>NC_134403.1:92647837-92994613 GCF_038048845.1 Mixophyes fleayi | reverse complement strand
GGCAGTGAGTGCCTTCACAGTAATGCTATTTCAGACCAGCTGGTACAATTTATCACAGTCACTGTGTAATACTGACAAGTAATGCTGCTACTAGTGTTTAACTCATGACGAGTCAGGTTGTTGGGAGAATTTCTAACTGTTTTTCAGAATAACTGTATACTTACTATATGCCTGTATGCACTTGTTTATCCTTATCTGTAAGTACCTGGGCTTAATTTAGCTGGAAATTACATTGTTCTAGTGGAATAGACAGCCAATTATTCTATCCAAAGTCCATAGACATACACAGCAGAGATCTGTAATTGTGCACCATGTATACTCATGCCACATTGCCTGGCACCAAAGGCGGGCACGGAGGGAGATTACTGGTGCCTAGAATCCTCCTTCTTAACCAGTAAAACTGTTTTTAAAAAAATCTTCTATTTTTAGCACTGTAACCTGGGGAGAGAGAGAGAGGTAAACACTTAACTTGATCACCCAGCTGTATCTTAGTTTCTATCATCCCAGTGTACATGCAAGAAGGGGCACCGAGTGGGACGGACGAGTTATGGAGGGGCTATTGGGGTTCTGGCCCCATTCACCCATGCATGGCCCCTTCTGAGTTGGATTGTAGGCCCACAGCCAGGGGAGGTCGATGACATCATAACAGCCAGGCTATGCACACAGCACAGGCTCTTGCACAGGGGAGGGGGCCCCAAGAACCAGCTGCCCTGAGACCTGAGAATATTCTCTGCAGCTCTGAGTATATAGGTTACATGGAATAGCAGGGGCCTTCGCACATGCAGATGTGATATAAATGACCTATAGATGAGATATAAGCCAAGTGGTGGACAGATACAACTTGTTAAAACAGTGGAGTGGTGCCTCACGAAAATGGACGATTAGAGGTAGATCAGGTGGTTAATACGGTACTGAAATCTTTGCTTACTTTTGCCTGCCCCTCACAGAGGTACAAGCAAAAATAAGCAACGACTTAAGGCAAGAAATCGCAGTGGAGTCACGTCGCAAGAGGCTGAACTGCGGCACTTCACTATTAATTGAATCTCCCCCTCCGATATCTGTCTCTTACAGTCGACACATGCTCAGCCATGACACACGACTTTTCCTTCCTACCTCTCTCAAAATCCTCTCTGATTCTTCTTTCCAGCTGAATTCCTTGCACTGACTCCTACACCAAATCTCTATCTAATATTGAATGTAGTCTGAAAATACTGGGTTTGCCCCTTAGCACCTCGATGGTATTTAAAGTGAATGGATTATTGGTCAGCTGCCAAAGCTAACCAGTAAAATAATAAAGACATGTGTCTGCTCACATAATGTAGGCTATCATAAGGGAATGTGTCACACATTAGTAATCATTGTGCTTGTTCCTAACATACAAACCAACACCCCTTCATACTGAATTGGGCTTGACTATATGTGGGTGAGTTATACAGGACCAGGGCTAAGAGAAGAATCCTGGGTTTCTGTTATGGCAACCTAGGATGGGTGTCACTATCCTGGCCAATAGGGAGCTACAGGTCAGTATAAAAACTTTACCTCACCCATAATTCAGCTCAGATGGGCCCTCAATTGAGATCTAAGCATACCCACCTCTCCCCTTCTTGGTTCCCCTGTAACAAGTCAAACATTCAAAATCTTTATTTAATGAATACAACACAATTTTTCGGCCCTGCTGTTCTTCCTTGATCCTCAGACCATATAACAGGACTCAAACATTCCAAGATCCAGACAAGCAGCAACTCACCTTAAGACACTTATCGCCACAATGTAACAAAAGCCATCGCTGAGGCATATTAGGCTGGAGATGTAAGGACTAACTTTGCCGTGCCAGTGTCTCCAATTATGCACAAGCGTGAGCCAGCTTTGCCTTGTAGTTCCACTTTCAAAATTTATTGTAAAAATGAAAAAAATAAAAGACTAAAGCATTAAAAGCATTAAATGAATTAAATTTTATTTCTGTTCTCGCCATCCTAAGCGGCACAAGTACCACTGCAATATCCAAAATTGGTTTCACCATGCTGAGGCAGTAACCCCTTATGTGTACTGGACAAAGATAGACTAAATCACAGTTAAAAAATCCCATTTTCAGGCAATTGGACTTTCCATCCAGTTAACATGGATGTTATGGTAACTAATAAATCCAGTTTGCATTGGACCTATTAGTAATAAACAAAAGCAGATATATAATCTCCAATGACTCCTAATGGTATTAATAAAAAATAAAAATAAAAAAACCAATAAAACATATACCTATTTCCTTTACTGCTCTAACACCCTAATTAAAGGTATGATTACTGTATTTAGCGTCCCTATAGTTACAAGAGAACTAGACAAAAACATTTCAGTGTAATGCTAATCCTGAACATGTAAAAGTATCTGTGGGAAACAATCCGAAAAGAAGATTTTTTTGTGTGAATTTTGTCTGTTTATTCCATAGCTAATGGATGTCAATAAAAAAGCTATCTATTAAAATGTATCACCAAAAGAAAGCATTCCATGGATGTGGTCACAGAGCAGGGCTTGAAGGGGTTAATGTGTGCCATTTTTTTGGCTAGTCACTGACCTTGACAAGAGACAAAATGAGCTTGTGGTGAGGCATTTGCTATTTAACCTAGTGACTTTAGGGACTGTTCTTGTTGATAACTGCAAAATACAGGATAAGGCTTGCTGTGTATATTAGTGTACTTGACCTTGGAACTTGCTGTGTGTTCTAAGAAAACAATGTAAATGGTCTAGTGTGTATATTAAACATATGAGTGTTTGGGTGGGTGATCAAGCATGGAAAAATATGTGGAGTACAGGGTGTAAACTAGAGTTTTGTGGGTCCCAATGTACCACCCAGTGGGGAAAAACTCTATATTTGGCAGTACATGGGGAGTGTAACATTCAGTTATACACATAGGGCTTTGCTAGGGAAGGTGGGCCCTCCCCCAGCTGTGGACCCCATAGCCACTGCATCCCCTGCACCTATGACAGTTATGTCCCCATGGTATCATCATCATCATCAATTTATATAGCGCCACTGATTCCGCAGCACTGTACAGAGATCTCATTCATATCAGTCCCTTCCCCACTGGAGCTTACAGTCTAAATTCCCTAACACACACACAGAGACAGAGAGAGAGACTAGGGTCAATTTTGATGGCAGCCAATTAACCTACTAGTATGTTTTTGGAGTGTGGGAGGAAACCGGAGCACCCGGAGGAAACCCACGCATACACGGGGAGAACATACAAACTCCACACAGATAAAGCCATGGTCGGGAATTGAACTCATGACCGCAGTGCTGTGAGACAGAAGTGCTAACCATTTTGCCACCATGTTGCCACTGGCAGTCTGCACAGTATAACCTATTCTGTGTATGACATGTATTTCTCTTTATTTGTTCTCTATGTCTTATAAATGAAAGCAGCACAACCACCTATGGAAATTACTAACGCGGCTTGTGATTGGTCCTCCTATGCAGCCATTTAAAAGTGGTAAATTCAGTTTATTTGCCACTGTAAGTAGCAGCCCCAAGGGCTCTAGCTAGTGGGAGGGGCACGTTAGTAAAATATTTTACATAGGTAGTACTGCAGTTTTAATATAAATATATATATATATATATATATATTAAAACTGTTTTTGAGAGAAATATATATGAGAGAAATTTGTTCTTGTTTTTTTTAAATACAATAAATATACATTGCAGCCATTTACAATGAGCATGCTATGACTGAGGAAAGAATGCCCCACACCCCACTTGTCGCGATGCACCTGCCCATCAGCGCAGTAAGTTATATGTTTTATATGTTCATGCATGGGTCAACAATTTAGTTTTAATTACCTGGAAATACTTTTGTTTTAGAAATTTTAACCAACAAAGTTTCTTTTGATAAAGGCAATCATTGGGTAAGTAAACCTGTACTAGAGTGATATAAGGCATCCCTTATGTGACTATATCCAATATATTCCTGCAAACATTTGGGAGAAATGTAAACAATGTTATGTTTAAAATTAACTTATTTCTTTACAAAATGTAATGTTTTTGAAGCATCAAACCATTATATTAATAAGAGGATTTTGCTTTTTGCTTCTGGCACTGATTTTATCATCCAAATAGAGTTGGATTCAAAACAAGCAGGTGCAAGAGTTTCTTTTCTGAAATAATACACTCTCTCCTGGCCTCAGGAAACGCTCAGGAATTAGCTGGGAATAAGAGAAGGCTGGCTGCCTAGCAACCTGTATGCGACCAGATCCCACTAATCCCCTGTGTGTTCCCTAACCTTGATACAGGGGCCTGGTACACGTCCACAGGCCGGAAGAAGAAGAAGCATTGTCCAGTACAATGTACAATAGCAGTCCTAGTTACACTGAGCACTGCCGATCAATCCCTCATTAAATTAGTTAAGTTAATATTTTTTCAGCCTAATGTTCTTCTGTGTTCCTTTTTGTAATAATAGTGTTGGCCTATTAAAAAACAGCACCACAGAAATATGAAAACATTTTAAATATAGTGGTAATAAAAGTTATATACCTCACTCCACTCTTTAGTACAATATATATTTGCTTTAGTCCTGGGTTGGACACATCCTGGTCGCCAGATCACCATGGTCAGGGCCATCTTTTCCATTGGGCACGATGGGCAGCTGCCCGCGGGCCCCACGGGCAAGGGGGCCCCATAGGCACGGCTCTTAATGAGAATAAATAATCCTGCAAAAGAAAAACCCTGCAGAAAAAACCTACAAGGGTCACTGAGCAAGTACATCTATCTATCTCTATCTCTCTATATCTATATCTATATCTATATCTGTATCTGTATACATCTATATATCTATATCTATATCTAGGGGCCCCGGTGCACTGCTTTGCCCGGGTGCCCATAATGTTGTTAAGATGGCCCTGATCATGGTGACTTAAAATTGGGAGTGAGTCCCCGTTCTGTGTTCTCAGCCCTTGTACTTAGGTTGGTTCTAGACAGCAACCTAATCATTGGTACACCAGAGATGTGTCTATAAGTGGTTGATGTTGGACACTGATACTATTGGTTCTGACATTTAGGGCCTGATTGGTAGTTTGCATACTGACCCTTGAAAGCAATAAAGTTCATTAACATGCAACGCGGCTCTGCAAGTAGTTTCATTCTCTTATGGTTCTTCGATTTGGACTACATCAGAAAGAAAAAAAGAAGATTTACAATGGATTTAGCAGTCTAATAAAAAAAAAAGTAAATAAGTGCACTGGGGAGTTTTTATTTTAATTAAAAGGGTGTGAAAATAGGTGTGTGTGTGTGTGTGTGTACTTTTGTAGTTCTACATATGTCAACATGTTCAGGCAATCAATAGCTGGCAGGCCCTCTACATATTCAGTATACACTGACCAGCCACAACAATAAAACCACCTGCCTAAGATTGTGTAGAGCCTGTCACTGCTGAGCCTGTCACTGCAGTCTTTCCGCAGTTTCCGCAGCGCTCAGTAATCTCCTAACTGAGGAGATCTCATGAGAGTCTCACTCTCACGACACATCTTCAGACAGAGGTAAGCTCTTGGGGGGGGGGGGCAGGTCACAGGGGGACACACACGGGGGGTGAGGGGGTGGCTCAAAGGGGGCCTCACAGGGGAATGGAGGACCCCTTAGCCCAGGGGCCTCCATTACATTAATCCGGCCCTGGGGGTCAGCATGGGCTCTCTGACTAGTCTGTCTTTCCATCATAGACAGAAATAACTTTCTCAGCAATTCGTGCTTCAGTGGCTCAGTAGCTCTTCTGTAGGATTGGAACAGACGTGCTACTCTCTGCTCCCCACTTGCATTAATGAGCCTTATGCTTCTTTGGACCACTTTTGGTAGGTAATAACCACTGCATACCAGGAACACCCCACAAGACCTGCCGTTTTAGAGATGCTCTGACCCAGTTGTCAAGCCATCGCAATTTGGCCCATGTCAAAGTTGTTCAGATCCTTACGCTTGCCCATTTATCCTGCTTCCAACACAGCAACTTCAAGTACTGAATGTTCACTTGCTGCTTAATATTTCCCAACCCTTCACGGATACCATTGTAACAAGATAATCAATGTTATTCACTTCACTCAGTGGTTTTCCAATAATAGTTTTTATTGAGATTTTTCATGTACATGGTATAAAGGAAAAGAGAACATTAAAATGAGGGAAAATGGGTTGGAGAGGGGAAGGGGGATGGAGGTGGTAGTACACATACAATACACTAAATTTTACAGCATACAATTTAAGATCTTAGTAACAATATCTTAATTAGATGCACACGCCCTTTGGTTGGAGAGTTATTGGGAAGAGGGCAATGGTGTGTTTGAAGTGTCTTGAGGGATAGGATTTGTAGAAATAAACTCTTTCCAGACGAACCACATTATATGAGGAGGTAAGGAAGCAGAAGAAGTACACCTAGAGTTTTCATATCACAGCTCAACTGAACTTTACTTATTACCTTAGTGACAGGAGGGAGAGAGGAGGTTCTCCAAGCTTGGGCAATCACCGCCCTAGTGGCTATAAATATATGGCCATTGTCACGAGCAGCGGCGGTACGCCGCATCCTGGCGTGATCTAGCAGCCGGGCGTGTGCTCTAGTTTCTATGCTCTGTTTTTATTCTTTGGGATTATCCTTGTTGCATAGATGTAGGAGGGTGTAGGGACATCCTCCAACTCCAGGGGGAGCTCTCATATGATTTAAACTGGTTCATTTATATTTTTATACATGCTTCCTGGTTATGTTATTACCTATGCCAGTTCTAGCTAGTAATTAATTAGCAGCCTCCTGAGGCTGATTGTCAGCCCTGTTCTTCTCTGTCCTGATTGGCTCTCAGTACTATTTAAGGCAGTGAGGTCAGAGCTTCACTGCCGGTTATAGCTTCCAGTTTCCTGTCTGCTAACCTGCTCCTGTGCTGTTTGGTGTAAACCTTCTGGATTGAACTACTGTGTATGACCTTTGCCTGTTTCTGGACCTTGAACCTCTGCTTCTGACCCCGACCTATTGCTTGAACCTGGATTTTGAACCTCTGCTTGTGACCCCAATTTTACGTCTGTCTCTGGACTCAGAACCTGTGCCTGTGGCCCCTGACCTTGGTTTGTTCCTTGGATAGTTGTCTGCTGTCGGCTGACCCTTGCCTGGACCCCACGCTGCTGTCTGCCATAGCACTCTCTTCCTGGGTTCTCCTTGGCCAGTACACATCTCACGACCCTCTGTTTGTCTGAAGCCAAGTCTGTCCCCACCACTAGGGGCAACAGTGAACACCAGACTTCATAGCAGATTCCGGGTTTTGCTGTACTGGCTGGAGGGGTTCCTAACAGCCATCTACATATCGATCGCCAGAGGACAATTGGGGGCAGGAAAAAGCTGTAGGAGAGCCACCTCTGGCGTACAGGGAATCAGAGTTTTAATGACCTGGAATATCAATGTATAAACTGCAGATCACAGAGCATGGGTAATGGGAGAGATCCAGAATATATGTATCAAATCCCCTGTCACTCCACAATTCCGCCAACAGGCCTTGGACTGTGCCGGCCACATCTTGTGGAGTCTATCTAGTGTTAAGTAGAGTTTGTGAATTCGTTTATAGAACATCTCTGAGTGATTCAGACATTTTGACATCCTGTAGGCATTTTGAAAAACTAGGTCCCATTGAATCTTGTCTAGTACCAGGCCCAGGTCTCTCTCCCAAGCACATTTGGAGGAGAGCTTTGCCTGTTCGCATTCGGAGTTTAGAAATGTATAGCAAAAAGATATTGCAGCCCTATTAGCTCCTGTCATCAGTCTAGCAAAAAGGAGTTGAGGGGGTTGTTGTAGGGTAAGATGTTGTGAGTTAATAGAATTCAGCCAATGTTGGACCTGTAGGAATATGTAAAAGTCCTGGTTCGCTATCTGGAATTTATCTTGTAGTTGTGAAAAAGATAGGATAGTCTGGCACGAAAATAGAGATATAATAGTGGTACCGCCTTTAGCATACCATATATTTAAATTGAGGTCTGGAATGAGTTCCGCTAGGGCGGGGATAGATAAGTTGGAAGTGGGGAGGGTCATGATTTCTGTGGTCTTCAGAGTCTTATACCACACTTGCAACCTATCTCTTGTGAGCCTAATGAGTTCAGATGGTGGTGTGCGCCAAGGTTTAGTGATCCATAAGAGATCAGCCAGCAGGAAAGCCTGGACTAAACTACACTCTAGATCAACCCATGGTTTATGAAGGGCTGAGAGAGACCAATCACGGAGCTGTGCCAATATGGCTGCAGGTCATACCTGTGTGGGATATCCTTGGGGGCTTACCCTTCCAGATGTAAGAGGTAAGGAGGTGTCCCAGGTTGTCTAAATGAAATTTGGGCAGGGCTAAAGGAAGTGTGCGGTAAAGGTACATTTTAGGTAGCATAGACATTTTAAATGCAGCAATTCTGCCCAACCATGAGACCTCAGGACACTGCCAAGACTTCACTAGATTGGCTAAATGTAGCAGTAATGGAGCGTAATTTGTCTCAATCAAAGTATCTATATGGGGTAATCAATAGCCCTAAATATGGTATCGATGATGTCCTCCAGGAGTATGAAAAGGACACTTTCAGACGAGTCAAGAGAGAATCAGAAATATTAATAGGTAGAGCATCTGTTTTAGAGGTGTTTAATTTATAGTATGAGGCAATGCCATAATTGAGTAGCAAGTAGTGCAAAATTGGTAACGAGGTCTTCGGGTCAGTGACATACAGCAAAATATCATCAGCGAATTGGCATAGTTTATGTGAAGTTGTGGCCAGGGTAATACCAGGGAGGTGAGGATGTCATCTAATTTTCTCGGCTAAAGGTTCTATGCCTAACAGGAATATAAGGGGCGAAAGGGGACACCCCTGTTTAGTACCATTGATAATTAGAAATTTATCTGAAGTAAAGCCATTACTGTACACAGATGCTAATGGGCCATTATAAAGTGCCATGATCGAGCTTAACATCTCATGACTAAAACCAAACCAGGAAAGGACTTCTTGCATATATTCCAAATGGAGCCTATCGAAGGCTTTTTCTGCATCCAATGAAAGGAACAACAATTGTTCTAGGGTCTTGTTAACTTGTTCAAGGATATTAAATGTTTTGCGTGTATTATCAGATGCCTGCCGACCCAAAACAAAGCCCACTTGATCTGGGTGTATTAGGGCTGGGATTTGGGGGCTAAGACGATTTGCTATTAATTTAGTATAGATTTTAATATCCGAATTGAGTAAGGCTATTGGCCTATAATTTTGACACAGGGTCGGGTCCTTACCTGGTTTGGGGATTGTCATGATATGGGACTCAAGCATCTCTGACGGAAAACATCCTGGTCTAGTGCCTTAATTATATAATTGTTCTAGATAGGGGATGAATTGAACCTGAAATGTGGAGTAAAAAAGATTGATGAGCCCGTCAGGTCCAAGGGCTTTGTCTTTGAGTAAAGATTTCATTACTGACAAAATCTCCAGCTGAGTCTATGGGGCATTTAGGGCCTCCTTTAAGCCTGAGTCTAATGTCAGAAGGTTAAGCTTGCTGAGAACCTTCGATTAAAGGCTGTTTTGGCTGGGGAGGTGTTGGTGCAGTCACACAAGTTATTCAACTTGGAGTAGTAAGCCGCAAAGGCATTTGCAATGGCCTAGGGGTTGGATATTCTAACTCCAGAATCAGCTACCAAATGTTTAATGCGGTTTTGTGCTCTTTGCCCTCTCAGCTTCCTAGCAAGCATTCTACCGCCCTATTGCCTGAAACATAATATTTTTTTACGTAGTATGCTCATTGCTTGTTGTGTACGAAAGAGGAGTAGCTTCTCGAGTTCAGATTTAATTTGTGTAATATGTGTCTAAAGATCCCCTGAAGGATGCACCTTTTTAATGGACTCAAGAGAGGACAATTCTGTCTCCAACTTCGTTTGGTAAAATAGGCCTCGCTCCCCTCTGAATAGGAGTGCCCGTAGGACCACTTTAAGTGTGCACCAGAAGTTGAAAATAGAGGTGTCTACCGGAGAGTTGTGGCAAAGTATGTGTTAATACCTCCTTGAGTGTTTCTTTGACTTGTAGAAGAGCAAGTAGGTGAGGGACCAAACGCCATGAGCCAGGGGGGATCAACGATCTAGGAAATCGCCAAGTCCAGACCACCGGAGCATGATCGGACCATGATATCGGGAGAATTTTGATTGATTTTGTATTTTGAAGTGCCCATTTATCCGTAAGGATTAAATCAATACAGGAATAGGAGTTATGGACTGAGGAATAATAAGTATAGTCACGCTCCAATGGGGCTTGGATTCACTCAGTGGTTTTAATCGTTCCTGGTGTTGAGTATCAAACTGTCTCAATATATATTTATATAAATATTCATATATTTATGGTACCTGAGATATGCAGCTTTTTTTTCATGAGCTGTATGTTTTTAATGTTGTTTTTTTTACATGATAACAAAATTTGTGTAAAAAAGTACATAGGGTTGATACATACCTATGTGACCTGTGGATGTAGGTTTGAGCGCTCTAATTTAATTTTGCTGCTGGGTCTTGCACTTTCACTATAGTACTTCATGTATTTTTGACAATTCATTATTACCCTGGCCTGGATGGATGGCCACACATTTTTGGCATGCCCGACCTTCCTAAGGAATTCAGCTCTGTGCTTTTGTGAGAGTGTGTAATGCCTTTGTGGGGGCACATGTTTGTGTAAGAAGAGCACAGGCTGGTTTGTAACTATTGTGTGAGGGCACATCCTGGCAAGCAATCAGAGCCAATATGCATGGCTCCCACCTCTAAGAATTGCGGTGTATTTAGCACATTTTTAATTACAATATTGCTGGCTTCTTACTTCTGCTTCAGCCGCAGGACATTCACAGACAGCAGGTAGAACAATAAACATGCTCTGCATATTTCAGGAACAGGCTGGTGTTGTGTACCTGGAAAACTTATTAACCTCAGCAATATCTTGGATCCATAAGTGGATTTTTTACTTTATTCAAATATGAATCTTTATGTGAAAGCTTTTCTTGTCAGTCTTCATGACTTATTATGTTATCTAGGTAACATGTTACTTTTAGGTATCAGTAAGTTTATATATAAAACATCTTACGTGTGCCTCACACCAGTAGTTTGGGCCTTAGATTTAAACTCCTTATTTCCAATGTCTGAACCACTTACATGGCACATATTTTATGTTTTCCATACTTTTTCATATTCCATAAATATTGTCAGATTGCTCACACTTTTATCTTTTTCAGACGCTTCATATCATGACATTAAAAATTGGTGATTGATAGTAATTTGTTTAGCAACTATACCTTCAGCACTAGTGGCGCTGAGAGGGGGGTACAAAGTACCGGGGCTCAGGCCTACCTTGGGGCCGGGGCTTCCACTGGAAGCAGCCAGGTGCATTTATTTTTGCTTTCAATTACATTTTTTGGGGGGTGGGGGGTGTCATAAAGCTTCTGGTGGTGTCATAATGTGTCTGAGGGGTGTTGTGATTTGTTTGTGGGTTGTCGTGATGTGTCTGGGGGCTGGCATGATGTGGCTGGGGGCTGACGTGATGTGTCTTGGGGCTGGCATGATGTGACTGGGGAGGACGTGATGTGGCTTGGGCTGATGTGATGTGTCTGGGGACTGGCATGATGTATCTGGGGGCTGGCGTGATGTATCTAGGGGCTGGCGTGATGTGGCTGGGGAGGACATGATGTGGCTGTGGGTGGCATGATGTGGGTGGCATGATATGGCTGGGGGCTGACGTGATGTGGCTGGGGGTTGATGTGATGTGGCTGGGGAGGAAGTGATGTGGCTGGGGAGGAAGTGATGTAGCTGTGGGTGGCGTGATGTGGCTGGGGGCTAATGTGTTGTGGAATGATGTGACTGGGGAGGACGTGATGTGGCTGGGGACTGACGTCATGTGGCTGGGGACTGACGTGATGTGGCTGGGGGCTAATGTGTTGTGGAATGATGTGACTGGGGAGGGCGTGATGTGGCTGGGGACTGACGTCATGTGGCTGGCAGTGGCGTGATGTGGCTGGGGGCTAATGTGATGTGGAATGATGTGGCTGGGGAGGGCATGATGTGGCTGGGGACTGACGTCATGTGGCTGGGGGTGGCGTGATGTGGCTGGGGGCTGATGTCATGTGGAATGTTGTGGCTGGGGAGTGCGTGATGTGGCTGGGGTGGGAATGATGTGGCTGGGGGTGGCGTGATGTGGCTGGGGGCTGATGTCATGTGGAATGTTGTGGCTGGGGAGTGCGTGATGTGGCTGGGGTGGGAATGATGTGGCTGGGGGTGGCGTGATGTGGCTGGGGACTGACGTCATGTGGCTGGCAGTGGCGTGATGTGGCTGGGGGCTAATGTGATGTGGAATGATGTGGCTGGGGAGGGCATGATGTGGCTGGGGACTGACGTCATGTGGCTGGGGGTGGCGTGATGTGGCTGGGGGCTGATGTCATGTGGAATGTTGTGGCTGGGGAGTGCGTGATGTGGCTGGGGTGGGAATGATGTGGCTGGGGGTGGCGTGATGTGGCTGGGGGCTGATGTCATGTGGAATGTTGTGGCTGGGGAGTGCGTGATGTGGCTGGGGGTGGCGTGATGTGGCTGGGGGCTAATGTCATGTGGAATGTTGTGGCTGGGGAGGGCATGATGTGGCTGGGGTGGGAATGATGTGGCTGGGGGTGGCGTGATGTGACTGGGGAGGAAGTGATGTGGCTGGGGAGGGTGTGATAAATGTAATATTTCATTATAATGTATGTATTATACACTGTGTTTTACTGTGTTCACTTATTGCACAGCTTTCCATTTTTCTTGTACATATACATTTTCCAAACAAGTCCCAACAGTCCAGGATCCAGACAAGAGTTCAGTACCAGGTTGTGAAAACTGCAATAACAAGTAGGTGAGAGCAACGCAGTTTTAATACATAATAAACATAATGCCCCTTTGGCGGCACATAAACCTTTTCCTACCCCCAAAAACTTTCTGTATCAGCTACTTTTATTCCTTCTGGCGGCATTGTTCAGCACTGGTATGAGTTTGTAATTGGTGGAGGGATATCTGGTGATATAGGAATCTTAACATATACCTTATATACTTACTGACCTCCCACCTACTGCATCTTACTCATTTATTTTCATGTGATATTTTCATTTGCTTGAAATTAATCATCATGATTTGAATCTGCTTGAGTCCCTTAAGGTGGTGAAAAAATTCAATGACATTAAGATTCTAGTAATATATAACATATATTTTATTCCATAAAACAATTTAAATTATTAAAAACAACAATAGCTGACATATCTGCTTACTATGTATGTTCGCTGCTGTTAGTGCCATTGGGATTAAGTATCGCCCGTGATACCCGTTTTGTTTACACCATCTCATGATAGTGTTTTTAAGAAGAGACTACTGAAAAAATTTATTGATTAAATAAATTTCTTGTCTCAGGTGCTCACTGGTGTTACATTTATGTCAAAAACATGTAAGTGCAAACGGCATGAGAAAACATATATAAATGGTTATGCATTTTATATGCGGCAGACATGCGATATAGCTGTGGTTGACATGCTCTGACCGTCTATGCATGGCTTTGTGAATGCATCCAGATGCAAGGGGCATGGAGCTTTTCGCATACATTTCAATAAATCATTAATTAGGGGAAGCCAGTCACTTTTAAATCAATGTCAACTGAGTCACACGTCCCAAGGAATCATTTATTGTCCATAGTGGTTGTGACTGGGTCACTTATAAATAACTCATGGTACGAATTTATTTAAGGGAAATAGTGCATTGCGCTTATTTATATAATTGCCAATGCACTTATTTTTGATATTGTGTATATTTTAATATAGGAAATCTTTATTTCTGACACCAGGGGAGATAATTTGATCTGACCACTGATACCTTTAATCAGTGGAACTGTCCTTGTCAGGACACTTGAGCGAAATAAACATCACTCTTTGCTTCAAGACCCTGCTTGACAACTTCTTCAATATTGCTGTAATCCTGTGACCAGCAGATTAGACCCTAAATCTAATCCGTCCTCCGGCTGTTTCTGAGGTTTGGACCCAGCTCTCCAGTTCCACCACTCTGCCGCTACCCAGCAGCTCTGGTCAGTGTGATAGGCCAGGGGGGATCCATCCACAGCACCCTGAACCATAGTAAGCAGTCAGGGGTACCGGCCCAAGTGTACCAGCACGGAAGTACACTAGCAGATGGATAAGATGGTCAGGAAGTGGTAGAGTAGAAAAGCTTTAAAAGGTGAGTTTTGAGTGAGCATTTGAAGGACTGAAGGTTGGGGAAGAGTTGAGTGAGGCGGGGTAGGGGGTTCCAAGGATTGGGGGCAGTACGGCAGAAGTCTTGGAGGCAAGCATGGGAGGAGGTATTGAGAGGTAAATTGAGGCGGAGGTCAGAGGCGGAGCAGAGTAGTCGTGTAGGTATGTACCATCAGACAAGGACAGAGATGCAAAGGGATAGAAATGTCAGTAAGGGCTTTGTCAGTGAGAGTAAGGAGCTTGAACTGAATTCTTAAATGGATGGGAAGCCAATGAAGGGAGCTACAGAGAGGAGTAGCAGAAGAGGAGTAACGGGAAAGAAAAATGAGCAAAGCCGCAACATTCTGTATGGATTGAAGGTCAGAAATAGTGAGAGCTATGAAGGCCAGTGAGATGTAGGTTGCAACACGAGAAATGATAAGTGAATGGACCAGGATTTTAGTTGCTTCCTGAGAGAGGAAGGGATGGATATTTGTAATGCTACAGAGGAGGAAGTGGCAGGATTTTATGAGGGACTGGATATGAGAGGTAAAGCTGTGGCCGGAATCAAGGGTGACTCAGCCAGCTTGGATGACAGCAGAGAGAGTTAAGTTGTCAACCAAGAGGGAGATATTGGGAGGGATAGCAACATTGGCAGAAGGAAAGATGATGAGCTCAGTTTTGGGAATGTTGAGTTTGAAAGAGAGAAAGTATGTCAGATGATTGAAGACAATCATTCAGGAATTTTAGAAGCAAAGGAATGCAGAGATATGGGGCGATAGGTGGAGAGAAAGGATGGGTCAAAGGAGGCTTTCTTGAAAATAGGAGAGATGAGAGCATACTTGAAGGCCAAGGGAAAGATACCAGTGGATAGAGAGGTTAAAGAGGTGAGCAAGGTGATGACAGGCATTGGGAGGGAGGGAGGGAGGGAGCGGAGGAACTTGGAGGGAACAAGGTCAAAAGGTCAGGTTGTAGAAGAAAAGGAGGAGAACAGTGAGGATCTCAGACACAGCTACAGGAGGGTAGTGGCGAAGGGTGGTAGAGTGAGTGACAGAAAAGACTGGTGGGGGAGGCAAATCTGGTGAGAACAGATATCATTGTGGATAGAGTCAATATTGTCTTTGAGGTAGGTGACAAAATCAAGAGCGTTGAGAGACGAGGGGGTAGGTGGTGGGGGAGGACACAGTAAAAAATGAATGGTAACAAAGAGGTGTCAGGATTTATTGGACAAGGAGGAGATGAGGGATGTTAAGTGATTTGTTTGGCAAGAGAGAGAGAGCAGAATAGTAGGAAGAAAGGATGAATTTAAAGTGGATGAAGTCAGCGATGTAGAGGTATTTCCTACATTAGCATTCAGAGGAGCGGGAGCACTTTTGGAGGAGACGAGTAGGAGGGGAGTTCCAGAGTTTGAGTTTAGATTGGTGGAGAAGGAGTGTGGTGGCTGGGGCTGCCATGTCAAGGGCAACAGAGTGAGGAGTTGTAATGAGTGACAGCGGTGTTGGGGCATGATAGGGAAAAAATAGGAGCGAGGAGGGGTTCGATGGAGGATGCAAAGACGATTGGGTTAATGCTGCTGATGAGACACTGCATGTGAGCGACTTTGGGTGAGAGGGGTGAGGCAAGGGGTAAAGAAAGGCTAAAGGAATTGAGATTGTGGTCAGAGAGTGAGAAGACAGAACTGGAGATGTCACAGAGATGGGAGAACGCTAGGTCCACGGAGTGACCATCTCAGTGGGTGACGGAAGTTGTCCATTGGGAAAGGCCATAGGAAGAAGTGAGAGTTAGGAATTTAGAGGGAGCGGTAGTAATAGAAGTGTCGGTAGGGATGATAAAATCACAAATATGCGTAGTAAGCCTGGTTTACCATGACCAGCCCACCTGCACTGAAACTTTCTTTTTGCAGCTAGGACAACGTGCCAACTTAAGTTCTGAGTCCCCGCTCTGCAGATAACAAAGCAGGCATCAGAACATGCACCTGGGTATTGAGGAATAGCATTGTAAAGTGCCAAAGAGGCTTCATGTCATGTGCGCCAACTCCGAGTAGAGATCCCAGCACCAGTGCTGACACTGATGATGGTCAAGATGATGGGCAAATTAAGGTTATTAAGGTTATTAAGTTATCCACACTGTTGTTTATACTACTTTATATTCAACTTAATGTTTATTACTTGTAGCCAAATGTTTCAATTTCTTTGGCAGTTCTTGTTATATACCCTCTTTTTCCTTTCTCTACCCACTACCCATGTTTATTACTTGAAAAATAAATAAAAATATTTCCTCAAATTAAAATAAAAAGTTGCTCCACCATCCCACTCTGTTTGATAGCTACTGTACAATAAATTATTCTTAACAGTCGGATTGTGGCTTGACAGCCATCATGGACAGACGGGCTTCTAAGGATCTCTGGAGTGAGCATTTGTGCACCCTCTACCAACATGCTTGTGGAGCTCCTACCTCTCAAATACAGCTCAGTGTTCTCCTCATTGATGTGAACTTTACATATCTGGCTTTCAAAGCTTTGGTTTCTACAACTAATCTACTTCTCCAAACATTGGGGTCTATCCCTCTAGACTAGTGGATCCCAAACTTTCTCAGTTTGAAGCACCCTTAGGGTCTCCATATTTTTTTCAAGGCCCCCCCAAGTCAAAATAATTACCAAGTTGCCCCCGCCTTGCTTACCACCGACCCTAGCCGTGGCACCCCAGTGAGACTGCCACGGCACCACAGGGAGCCGCGGCACCCAGTTTGGGAACCACTGCTCTAGACACTCATTAGCAGCTTTAGTTTCACTGCCTTTTCACCACTAGTGGGAGCTACTCTTCTCTGGTTTCACCACATTTTAGCAATGGAAAGAACATCTATCCTTGCTAAGCTTTTCCACATCCAAAATTGCTAGAAGGATAGTTCCAACAATGTCTACCAGATGTACTGATCTCAAACTTTCAACGTGATTGAGCTCAGTGGGCTCTGAGATCTAAACATTCCCATGATCAACCACCAAAGGATGTAGTGTTGTGTTTCCTCTACTTCAAAACCAAGAAGGAGCTAGCATTGAAATTACCATATTAACAGCAATTACATGCACTATTATCGTAACAACGGTAATAGTGCGCAGGCCGCGTTACCTTTTACGGTTACGCGGCCAGTTGAATCTGCCCCTTTGTGTAATCTAAACGTTTTACTAGCCATTCAGTCTATAAGCCTACACTTTCAATCAAAGGCCTCAAAAAAGGTCAATATATATTAAAATGTATCCAAAATTGCAGCCATATAATTATTATTATTAATTGATTGGTGGGGGTGATTTCTTCTTCTAGCAGGGATTGTTGCATGTCAACCCCCAAGAATTATAAAAAGAAAAAGAAAAACCAAAAGATACTAACTTAGGGCCTGATTCATTAAGGATCTTAAGTGAAGAGGTATCTTATTTCAGTCTCCTGGACAAAACCATGTTACAATGCAAGGGGTGCAAACTAGTTTTCTGTTTTGCACATAATTTAAGTACTGACTGTTTTTTCATGCAGCACACAAATACTTGATAGCTTATTTGTACACTGAAATTTAAAGTTGATATTTGTGTGCTACATGAAAAAATAGTCAGTATTTAACTTATGTGCAAAACAGAAAACTCCTTGCATTGTAATATGGTTTTGTCCAGGAGACTGAAATAAGATACCTCTTCATTTAAGATCCTTAATGAATCAGGCCCTTAATTATTGCTATTTTGAGTAGTCTATGTTTGTATTATGTATTATGTGCTTTTAGAAAATGTTTTTTTTAAAAAATAAATGTTATATATCTTTTATTCTACTATGTATTATGGTGGTATTTTGTTTCTCCTGGAAAGGGGAGTCTGCGCTTCTTATGATCTTTGAGGTTTTTCTCTTTACTAGCAAGCTTAGAGACTGTAATATCTTTAATATGTGTCTTGTTTGTTTCTCTTTTTGCTCCCTTCACAGGTACTGCAGTGATCCGGCCTTCCTCATCCTGTATCTGGGATTGCACTGTTTCAATATTTCTTTTTGTTTCTTGAATTGTAAGCACTACTTTATTTTTTGATATTCTGGGGATGTTGCCAAATTCCCTGCATCATACCCCTACCACTATATAAGTTTTTTGTAAACATATTTTAATGTTTAAACTCTCTCGAGGAGAGGAGTGTCTGGAGTCAGTCTAGACTAGGCCTCTCCTCCCCCCCATGCTCCTCAGTTTTATGTTCCATCTGCTCAAAATGTTTTGGAAATATTTAGTTAATATATGAGTCTTGCTGAATCTCTTCACAGTTGGTGCTGGTTCTTTGAGGTCTGGTACCAGTTGTGGTTGGGACCTCACTGTCTAATTCGTCTCTATTGGACTTCTATGCCTTTGGCTGTGTGTCTGAACTGGTTTCATCCCCTTACTCTGCCCCCAGTCCCTTTATTTAATTATTACCAGGACACACATTGCTCCAGAAAGCAGCTTTGAGAAAGTTATTCCATCCCATACCCTATCATGAGCCTTAGGAGAGAATTCAATTGGCCGCGTTACTTGTGAAAGTAACGCCGTCCACACGCTATTACCGTTAGTATGGTAATTTTAATGCAGATTTCTACTTGCAGTTCTCAGAGCTATACAGAAGTGGAAGCTGCTCAAATCAATTTATAGGCCATAACAGGTGCTTGAAAGGGTGGGGTTATCCTGCAAGGAACATACACACAACATTTTTCCCCCAGCACACTGCTATAGCCAGCAACAGATCTGCCATTTCTACTGTAGATAAAAATGCAAAAGTCTTTGTTGCACACATTTGCAAATGTATGTTTAAGCCATCCTGCCACGCCAAGGCGCTTTTGCTAATAGGATGGTCCTACTCTAAACAATGAGAATCCCATATATTTGGGCCATACATATGTGTTTTTAAATTGAGAGCCAACTTACCAAAGAGGTACCCCAGAAGCCTCCAAACAGCAATTCAGTGCCAGTACCCCCTCTCAGCTACTGACACCAACATGCCTCTCAGACAAATACAGAAGTGGAAGCTGCAAGCAAAAATCAGCGGTGAAATTACCGTAATAACGATAATAGTGTGCGGGCCGCTTTAATTTCACGAGTAACGCGGCCAAATGAATTCCCCCTTAGAGTGTTGTTCCTGAATGGTTATCCCCCCACAGAAGCATACCATGGCTCTTCAATACTTTAAATGCCATAAAACTCACATAATATTGCTACAGGAGATGTACTTAACTTGTTCTAATCCAGGGTCAACAAGGGTTACCAACCTGCCTACTATGCAACGACTGACCGTAAGAACAAAGTAGAGATGGTCACTGACCCCCGTGTTTTGGTTTTGGATTCGGTTTTGGATCTGGATTACCGTTGTGTTTTGGTTTTGGTTTTGGTTTTGCAAAACCGCCATTGCGTGTTTTGGTTTTGGTTTTGGTTTTGTTTGGTTTTGTTTTGCTATTTTGTTGGAAAATACATGTTTTTGTGCCTAAAATAACCCAATTTAGTGCTCCAACTGTTTTAGAGATAAGTAATCTAATTGTTGAGGTAATAAATCATCCAAAAAAAACTGTTTAATTCTTCGTTGGTAGGCCTTCGTTTATTCTACACACAAAACAGATTGTCTTCCTCTCCATCTATGCATATTGGCAATGCAGCCATCGTCTTTGAATCTATATTACACCCTACACTTATAGTTAAATATGTAAAGAAATGGAAAAAAACAGTTTGCTTTCTGTCTCTATAGGCCCCCTCCACTTTTTTAAAAAAACAAAAAATTCAGCCATTATAGACTGTACAATAATAATTGACATGGAGAAAGCCAGTTTGGTTTCTGTCTCTCTAGGCCCCCCTCCACTTGTATAAAATACCAAAAAATCCAGCCGTTATAAACTGTACAATATTAATTGACATGGAGAAAGCCAGTTTGGTTTCTGTCTCTCTAGGCCCCCCTCCACTTGTATAAAATACTAATAAATTCAGCCGTTATATACTGTACAATATAAATTGAAATGGACAAAGGCAGTTTGGTATCTGTCTGCATCAGATCCTCTCTCCACTAGGAGTAAAATAGAAAACTATTCAGCCGTTATATAATCTAGAATATAAATAGAAATTGAGAAAGGCAATTTGGTATCTGTATGCATCATAATCATCAACATCATCATTAGCGCCCTCGTCGCCTACACAAATCTCCCCCTCATCCTCTTCTAGTTCCAAAGTGGCATCCTCAATTTGGGTATCACCGGCTACACTCGGGCTATTAAGGCACACATCAGCAGAATGCTCACGATTAGACATCCCACTGTTGGATGGACTCTCCACAGGGATTGTTGTCATTTGTGAATCAGAGCAAATATTCTCCTGTAATGCCTCACTGTTATCTTGCAGCTCGGCTTTGACGCGTAACAGTAGTTGTGCACCAATTGTAGGCTGGGTAACTTTTTGGGATCTGCCACTAATAGCCAAAGGTGAAGGCCTCATTCTCTCTTTGCCACTGCGTGTGTAGAATGGCATGCTTGCAATTTTTTTTTTATCGTCACTTAACTTTTGCTCAGTTACACTTCTTTTTCGCTTCAATACAGTAAAATTTTTTTGGGTTTTTGTTTTTTGCACTAATTTGAAAACACTCTGTTGTTTGACATCGCCTTGGCCAGATGACGTACTGGGAACACTAACATCAGGACTGGTGACAGAACCTGGTTGCTCATTTAGATCATATGTGGACTGCTTTGAATCCATTCTGAGCGCAAACCACTGGGGAGTGCTAAAAATTATTTAGTAGATTCTGCTGACAGTTATGACTTTTGACACCCAGAAATATTAATGCACAATTAGGGAGGACACCCCAAAAACACTGAGGAGTGCTACAAATTATTGAGTAGATACTGCTGACAGATATGACTTTTGACAGCCAGAAATATTAATGCACAATTAGGGAGGACACCCCAAAAACACTGAGGAGTGCTAACATTTATTGAGTAGATACTGCTGACAGATATGACTTTTGACAGCCAGAAATATTAATGCACAATTAGGGAGGACACCCCAAAAACACTGAGGAGTGCTAAAATTTATTGAGTAGATACTGCTGACAGATATGACTTTTGACAGCCAGAAATATTAATGCACAATTAGAGAGGACACCCCAAAAACACTGAGGAGTGCTTAAAATTATTGAGTAGATACTGCTGACAGATATGACTTTTGACAGCCAGAAATATTAATGCACAATTAGAGAGGACACCCCAAAAACACTGAGGAGTGCTTAAAATTATTGAGTAGATACTGCTGACAGATATGACTTTTGACAGCCAGAAATATTAATGCACAATTAGAGAGGACACCCCAAAAACACTGAGGAGTGCTAACATTTATTGAGTAGATACTGCTGACAGATATGACTTTTGACAGCCAGAAATATTAATGCACAATTATGGGGGACAACCCAAAAGCGCTGGGGAGTGCCAAATATGAAGAAAAAATAATAAACCTCTATCCTCCTCTCTGCACTAGCGATTTTGGTTAGAGCAATTGCAAGAACAATATTGTATTCTTTCTCTGTCCCTGCTCTAATTAGCCTATGACTACACCCTGCTCTCTCCCTCTGTCAAATGGCGATGGATTGCTGTGGAGGCGTGTATTTATAAAGTTGAAGTATCGCGAGAACCGAGTCCCGAGATCCGACGACGTCACAATGACGTTCGGCCTCGATTTGGATTCGGAATTGGCGGGAGAGTACCGAGCTGCTCAGCTCGGTACTCGGATACCCAAAGTTCGGGTGGGTTCGGTTCTCGGAGAACCGGACCCGCCCATCTCTAGAACAAAGGCACATTATCTTACTCCAAAACACAATACCAATTCATATTATTGTAGACTCCATGATATTGAATAGCCAGGGCATATATATATATATATATATATATATATAAATCTGACTAGGACGATATACCAATCACCCATTACAATTGCTTCTGTAAACCCCCGTAATGGGGTACAGGTTGCCTTTTGTTAATACATTTTTTCAAACATTATCGCAGGCATCCAAAGTTTGAGTCATAATAGGAGATGACTTCAATACAGTATGAGGTGTGAAGCAGGACAGATCGCTCCTTCTCTCTCCTATTTGAGGCTTGCCAAGAAGCAGGGGAGGGCTGGCAAATTTTAGCCCGGGGGGCCCAGTGACCCAGTGCAAGGTAGCCCACTATGGGACCAGCCCAGGGGCACATGCCCACCTGCCCCCCAGCCCAGCCTGCCCCTGCCAAGGAGCCGTAAAGGCTTCACTTTTTATTAAAGTTGCCCAATTTATACGATACATGGTATAGCCTATACTGCAGATCGAAACCCTACACGCATTACTGACCTCCCAATAACACCTAATCACATATAGATATGATGTTTGTAGATTGCGTGACTGCACAATCGCTACACTCAGCTGAAATATCCCCCATATTCTGGACCGACCACTCCGCAGTGCTCCTGGACATTTGTACAACGTGCCCGTCCATTAAATAGTGTGGCAACCAGAACCATTCATTGGCAAAGTTCAGGGAGGTTAAATGAAAGTGTGATAAGGAACCCTCTACAACACTATGAATATGAAATTGCAGAATTCTACCAATCTAACTCTAATTTGTGGTAAAAATGAACCATAGCTAGTGAATCACCAGCTGCACACATGTTCTTGATATGGACTCATTCCTTATTCACAATATGGTGAACCTTTTGATATTGTTGCTTATTTGCTATTATTTTGTGTGCTGTTTGGTTTATACATAATAAACGTTTGCATTTCACCCAGTATTTGCTGAGATGATTTATCAAACCCACGTTGAGGTACCTGGAATGCCAGGGAGGCACCTAGGGTTGACCTATAGGCAGACAAGTTGGCTGACAAGGCGAACAGGGCTAAAAATTACCCCGGTATCCTGATATTAGGCAGAAAGTAACTAGGGATGTGTGAGAAAGGCAACCACTCAAGGTGCAAAGCTGAAGGTGGACAGGGAAATTACTGTCTTAGATTGATTTGGTTACAGTTGGGATGCAGAGGACATCAGTTTTCTGTCTTGTCCCAGGTGCTGCAATTTCTATTTATGCCTCTGGAATAAGGAAGGTTTGGTGGCAGGTGGTATAAGTAGTTATGGGACAATGAAGATTCATAGCACACCGAAAGTACTGCCCTTAAACAAATATAAATAAGTGCAATGGAAAAGCGGTGGCGTAGTCTCTTGGGTTACAAGCACTATTAAATGTATGGAATATAAAATAGGGATAAGAGGAGTAGCACCAGCATTGCATGGCACTTCTGGTTACAATTAAATAGTAACAAGTAATTAAGCTGAGGCTTTGGCACACCAGTTTGTGATGCAGCGCGAGTTTCACTGTTGCTTTATCAAGAATGGCAAAACATACCCCGCATCACTGGAAGTCATGCCACACTATAGCACGACCCTCCACAATGTTCTGTTTGGTCCTGACATCCATCTGTTTGGTCCTGACATCCATAGTGCCAACATTTCAGAGTTAGCTTCCATACATATTAAATCTTAAATGATCAATATTTACATAGGGAAACAAAATATTATACTATATTATTTATAGGGAAACACTATATTATACTGTTTTAAGCAATGAACTGAACCATCACAAGAGATTCAGTGATATAGAGATTTCAGATACAGACCTGGATTAACAGGAATATATGTTGCTTAAACTGATGATAACCTATACTATACCATATTAATATGAATAGACATTATCATATACAAATGATGCTCAATCAAAAGATCTGAAACACATTTACTGTAAACAGGAGCAGATAATATGTGATTGATACCTGGATAATCCACATACTATGAGTGATACATGATCTGTATACGTCTGAATAACAGTTTATTTTCTTATCTGTATTAAGCTGGCAATTACAATTAATACTGGTATGTACTAGCTCTGAGGACAAAATTGGAAGATACTCATAAAATGATGAAATATTCAATATAAACTGTCTCCACATAGGAACTATGGTGTATTATGATTTGTGCCGTCAGTAATTTGATAAAAAGAAGGAATCAATAAGGATTACAAGAATAAAAACAAGAAAAAAAAGCAACAGTTAAGTTTTTCATATTTTATTTTACTGCATTTTCACATTCACCTATCACATTTTTATTGTTAAATATGTTGCCTGTGTCCCTAAGAAGTTTAATTTTAATGCATATCAATAAAATACATGCTTTAAATATCCCAGCCCTAGAGTGCCCACTATAAGAATACATTATCTTTTGGTTGCTGAATGATAATATTGTTTTCAGGGGTGCTATAGGTTATTATTGGAATTGGTTATTTACAATATACTACATATTAGGGGAAGTCTGATCATTTATAAGAATGTATCTACTGCGGAATCTCATAGTTATATGTTGCCAACATACATATTTATTTTTGCTGTGGGGCATTTCTGTTCTGTGTTTACATTATTGCTATTCAAGGAAATGCATTTATTTGGCTTTTACTCCAAGAATCTTATTATAGTAACACTGTGTCATAATGTTTCCTTTCTAGATGCTTTCACTACTAAATTATAGTTTAATAAGCTATAAATTAGCATGAAACATAAAATGAGGAAACACTTGCGAAAGTGTGAAACAACTTTTTTAAAGATAATGGTAAAAAGAGGAAACCGTTCCCAAAAGGGGAAGATCCACCCATCAAGCTAACTTTGAATGCTAAAGCATTTTAGTGACCACATCTACTTTCTAACATAACATTGCTGCTTTCTGAGTTTGGCCAAAGTTCAACACACAAACCAAACTTCAGTTCAAGAGTTTTAAGACAGCACTTCTTTCTTATGTTTCTATGCAAAAACAGAGCTAAGCCATGTGTTGCTCCTGATATATTTGTATTATCCACATCTATCAGTGATGTAAAAGCTATATTAATGTGCCATCTATGTCACAGTAGAAATAGGTATATAAGCCAGTGATCGTCAACAGGTGTCCCTACAACTGCAAACCTCCGAGCCTTCACCTGCAGCCCCTAGCTTCTTCCTACTGCCCTAGTTGCACCTCTTTTGGATAACTGGGGCAGTGTGTAAAGCTCTGCAGGTCATAAAACAGAAAATAAGACTGAACTTGATCTTATTCTTTGCCTGGAACAGCCAACTCCCACGTCACATGACCACCATGTGACCTCCCCTGCACAATGCATGGAGGTCATGCTGTGTCAGCAAGCCATCTGAGATCAGAGGAGGAGGTGTGTCTACATCACATGGCCTCCCCCTGTGTCTGCATCACATAGTCTCTCCCCTGTGTCTGCATCACATGGCCTTCCCCCTGTGTCTGCATCACATAGTCTCTCCCCTGTGTCTGCATCACATGGCCTTCCCCCTGTGTCTGCATCACATGTGTAATACTCACCTCTCAACGATTCTCACGCTGCAGGCTGCCTGTCACTTCTGGGTTGCGGCAGTGGCAATCATGTGACCCCCGGCGGGGAATTCAAACTCTGCCTGTCCTCCTATATAAATCACACTCTGACACAATCCCTGTGTCAGAGCAACAAGTTACGTTCCTGACTTCTGCTCCCTGTGTCTCTCTGTGTTCACCTGCATCTCCTGTGCTTTCCCTGTGTATCAGACCCAGCTTGTCCTCACTACTCTGTTTGGATTCTCCTTTGGCGTGACGGACATCTGCTAACATGTACCAGACCCGGCTCGGCCCTCACTACTCTGTTGGATTCTCCTTTGGCATGTCGGACCTCTACTACTGTGTACCAGAACCGGCTGTGCCTCACCAACCTCCGGAAGGATCCCCGGTGCACATCAGACCCTGCCTCAGGTACCGTTTTCATATAACATTGCTGCTAGTCTACACATTCCTCACGTCAGTAAGCTCAGTTGGGGCCGCGACCTGCAGTTTCTCAGCAGCCAAGCCGATCCTGTCTTGCGGAAGTTCTTGGTGAAGACCTAAGAGGCTGTTAGACTCAGCTCCCTGCTGAGCTGGTGCAAACACTGACTGAGGGACTCCCCTGAGCATAACAGTTTGCTCTGACCCCTAAAAGATGGACAAAGCAGGCAATCCTCTGCCACGGGACCTCCTGGGACAGATAGTAGGTTGATTAGAAGAACCAAAGAAATACCAGACTGAGTGTCACTCACCAGACCGTGAGTGCCTCTGCGCTGGTGCCTGGTTCCCTAGCCTTCCTGCCGGCACCTGTCCTGAGCCGCGGCCGTCCGCCATCTTGATGCACTGCGCATGCGCAGCATCCAAGAACTTATGACCTTTTGTTTTTAATCTCATTGGTGGATCAGGCACCTCTACCTATTTAAGGCACCTGTGCTCATTACCTCGTGGCCTGATCTTGAGTCTCATTCCCTGTGAGTCTCTGAAGGTATCTCTTGTGTACTACTAGTGTCTTCAGCTTCCTGCTGATTACCCGTGCTACTCATCGGTGGTTTTCATACCCGCTATTGATTCCTGTATCCTACTCGTGTCTTCAGCTGGCTCCTGGATTACCTGCTCTGCTCATCAGCAGTTCTCATACCCGCTACAGTCTCCTGTATCCTGCTCGTGTCCTCAGCTGGCTTCTGATTACCTGCCCTGCTCACCTGCGGTTCCCATACCCGCTACAGCCGTTCAACGTCCCTGCTGTGCCTGCATATTCTCGTGGACAAGCTTCTCTACTCATCAGCGGTATGCTTACTTGTTATTGACTATCAACTGTTACCTTGCATATCCGCTTAGGACAAGCCTTTCTACTCAGCAGCGGTATCCATACCCGCTATAGACTATTTGTTGTTACGCTGCAGATCTGTTTGGAACAAGCTTCTCTACTCAGCAGTGATATGCACACTTGTGATTGACTATCAGTTATTATCCCGCATATCCGCTCAGTGCAAGCCTCTCTACTTGGCAGCGGTATACATACCATTATAGACTATTAGCTGTTAACGCTGCATATCTGTCTGGAACAAGTTCCTCTGTGCTCTCAGTGTCTTCATACCGTTATTGACTCTTTGCATGCCTCCACTCATCCGCACCTGATCTACTCCTCACTTACTAGCAGTGGTACAACTTGCTGTACGCAGACCACTGACTTCCCTGCTACCTACCTGGACCTGGACAAGTCTTCTCACTATAGCAGTGGTACAACTTGCTGTACGCAGACCACTGACTACCCCGCTACCTACCTGCACAAGTCTTCTCACCATAGCAGTGGTACAACTTGCTGTACGCAGACCACTGACTTCCCCACTACCTACCTGCACCTGGACAAGTCTTCTTACCATAGCAGTGGTACAACTTGCTGTACGCAGACCACTGACTCTCCTGTTACCTTCCTTCACCTGCTCACGTCCAACCTGGTCTCCGTGGTTCAAACCTGCCTTTCCACTATAGATGCAAGTCGCTGACTCATCTACCAATATAGCTGCAAGTCGCTGACTCATTTACCAGTATAGCTGCAAGTCACTGACTATCATCATTTCTATTGGCATCCTCTCTCCATCTGCTGTTATATACATTCCACTATTCACCCTGCTGCCAGAGGACCGCTGTGCAAACTCCGCCTCTCTGGTAAGCATAGTCAACTGGTGAGATCCTGGGCAAGACTCCTAGTGCCCGTGACACTGAGCTCTTAGAGGCCTTTCCACTCGTATGGATACCCTGCAGAACACTCTGGCAGCTCAGCTTAACCCTCCACCATCCGCTCGCCCTGTGGCTGGTGCTGCTGTCGCTCCCTCTACTTCCTTGCAACTACGCTTACCAAATTCCCCCAAATTTGACGGTGACCCTAAATCTTGCAGGGGGTTCTTAATGTGCGATATATCTCCTTTTTGTCTGGGCAAGCCCTGGCGTGGGCCTCTCCATTATGGGAGCAAAATGATCCCCTCCTTCTGAACTATAGTGTGTTTCCAGAGACCTTCCAAAAAATATTTGACAAGCCTGGTAGAGTCTCTAGTGCAGCCTCTGGGCTTCTTCACCTGCGCCAAGGATTCTTAACCCTGGGTCAATATGCCATCCAATTCCGCACCCTAGCTTCAGAGCTCAGGTGGAATGAGAAGGCTCTAACAGCTACCTTCTGGCAGGGATTAACCGACCGAATAAAAGATGAACTAGCTGGGAGGGAACTCCCCACAACCTTGGATGCACTCATCACTCTCTGTAATCAAATTGATATCCACTTCAGAGAGAGAAATCTAGAGAAGGAGATCTCCCGGCATTCCATTCCACGCTTGGTGCCCAGGTTCCAAGTTCCCATTACACCCGTTGAGGTATCCATGCAGCTGGGCCGAACTCGGCTTACACCAGAAGAGCGGGAGAGACGTTTTAGAAATAAGTTATGTCTCTACTGTTGCGAACCTGGACATGTCATCAATCTTTGTCCTAAGTGCCCGGGAAACGAGAAAGCTTAACCAGTTCTGGAGAAGCCAGGTTAGGTAGATCTGAAATCTCTCCACACAATACAAATTTTTCTATTGAAGTTACCCTCTATCTTTCTGATCACCAAGTTCCTCTCTTGGCACTTATTGATTCTGGAGCTGCTGGGAATGTCATGGCTGCAGACACTGCTTGTAAACTCTCCGTGCCCACTGTCCCTCTTCTTCAAACCATTACTATCACTGCCATTGATGCCAGCAAGATTATGGGGGGGTTCTATTAAGAATCGTACTGCGCCCCTAATTCTGGAAGTTGGGGCTCTCCATAGCGAATCCATCTCCTTCCTGGTAATTCCGAAAGCCGTCAATCCTCTGGTGTTAGGCTTTCCCTGCTTAAAGCCCTTTCTCCTGTCCTGGATTGGAAATCAGTCCAAGTGCTATCCTGGGGTCCCACTTGTCACACCAGATGTCTCCAGAGGATCCTTCCGCTTAGTCACTCCCCTTGTCTTAGTACTTCCATTCCGGATATTCCGCCTCAATATGCCATCTTTGCGGATGTGTTTTGTGACCAAGAAACTTCCAAGCTACCTCCTCACCGTTCATGGGATTGTGCTACAGAACTATTACCTGAGAAGTGTCCCCCACGGGGTCGGATATATCCTCTTTCTCTGCCTGAATCACAGGCTATGTCAACCTATATTGATGACAATCTGAAGAGAGGTTTCATTCGAAAATCTACTTCCCCTGTGAGGGCTGGCTTCTTTTACGTTAAGAAGAAAGATGTGGGTCTTCGCCCCTAAATCGATTATCGGGGTTTGAATGCAATCACCGTAAAAAACAGGTACCCCTTGCCTCTCATTTCCAAACTCTTCGATAGAATTAAAGGAGCTTCTGTGTTCACGAAACTAGACCTTCGAGGTGCCAATAATTTAATTTGAATCAAGAAGGGGGACGAATGGAAGACAGCCATTAATAAGCATGATGTTCACTTCGAATGAACGAGATTTTCCGGGATTATTATTATTATTAATTTTTATTTATAGGGCGCCACAAAGTATCCTTAGCGCCGTACAAGGACAAACAATGGCACAGTACAAGGTGAAACAGCACAGTACAAGTAACAGTAAGCACTATAACTCTGGGGGCTCAGTCACAGCAAGAAAGAGAGGGAGGGGAAAAGTGAGTACAGGCAGGTAACTATGGCCCAAGAGGGTGGGCAAGGATGACAGGTAAAGAGTCACTGAGGGGAGCGGAGAGAAGCGAGAGGAGACAGAGGGCAGAGGGTTGGAGAGGAGGTGAACTGAGTAGCTGGAGAGCGCAGTTAAAAGTGATGGAAACAGGAGGTAGGAGAGCCCTGCTCAAAGGAGCGTACAATCTAAAGGGAGGGGAAGACAGACAGGCACATGAATGAGACGGAGATGGAAGGGGAAGAAGGGATGAGAAAGAGAGGAGGCCGACCAGTGGGAGTTTAGGCATGAGACTGGAAGGCTTTTAGGAAAAGGTGGGTTTTTAATGTTCGTTTGAAAGAGGACAGATTAGGGGAAGTACTGATGGAGCGGGGGAGCTTGTTCCAATGGAGGGGAGCGGCGCGGGAGAAGTCTTGAATACGTGCGTGAGAGGAGGTAATCAGGGGGGAAGAGAGGCGACGATCGTTGGACGATCGCAGAGGGCGGGAGGTAATGTGAATAGAGATAAGGTTAGAGATGTAGGGAGCAGTGGAGTTGGCGAGGGCCTTGTAAGTGAGAGTGAGGAGCTTGAAAAGGATTCTGTAGGGGAAGGGGAGCCAGTGAAGGGCTTGGTAGAGTGGGGAGACAGAGGTGGAACGGTGAGAGAGGAAAATAAGCCTAGCAGCGGCGTTAAGTACAGATCTAAGAGGAGCGAGATGAGAGAGGGGGAGGCCGATAAGGAGAAGGTTGCAGTAGTCCAAGCGGGAGATAATCAGAGAGTGGACGAGAGATTTGGTGGCATCCTGGGAGAGGAAGGGCCGAATGCGGGCAATGTTGCGAAGCTGGAAACGGCAGGATTTGGCGAGAGAGTAAATGTGAGGGGCAAAGGAGAGAGAGGAGTCGAGGATGACACCTAGGCAGCGGAGTTGGGGAACAGGGGAGATAGAGGAGTTGTCAACAGTGATGGAGAGGTCAGAGGGGAAGGAGGTACGAGAGGGAGGAAAGACAATGAGTTCAGTTTTAGCAAGATTGAGTTTAAGAAATCTAGAGGACATCCAGGAGGAGATGGCAGAGAGGCATGCGGATACCCTGGAGAGAAGGGAGGGAGAGAGATCAGGAGAAGAAAGGTAGAGTTGGGTGTCATCAGCATAAAGGTGGTACTTGAGGCCGAAGGAGCTGATGAGTGCACCCAGAGAAGAGGTGTATAGTGAGAATAGTAAGGGTCCAAGGACAGAGCCCTGAGGGACCCCGACTGGGAGGAAGAGGGGGAGAGAGACTCAGAGGTGGAAACTGAGAAGGAACGGTCAGCAAGGTAAGAGTTGAACCAGGAGAGGACAGTACCGGAGAGGCCAATGGACTGGAGGGTGTGAAGCAGGAGGGGGTGGTCAACGGTGTCAAAGGCCGCTGAGGGGTCGAGGAGAATCAGGAGGGAGTAGTGGCCCATGGCTTTAGCCGAGAGGAGATCATTCGTAACTTGAGCCAGGGCAGTTTCAGTGGAATGGAGGGGGCGGAAGCCTGATTGGAGAGGGTCAAGGAGGGAGTGTTCAGAGAGGTAGGTGGAGAGACGGTTGCAGACAAGTCTCTCGAGTATTTTGGAGGCAAAGGGGAGAAGGGAAATGGGGCGGTAATTAGAGAGTGAGGTGGGGTCAAGGTTGGGTTTCTTGAGAATGGGTGAGACGAGAGCATGTTTAAAGGCGGAGGGGAAGATGCCGGTGGAGAGGGACAGGTTAAAGAGGTGAGCGAGGTGGGAGCAGGTGCCGGCGGAGAGGGAGCGAAGAAGGTGAGAAGGGATAGGGATCTACTTTATCACTCCGTAGTAATCTATTTGGAAGACATCCTTATCTTTTCTGCTGACCTAGAAACTCACCGTGAACATGTTTCTTTCGTCTTAAGACGACTTTGACAGAATCAATTATTCTGCAAATTAGAAAAATGTATTTTCGAATCCAGTCAACTTCCTTTCCTGGGATATATTGTTTCCGGCTCCGAACTCCAAATGGATTCAGAGAAACACAAGGCTATACTGGACTGGCCCTAGCTTCATGGTCTAAAGGCAACTCAAAGATTTTTAGGTTTTACAAATTATTATAGACAGTTTATCCAGGGATTCTCTTCTCTAGTGGCTCCTATCACAGCCTTGACCAAGCGGCCTGCTAACTTGGCCACGCAAAGCAGTGGAAGCCTTCCTTCAGCTTAAAAAGGCCTTCACCTCTGCCCCTGTTCTACAACAACCAGAAACTAGCTGGCCTTTCATTCTGGAGGTAGATGCCTCTTCTATTGGTGGCGGGGCTGTCTTGTCCCAAAAATCTTCTTCTGTGGACTCTTCTCCCGAAAACTATCCGCTGCGGAAAGAAATTACGGAATAGGTAACCGTGAGTTGCTTGCTATGAAATTGGCGTTAGAGGAGTGGAGACATATACTGGAAAGAGCATTCTTTCCTATAACTATTTTCACCGAGCACAAAAATCTGTTATACCTCCAATCTGCCACTGCCACGACAAGCAAAATGGTCTCTCTTTTTTTCTCGCTTTGATATGCAGATCACGTTTAGACCTGGAGTTAAGGACACCAAGGCAGACAAGGGGGGATATTGTAATACTCACCTCTCCACGATTCTCGCGCTGCCGGCTGCATGTCACTTCTGGGTTGCGGCAGTGCCGATCATGTGACCCCGGCGGGGAATTCAAACTCCGCCCGTCCTCCCATATAAATCACGCTCTGACACAAGCCCTGTGTCAGACCAACAAGTTACACTTGTAACTTGTTTGTATTTAGCCCTCCCATATGTAGTCTTTCAGTGGGCCTTCACCATTGCCTATCTTTGGCATACGGCCAGCTGCACCTGACAGCTCAGGACACTATCAGATGCAGCAGAGTGAACCTGTCCTAGGGTTTGATGCAGCTAGAATGAGGCTGTGTATTGTATCATACCTTTACATTGTTACCATCACAAACTGAGTACTAGGACATCTCTCATGTCATCTCTTATTATCACACCCAGAGGACTTTATTTTACATAAATGCCCCAACACTCTAAATTGGGATCAGAAACCCCTTTAAGTACCCAAAAACATGTTACCTGGAGGCAGGGCCGGATTAAGGGAATGGAGGCCCCTGGGCTAAGGGGGCCTCCATTCCCCCGTGAGGGCCCCCCCCCCTGTGATCCGAGCTGCCCGCACCTCCCCCCCCCCCCATGATCCGAGCTGCCCGCGCCCCCCCCCCCCTCCCCTGGCACTTACCTCCTTTTCCGGCGCGCTGTACGCTCTTTACTGAGGAGATCTCGTGAGAGTGAGACTCACGAGATCTCCTCAGTAAGGAGACTACAGCGCGCCGGAGAAGGACCACAGTGAAAGTGCTCAGCGGCACTGATCGCGCTGGGGGCGCCCCCGCCCCCCGACCAATCAATACTGCTGCTGAGCACTTTCAAGGGCCCCCTGGATGCCATAGGCCCCTGGGCTGTAGCCCAGTTAGCCCTAGGGTTAATCCGGCCCTGCCTGGAGGCAATATATTATAGTAGACTTTTCATGAACCATTTATAATTTTGCGCTACTAGACTACACAAAAATAACACTATGTAGTTTATACGAAGCAGCTGATAACTAAAACAATTATCCAAGCCTATGAAATATCCAAGCTGTGTTCACAACCTTGAGAAGTGAGTCATAGTTTATGAAATGTAAACAAATAAAACCACTGGAACTTGCAGTATGTTTATCAAAAGCTGCACACAACACAGAGGAAAGTTTATTGTTGCAATGCGTCATAAGACAAGATTGCAGGCTCCATGACTGCTCATCTATTACTGTATAAAATACAATAAAAAGGAAAATCTACAGTTTAAAATGCAATTCTTTCCCTGAAATTGAATTTATCCCATATACTAACCAAAAACATATTTACACTACAATTATGATGTTCTCATGAGTTGCTAGATTAAATATGTTGCAGATATGTATCACCTGCTTGGCATTCTGTATGGTCTCACTAACTCAGTGATAGCAATCTGATACACTCCAGGGGCTGCATGGTGCGGCCCTCTAACCTTCAAAGGGGCCGCACATTACCCTTAATCTCAGCAAGTTATAGCAATACATTAAATTAAAGAAAGGGGCACCTAATATAGCCACAGATATTTTAAACAAGTGTGACAAGATTTTACAAACAAATCTGAATTAGGAAGGAGCTGGGGGCCGCTGGTGAAGGTTTGGAGGGCCACCTGCTGCCATTCACTGGTCTAGCTCTTCACAAACCTGAATCATCTTTACAAATCAATGAGATTTGTAGGCTTCCATAGCAGTAGGGGAGCAAATGCCAAAGGCTCGGGGGTCCCCGACTCTTGTGTTTTATACAGGTCAACGGAAAGGACACAGCTTTGTATATCAGCCGTCAAAATATAATACGCTTTGAACAGTTGCCCCCAGAATGGGGTGTGGCTTGTACACTTGATCCTAGAGTTAGCTCGGTGTTGTATACTGATAACTGGAGTTTTTACACTAGCCTACAAAACAGACTATGCCTTACACTTGCCTCAAGTGCCCATCTTTCCAATTGAGAGGCTCCCGGGCAGAGAGCCATGACAAGACTACATGCTCCTTGTAGAGTCGCTGATGGCACATAACTAATGACATCACAACCTTGACAATGGAGAGGAGCTTAAAAGAGCCAGCATGAAGAAGCAGAGAAGAAGAATAGAAACAGAGAGGTAAGTAGAGTACTGCAGGAGTTGGGTAAAGGATAATTTAACATAGGAGGTGGGGTGAGAGAAGGAAAGAGGAGGCCCTGAACAGTTAAATTTTTACTGGGCACCACAATTGATGGCAGCCCTGATAGTAAGTCTCTAATGTACACTTACTGCCAGAATATGGTCTGCGTTGTAAACTTGCCTCCAAAATAGGCTCTTCTGTGGTATAGTGGACACCAGACTGCGGTGTTGCTTCAACCTGTATTGTTTTGCTTGTGCATTTTAGTTTTTATTATTTGTTTTTGGTCAGGATATATGAGTATGATCATTTCTATGTACTGTGACAGTAAGGGGACCTGTAACTATTCTTTGCTCAGTTTGTTTAAAGCAGACCCTGTATATGTTTGTTTAGATCTGGTTGCTTTGTTCTCAGTCTGGACTTGACAAGACCAAAAAATGTGGTAACTTTTGGGCTATACCAATGACTCCACCCTGCCTGATGGCAAACATCCATGCCCTAAAATGAAAAAGACATCATGTAACATTTACAGACAGGGTGGAGCCGTTGGTATAGCTCCTTTTTGCTGATTGGCTGTGGTACTATTCTTAGGAGAGCGGTAAGATGCGGTGAGGGATCCCTCTACTGCAATGCTCTCCCCCTACAGCAGGCCTGAAAAATTACACGTACGGTAATGTACGCTAGCCTGAGCTGGTGTACATTACCATATGTGTAATTGTCTTTTCACAACTTATTAAATTGCAGTATATAGCAGTCCCCATAGAGAGCCGAAAAAGGCTTTAATGCAAAAAACAATAATAAATAGGCCCCAATAACTCACTATCAACGAAGGAATGAAATGTGGAAGTGTGTATGCACTCATTACCAGCAGTGTAAGCAGATCTCTATAGAGTGTGCAAAGTCACAATCTTTTCAGCCAATGGTTATGACAGATGGAGAGCACCGATCTGAAGGTAAATCATATCGGTGTGTACACATAAATGTACATGATCATCAGGACTTTAGTCGTTAGTAAAATCGTTACAGAAATCGCATCTGGAGTCATTTTCTGTAAAGTCATAGGCAAAAGTTTTGAGAATGACACAAGTATTGGTTTTCACAAAGTTTGCTGCTTCACCTTTTTGTCAGATGTTGCTATGGTATACTGAAGTAACATTACAACCATTTCATAAGTGTCAAAGGCTTTTATTGACAATTACATTAAGTTTATGCAAAGAGTCAATATTTGCAGTGTTGACCCTTCTTTTTGAAGAGCTCTGCAACTCGCCCTGGCATACTGTCAATCAACTTCTGGGCCACATATTGACTGATGGCCGCCCATTCTTGCATAATCAGTGCTTGGAGTTTGTCAGAATTTGTAGGTTTTTGAATTTCGATGTTTTAACCCCTCCGAGTGAGCCCACTCCCTGGACTGAGAAGCAACTCCACACATGAATGGTCTCAGGATGCTTTACTGTTGATATGACACAGGACTGATGGTAGCGCTAAACTTTCCTTCTCCGGACAAGCCCCAAACAATCTGAAAGAGGATTCATCAGAGAAAATGACTTTACCCCAGTCCTCAGCAGTCCAATCCCTGTACCTTTCATAGAATATCAGTCTGTCCCTGATACCAGGACATCCTCCAAAAGTCTTCAGACAATATTCCTCAACCAGCATCTTAGTCTCCCTAGGTTACCCTATTACCACCCTCTACACAGCTAACACAAGACAACAACCCGCTGACCAACATTGCTACACACACAACCCATTCAATACTTTTACCTTTGCATTCTAGCTGGTCCAGTGTGCAATATGATGTAGCACATGCCCTTGTGTTTCAAACTCCCATTGTCCCATAGATTGTAAACTTGCGAGCAGGGTCCTCTTACCTCTCTATCTGGATCTGGATCTGTATTACCCAGTATTGTTTTATTTAATGTTTGTTCCCAATTGTAAAGCGCTACGGAATTTGCTGGCGCTATATAAATAAATGCTGCTGATGATGATGATGAAGTCTTCACCTCACTGTGTGTGTAGATGCATTCACACCTGCCTGCTGCCTATCACGCTAGACGTGAGAATCAGGCTCACCTGGGGTTTTGGCGCAGCTAGTCCAGGAGGCGCGGAGTCTAACGTGCCCAATGTCTTTGCCAAGGACTCCCGAAAGGAGGTTTGGGCTTCGCGGCAGAGACACGCAGGTCGCGGCCCTCCAAGCTAGCCACCTGTGAGATGATAGAGAAAGGTCAGACAATCTGAGTCAGAGCTGTGCAGAAATACTGAACAGAGGGAGCAGGCAAACGCAGAGTCAGGAATGCAGGAGTCAAGCCGGGAGATCCAATATGAGCCAAAAGGGTATTACCAGGAGCACGGTCAGGAAAACAAAGGTGAAGCCGAGAGATTCAATATAAGCCAAAAGTTTATTCCAGAAGTAGGGTCAAACAATCCGGGTCACAAGCCAAAAGCAGTCAGGATGGGATATACAGGAGCTAGAGACAAGATGGACCTTGATACTCTGGCCCAGAATGGTGCCAGAGTATCCCTTAAATAAGTGCAGAAGAATCATTGGTGGCAGGGTGATCAGCTATCACAGAAAGCCAGAGAGGAGCTTCCCGTAGCCTAGCAACGGAGACGGGTGACTGCGCAAGCGCCGGTCAGGAAACTAGATGCGTCCTGTTGCTTGGCAATGGGACGCAATTGTTCTGAATAGAAAGGTACTCATCCCCGGCACTTCCTGAATGTGCGGGGGCGGTGCCTGACACTGCCATTCCTGAGCAAGCTCTGCACTGGTGGTGTCTCGATCCCACAGCTAAATCAACTTTAGGAGACTGTCCTGGCACTTGCTGGATGTTCTTGGGCTCCCTGGAGCCTTCTTCACAACTATTGAACCTCTCTCCTTGAAGTTCTTGATGTTCCGATAAATGGTTGATTTATGTGAACAATGATTCCAAGCACCACCCTCCTTTTAAAGCTTCCAGTCTGATATTCTAACTCAATCAACATAACAGAGTGATCTCCAGCCTTGTCCTCATCAACACTCTCACATGTGTTAACGAGAGAATCACTGACCTGATGTCAGCTGGTCCTGTTGTGGCAGGGCTGAAATGCAGTGGAAATGTTTTTTTTAAGGACAAAGTTCATTGTCATGGCAAAGAGGGATTTTGAAATTAATTCCAATTCATCTGATCGCTCTTCATGACATTTTGGAGTATATGCAAATTGCCATAATAAAAACTGAAGCAGCAAACTTTGTGAAAAATAATACTTGTGTCATTCTCAAAACTTTTAGCCATGATTCTACCCATCTCAATATCACATTTTTTCAACAAGGCTGGAGTGTCTTTTTTCAAGGTTACATGTGGAGTGGACATTATAAATGTCTCTCCAGAGTTTATTCATTAAGTTTACAATATCCCTTCTTACCCTGCAGCACAGTTAGAACTTGGAACAGAAAAAATGCTGCAAACTTGTATTTATTAACGTTACTTAAATATTTTCACATTGCAACTAGTATTATAACAACACTTTGCTATATTTATTTTTCCCATGGCCTTATACAATCATGTTAATTTAACTTGAGTTATGTAATTACCAAACAATAGTCTCTGTAATACTTTCTCCTGAGTGCAATATTGCTTAACTTCTCTCTCTACACGATTAGCATGTTTTGAATGTATCAGGCCTCGTAATGGAGCTCGTGAAATCAGAGGAGATTCGGTACTGTGTCAGCTGACGTCTTGAGTCCTTTATTCCTCAGGAAGAAAAAATTTGGCATCCATAAAGAGTCTGTAATTAGCTCTCCTTGTACTGAGAGGGCCTATAAATATAACCTGCCCCCATTGTTGTCTGTGGAATAACTGCTGGAGCTTGTGACACAAAAGGCATGAGAGTTATTTTGGTCTTTTCTTTTCTGCAGCTAATTTTAGCTCATTGATGCAGATACAGGGATTCCACTGACGTCAATGAGGCTCAGCGCTGACGTCACTGGCCCTCCCTCCCGGTTAGAAGGAAGAACCTGGCAGCCAGAATGCGAGCAAGACAGGGTGCAGTGCAGGAACACTGGGGCATCAGATTTCTATGTCTGCCTTTCAACTTGGGCTATGGGCCGCGGACGGAGCTTCCCGAGCAGAGGAGAGATAGGAGGCGGGCACAGGGAGGGGGGAAGAGGACTGTAAATGACCTAGGGATCCCTGCTTCTTTCCCCCATACACAGCAGGTGGATGTGTCCAGTGTAACCTGATCAGTGCACTCGGGACTGGAGAGAGACACACAGAGCGTCCCAGTGTGTAAGTACAGAGGCTGCTATTCTTGCATGTGACAAGATAGATGAATAGTTGGGATTATTTTTATACGTATATTTTAAGGTTGTTTTGTTTACGTTGTTGTTGCTATTACAAGGGAGCTGTATAAAAGCCATTAGCAGTAACCAAACATTTTTAAACCATTGGTATATAGAGAGAACATTTGTGGCAGGTATGAATCCAATATACACTCTTATACCATTCTGGAACCTATGTTATAATGGCTGTTGTGATGTCATCAGTTTAATATACAGACTATGTTGGGAATATTATGTAATATATGAGCTACTGCAATCTCTTAATGTAAATGATCATTTTCCACAGAGTAGGTTGAATGTAAAATGTTTAAAGATGAGTTCTTATACAGTACATGGGTCTCTGACTTCAATTGGCCTCATTGCCTACAGTGGTGCAGTGTGAGGTTGCTCTTTATTAGTGAATACTGAAATGACAACATCACCTAGTACAATTTATAATGATTTATTTTGCTAATATTACCACTTATACAGTATTAATGTCACTTGTGTACTACAATGCTATTTAAAATCACTGGATTCCCTGTATAAAAGAACGCCTCAGTTATCTGCTCCTTGGTGTAACTTGCATTCTACTAATGTTCTACAACAGCTTCTAGCTAAGTACCACAGGTGCAATGACATTGGGAGTCAGCTGTGGGATACAAACCAAGCACCTCTACTTCCATCAGTATTTATAGCCTCCCTACATATCTTCTTTACCTAGCAGCATGCCAGGCTACCTAGTCTTTCTATGCTGTGGCCTGAGATGATTATTGACCCTTATGAAGCATGTGCAACTTGTGCTGCTTCTCACAAAGCAGAATGGGCATGGATGCAAAAACATAGGCTGCTAATATTACTTTTTTGCCATCAATCTCTGTCCTGCCGTATATGAAAGCAACACATTGTCTCTTGGGGACCAGTGATCTTCCATCTACCTGAAGAAAAAGGAATTCAACATGGATGAATGAAAGCTGTACAAGGCCTTAGCAGCATTAACACCTTACTAAAGAAATAAACACTAATTAGTTTAAGCAGACAAACCCGCTCCATGAGACACAATGACATCAAAATGTAGAAATTTGTTTTACACAGTGTAGCTACTGTTAAGTCGCCTGTGTAACAATAGCCCAAGGGTAGAATGTACATTCCTTGTCTGCTATCATGTACATTCTTAGTTGGTCTAACATATTCTTTATTTTTTAATTGGGTTTTTTTTTGTGCCACAGAGGACCACTGTAATATAGTTTATCAGTGAAGATATGGTTGAAGGAGAGGCCCTTATGAGGATATCAAACTACAAAGATCCCATATTGTGTAGTACCTCCTGGTTAGAGAGAGAGTGAGGCAGACTCGCCTCAGGGCATTTTAATGTTACTTCAGTAGTCCCTCAGAAGAGTAGAGTCCTCCAGGCACCTGAAGGAGTGGAGACAAACTGATACATTTGGGGAACGGTGACAGTGTAGATAAACTTGTTTGGTGCGACATCTGACCAAACAACTTGCTGCCTTCACTTAAACCCTGTTTGACAATATTGTTCTATGGGGAGTGGTTGATTCAGCTGCACGCAGATACAAACAGGCAAAAAAAGAAAAGAAATTGGAAAGATTGTGGTGTGCAAAGAAATAAAGGTGCTGCCAATCAAAAACACTGGGCAGGGCTTAATTTGAGGTGCCGCTGAATGTGAGAAGTGTCATTAGAAACATGTAACTTTTACACACAGATTACATAAACCAAATCATGGGGCCTGCAGCAAGTAACATTTGGGGCTTTAATCCCACAGAACATCTACGTTACCTTAACATTATCAACTCACTCCTGTTTTACCCTACTATACCCAGTACCTGCCAATGTACACACCATGTTATATTCATCGGGTTAGGCAATGACTGATGATTTAGGGTAGCCATGTCTAACAGCATTCTGACATAACTCGCTTTAGGCTGAACGCAAGGGGTGTGGCAGAGGGATCTAAGAATAAATCTTCAGCAGGTATGGTGAACAGGCCCAATAATCTGCACTGGTTTAAAAATGTACAATGCTGTGAGTTCTTTTTAGAGGGGGCTGTTCATAGGTAGAGCAAATGATTATGGTGCAATTAAGGGTCACATATTTTGAGAAATGTAATGCATTGTATCTACAGACGACACAGCTTGTGCACATGCCCAGCAGCATTTTGTCCCTGGAAATTATATTTGAATGTTGGCAACGTGTCTGTGTATTAAAATCCTGTTTATTTACATTATTGTTTAGAACAGTGGTGGTCAACACCCTTCTTACTCTGCTGGTTCAATCTTTAAAAGTATGTCGAGAGAATGTGAGAAGTCATGTGGAGGAAGTCTAAAAAGTATGTTGGGGAGGTATGGTTGACATGTATGGGGCATGTGGGGAGGTATGGTTGACATGTATGGGGCATGTGGGGAGGTATGGTTGACATGTATGGGGCATGTGAGGAGGTATGGTTGGCATGTATGGGTCATGTGGGGAGGTATGGTTGGCATGTATGGGTCATGTGGGGAGGTATGGTTGGCTTGTGGGGAGGTAGGGTTGGCATGTATGGGGCTTGTGGGGTGGTCTGATGGACATATAAGAGGCATGTGGTAAGAATTAGCGGGCATTTGAAGTCGTTTGAGGGGCCTGTGGGCATGTCTGAGTGGCATGTGGGGGAGTTTTGAAGTATATGTGGGATCTGATGGCTTGAAGGAGTCTGAGTGCATTTTGTGGGTGTGAGGATATATGGGGCTATTTTGCAGCACTTGAGAGGTCTGAGGGCATGTGGTAGAACAGGACAGAGTATAAAGTACTTTCCTAGTAGAGTCTTAAACATATAGGCCTTAACATAAGTTAAATACTGTCTTTTTTTCATGTAGCACACAAATATCAAGTTTAAATTTCAGTGTACAAATAAGCTATCAAGTATTTGTTAGCTACATGAAAAAACAGCCAGTATTTAACTTATGTGCAAAATAGAAAACTAATTTTCAGCCCTTGCATTGTAACATGGTTTTCTCCAGGAGACTTGCGTAAGAAATTTCTTGCCTAAATTCCTTAATGAATCAGACCCATATTCTCTCAGGTTGTGAGGTTAGAAAATCTATTCTCATTTGTGAAACTGTACCACGTTTGCCTAGCACAGGGTATATATGAGGTGAGTTTGAGAGTTTACTTCAGTCCCATATCTCAGTAGCAGTTTCTACACATATTGCCAGGAAAGTATGTGCATTTCTTGGATATTAAACTTGCGTGATCCATCTTTAATACTACATATATGGCATATGTGCTCACCTGTTTGCCTGTAAATAGCCATCTTGTGGAAATATTTCAATAAAATAACTTTACTCAGATGAACACCCATACAAAACCAATATTACAGCTGTTTTCAAAGTGTGTCGCTGCTTTGTAATGCCATCAGATTACGGATATCCCTCTGGACTGTGCCTGTATGAAATGGTGCTCACTGTGTGCTGTATAACAGGGTGGGGTCACTGTGTGCTGTATAACAAGGGGGTGGGGGTTATTGTCTGCTGTATAACAAGAAGGGGGGGGGGGGTTATTGTGTGCTGTATAACAAGGGGGTGGGGGTTATTGTCTGCTGTATAACAAGGGGGTGGGGGTCATTGTCTGCTGTATAACAAGGGGGTGGGGGTCATTGTGTGCTGTATAACAAGGGGGTGGGGGTCATTGTGTGCTGTATAACAAGGGGGTGGGGGTCATTGTGTGCTGTATAACAAGGGGGTGGGGGTCATTGTGTGCTGTATAACAGGAAGGGGTGGGGGTCATTGTCTGCTGTATAACAGGAAGGGGAGGGGGTCATTGTGTGCTGTATAACAGGAAGGGGAGGTAGTCTTTGAGGCTCTACACTGATCAGCCACAACATTAAAACCTGCCTAATAATTTGCAGGTCCCCCTCGTGCTGCCAAAACAGCTCTGACCCATTGAGGCATGAACTCCACAAAACCTCTGAAGCTGTCCTGTGGTATCTGGCACCAAGATGTTAGCAGCAGATCCTCTAAGTCCTGTACATTGCGAGGTGGGGTTGTTATCTGGGGAATTTGGAGGCCAAGTCAACACCTCAACCTATTTTGTCATGTTCCTCAAACCATTCCTGAGCAATCTTTTTAGTTTGGCAGGATACATTATCCTGCTGAAAGATGCCATTGCCACCTGGGAATACTGTTGCCATAAAGTGCGTTCTTTGTCTGCAATAATGTTTACATCGGTGGTAGTTGTCAAAGTAACATTTATATGAATGCCAGGACCCAAGGTTTCCCAGCAGCACATTGCCCAGAGCATCACAATACCCCTGCTGGCTTGTTTCTTCCCATAGTGTATCCTGGTGCTGTCTCTTTCTTAGGTGAATGATGAACACGCACCCAGCCATCCATGTAATGTAAAAGAAACTGTGATTCATCAGACCAGGCCATCTTCTTCCATGGTCCAGTTCTGGCACTTGCATGCCCATTGTAGGTGCTTTCAGCGGTGGACAGAGGTCAGCATGGACACTCTGACCGACGTGTAGCTACGCAGCCCCATATGCAACAAGCTGCGTTGCACTGACTCCTTTCTATCATAGTCAGCATTTTTCAACAATTTGTGCTACAGTAAATCTTCTGTGTGATTGGACCAGATGAGTTTGAGTTAATATAGGTGAGTGTAAGCCTACTTTATAGGTCACTGGAATCTTTATTGTATAAATGCCAGGAGTGCGATTTATAACACGATGGCATATTATAAATTCCTGCCTATACATAACGTTTGTACAGCACAGCAGAATATGTTTGTGTTATTCACAATAAAAAAAAATACAGTGTAGTAACAGGATGTGAAATGCAGTGGGTGGGACACTGGCTGGTGACTTGCAGGTATATTGTTCAGAATACTCCCCTATGGTAAGCTATATTGTCTGGCTAGGTCTTGAAATCTACTGTATTCTGTCCATGTTTTTGGAAATGGTGGGGGGTTGTTGCCATAGAGATCTGCAAAAAAATGGTTCAGTGTAAACAAAGCAAAAGCACCTTCGGCTTGGCACAAAATAAATAATAATTAAGGTCTGTGTTTGCATAAAGCTCTGCAAGATGATGAATATGTAATAAGAGAAAGGTGGAGATTTAAACCGAGAGATTGAATTATCTGCACAAAAGGCTTTTTTTTTTTTTTAGCAGGAGTGGGAGCTACATATCTATTAATACTTGGTCTGATTTGTTAATCAATTGCTAAGGTTTGCAAAATAGTAATGCGAAACCATCAATGCTTCTTGTAGGATATGTTTGTATTGTATTATTTTTGTAACAAAGCACAGCTGTTATCAAGTGGGAAACACAGCAGTATGGGCACAGTTTATAAGAGTTATTTCAGCATTCAGGCAGAATGTGTCACCAACTGGCTCATTGTCATGGTAACTGTATGTGAGAACAGTGGCTGTTTCATGTGCTCACATGCTGAACTCGTCGTATACATAGAAAAACACACCTATCATGATAACCAGAACATTAAAATAATATAGACAGTGAGTTATAATCAAGATAAAACAATTGGGCTTTATGGGAAATCCATAATGGTGTTGAATTATTGTATGTTAATTAAAACTACAATATTTTTTCTTCCTCTTAGTCATATTTCATTTGCATTATGAAGTGGGGGGGGGGGGGCAAGGTGTATGATGCTTATTGTGACATCACTCAGTGTACACTAAGGTGTGTGTGGTGCTTGATGATGCCATTTGCATTGTCGTGGCACAACTCCGCCCACCAGGAATTGTGCCAGGTAAGCTGCCTTAAGCGAGAATTTTCTACTTTCTCCGGCATCTGAGTGGAGACCCACTAATTTGGAAGTGTCCTGAAATGGGCAACTAGGAGCTCACTGTCTTTACGTTTTGTTGCTAAGTTGTTTGTTCTTCCACAGCCTCCATAACTTGTAAAATACAAATTTGTAGGTTCTTGGGGGGGGGGCTGCACTGCGCACAAAGCCGCTTGCCCACTCTGAGGCTGTGCCAGCATCTTCGGCAAAAGCCGATAACTGGACCACTGCAGCTGATATTTGCGGCCCTGATGCAGACAGATGTACCGTGGGTCTTAGGGTAGCATACATGCTCATATGCATAAGATGAAAGGGAGTGATAAACACAGGTCATGAAGGTCTATTTATCAATTTTGAGATCTTTCCTATTTATCAAAGACCCGATGTGGTGAAGACTATCACTGATAGTAGCCTTTTGCCGGGGGCCTCTGGCAATATTTTCCCCCATTCGCACCAATCGGCAACCCTAGTGACATGTCTTTTTGATAAATTGCCGATAGAAGATTCTTCTATTGCTGCTATAAGCAGTGATATAAATTATTCTTCTCGGAAGGGCTTGATAAATAGGTCCCATGATGTGCTATTGAAGAGCTGTGTGCATCAAAAAGAAACCAGTCAAATTAAGGGGTCTGTTTATGAACAGTGCAATCAGCCATAAACCTGGAAAAATTTTATTTTCTCTCTAGAATGCCCATCACACAAGTTATGAAGGGGTTAACGCAGGAGATGTGGTTACCCACTTTTCGTGGGTTACCGCAGTCCTCATACAACTATCTGGGGACTGAGATGTTAATTAGTCATTTACTAAGCAGCAAAAGCCTTGGCTTTTCGCTGCAAACTAACGCCATCACAAGGTGGTGTTGGCTTGCCTGTCTCTGCTTCCCTGAAGCCGGGGAAAGGCTTTGCGTGATCCCCTGCTGAATTAAATACTATGCACATGCACAAACATTAGCCCAACATACGGAAGTCACTGGCTGACCTGTCTAGCTACTTCAACCATGCTCCGTGGAACTGAAATCCCAGATTTTAAATAGAATAAAATATGTAAGAAAAATAATTACAAAATATTACACATTGAAAAAATATTGTTTTACAGAATTAAGCATTTTTTTCAGTCATTGTCTCTTATTATCTTGAGATGGCGATAACAGAACGAGTATTGCGGAGGTACGTACTGTGCTTGTTAAATAGCCTTCCCCATGCTTTGCTTAGTGGAACTTCATCTCTGTTGAAACCCGGCAATTCTTATCACCATCGGAGGGCTACCATCGGCATTGAACTATTGATGTATAGGGCCCATATGATAAATATGCAGCTTTGTTGTCAGACACAGGATGATTTATAAACTGAAGGGACATCTATAACCATGACTTATGTTGATGAATACAGTCACAGTGTTGGCTACATTTGATGGCGCCGGTGAATCCTTGGCAGCCAATTCAGGCTGATTTCTCTACCTTTTTGATTTTTTAAATACTACCAAATTATATTAATATCCAAAGAAGTAAAAAAAACACATGAGAAATTTTATAAATCAAAATTATTTTTGTTGCAGACACCCTATAACTCCTGCAGAGTAAAACTATACCAGTAAAAATCATTTATCCATTATTTGTAAGTAGTGGCATGCTGGCACTGTCTGCACTGCTTTTATTAGCCTGGGACCCGGCTTTGTTACATTTTGCATATTTTCAAAGGTTTTCCACTTCATTCTTTTCATTCTATTATTCAATACAATTCACTTTTGTTACCATTTAAACAAAATCTCAATATAGGATAAATATATATATATATATATATATATATATATATATATATTAGTGTTATAGCAACCACTAGGATATCACATACAAGGTATTGGTGAAATATTCAAAGGCAAAATGATGGATATTCAAGATAAAGCTCTCTTTATAATTAATATAAAATCTATTCCACCATTGCAAATGAAACATTGAATAAGACTGGAGCACGCTGTCATTTTCAAATTGTTGTCCTAAAAAAATAAAACACATAACATACAGCAGATCGCAATTTTGAACAGTCCCACGTAGTAGAACCTGCCCTGGACAACTTAGGTTTAATCTACACCTCCTATTGGTGCCTGAATCTTTGCTTACCAAACATACATTAGCATACATACAAGCCTGTTGAGGTTTGAAAGTAGCCAAACTGAACAGCTCTGAACACAGTGGATAAGAGGGGCTGCATGTTTTGTTCACAAAGCTGCATCAACAACCATTCTATGAAGCCTCTGTACTGTCAACTTCCAGGCTTTTATGCCTGGAGAAGCAAGTGTTCGTAGCAGGCAGGAGTGAGTGACTCCGAAACTGTGAGGCTATTGAGCATTGGTACCTAATGCTTCTACTAGTTGGGGGAAGAGGGTTTATTTGAAACATCTGTTATTTAACTACTCTATTTGAAGGTTTCATGAGCTTATAACTGTTCATTGAGTAAAATGTAAAATGATTTATATATATATATATATATATATATATATATATATATATATATATTTAATTTGTAGGAATCAGATATGAGGATTACAAATAAAGCAAAACAAGCATGAAACGAGAAGTTATGTTAATTTTGACCTTTTAGATATAATAAAGATGTGTCTGAGTTTGGGTTGTTTTGGAATTAGAAGTTTCCCCAGCTCCAAGTGGAAACCCCTTGATGCGACTGCTTGGGAATTCCATCCATTATACAGAGCAGATCTGCCCACACTTTTTAGCAGTTTGTAAATAATAATCTGTTATAATTGTTTTGTTTATATATACAATTTTAAGTTGTATGTCCAACATCAGACCATGGGCAGAGAGTCATTTTCTCCACAACTGCATTGTTGCCAATGTTTCAAGAACACTTTAAAGGGTCTATTTATGACCCATTGCATATTGTTCACATTTATTATAATTTCTTATCACCGTGATAATAAATTAATTAAAGTGGCAATTTATTAAAATTTATTAGCCGTGATAGCGGTTCTGAGCCTGTCCTGGACAATAATCTATTTTACAAGTGTAACTGGATCACTTATAAATGACTTATAGTTTAAATTTATTTAAAGGCAATAGAGCAGGGCGCTTAATTATATAATTGCCAATGCACTTATTTTTGATATTGTGTATATTTGATATAGGAAATCGTTATTTCTGAGACCAGGGTAGAAAATTTGCTTATTCAGTTGTAACCTTGCCTTATTTCTGATGTATAGATCTGATACAATAAGCCTTTGTTTAGAAAGTATTTGTGTAGCGTGATGTGGGGAAATGACTTGTTTGGAGTTTGTACCTTTCTTTCAGAATGTGTATTCTGCCACTCTCTGAAGAAAGTATTCATGTGAATTAGACCTTTTGACTGCTAGATTTCCTGTGTCTAATAACAAGATACAGGACATCACAGCATTTCGAGAATTTCACAGATAAGTGTAAATATTGTTTCTTTGCAATGCATGTAATTTCATGTTTGTGTAAACACATTGCATCCTGATTCTAAAAATAGCCTGTGTCCAAATCAGTATAAAAAGCACAGTCTTGTACACTGAAATGTATCATTCTGATGTTCCATCTGACCTGATCACTGGTAGCTTCAACCAGTGTGAGAGCAAATAAATATCACTCTTTGCTTCAAAGACCTGCTTGAAAACATCTTCAATGTTGCTGTAATCCTGTGACCTGCAGATTAGACCTTAAATCTAATCTGTTCTCCGGCTGTTTCTGAGATTGGACCCAGCTTTTCCGGTACCACTGCTTTGCCTGCTACCCGGCAGCTCTGGTCAGTGGGATAGGCCAGGGGAGATCCATCCACAGCAACCTTGATCAAAAGTAAGAGGTCCGGAGTACCAGCACAGGTACACCAGCAAGGGGGTACCCCAGCAGTGACAGTTACCCAGAAGGAGCGTGACTCTGGGCGCCATAAAGGAGGCCAGTGGTGGCAGCAGGCTCCTCCTACTGCAGCAGGAGGGGCGTATTCGAAATAACGAAAGGGGACGGTGGCAAAGAAAGCCCAGCCGGTTCCCAGCAACAACAGACAGGGTGGCATAGGCGGTCCATCCTGTCACAACTGGTTCTTATGGCTTTGCACATTTTGCAATGGGAAAGAGCATGAAACCTACGAGGGGGGGATCTGAAGATCCCTCTCTGCGAGGCTATCCCCATAGGCAGGGCCCTCTTAAGAACATCGTGGGCCCCCGGGCACAGCAGTGCACCGGGGGCCCCTATATATGCAAAAATAAATAAAAATTATTATATATATGGGCCCTGCAGCCCAGGGGGGCCCGTCGGAGGCAGGAAAAAAAAAACAACCTGAAGAAAATACTTACCTTGCGGTCAGCTGGCGATCCGGCTCCCTCCATGGTCTCCTCCTCCGTCGCGCTCCGCAATGGATGTCGGGCAGGCGTGATGACATCATGCCCGACATGCACTGCGAGCGCGATGGAGGAGGAGACCATGGAGGGAGCCGGATCGCCAGCTGACCGCAAGGTAAGTATTTTCTTTTTTTTTTTTTTTTTCAGTTTTATACTGCCTCCGATGGGCCCCCTTGGGCTGCAGGGCCCCCGGGCACCTGCCCATTGTGCCCAATGGGAAAGACGGCCCTGCCCATAGGATACCATGTCTAATGCTAGCTTCAGATGGCGTTAGCTGTGGGGGTCAATCTCTGAATTTCAGAGCTTGATAAATAGGGCATTTTCGCAGTCCCCATAGATAACTATGGAGATTGCATTTGCGATCAAAGAGGCTGGACCCGCAGCAGATATCTACGGTTATAATAATTCCCTTTGTTACTTTAATATGCGGTAATCCACCGAAAACTGGGGGATTTACTGTGCTAAAAACCTTTTCAGAGGTTCATATATAAAGGCCCCTTAGTCTCGTGAGGTGTATCCTGGGGGTGGGACAATACATTACACAGTCCGTAAATTGAACAGCTACAGTCCCATGTTGTAACAAATATTATATGTGTTAATTATAAAGCAAATTCATGGTGTACAGAAGAGTTAAGATACATTTTAGTGTGATCTGAACTCATTCTGCATTCTTCAGTAACAGGATTTTGTGCACTGATTTAATTCTTTATATACAACACATTGTTATTGACAGACCATCTGTCATAAGCCAGTTTCCAAACTGCTGATGTACATTCAACCTTGCTGTGTTATTGAACACTCTACATCTGCTAATTTTGTTACATCTAATAATCTAATAATGGAGTCATGTTGGCAGTTTTGTTATCTGGTATACCAAGAAAATCTACTTTTATAGTTGTACGTGTTTTTTAGCAGCATGAGATTTATTCTCCAAAATTCTTGGGACTTCTGGATAAAGGTTTTTTTTAGGGAAAATTACAAACCCTTTGTCAGGCCGGTATTTTACATTTCCCCCAAATGTTATGTGATCTTTTTTGCTTGTGGAGTAATGTGGATTTATAAAGCTTTATAAGAGTGTGATGCCCCTAATATTCTGCCCAACAGCGAAGCGGGCAGGATGTAATGACTGCTCTGATGATTTTAGCTTTAGTCATATTAGTGATCAGTTTCCCTTGTTTCTATATGACTGAGGCTTGTCTTCAGCATTCTGGGTGGAAATGAACAGGTTACACCTATTGCAACAATTGTGCAAATTATATGATTCTAGCTTTAAAGTGGTCTTCTACATTAATACCATACTTTACCTGTACTAAATCTCCTCCCTTCCCACTAATACCACGGTGGGGGCCCACTGAGCTCTATTTAGCAGGGATCCAGCACTCGCATACAGGCAGACCCTCTGCTGATCTATTTTGGCGCTACTTGGTTCTATATAGCAGAGTCTTAAAGCTCCTGTGCTGAATCTCCCCAGCAAAAGTACTGTTATTAATGAGGGAGATGATTTAGTACAGGGGTTACTTTGTATGGAAACCCCCTTTAAACATCTTGTAAAGCTATTTTTATGCTTTTTTAAAAGTTTTTTCCACAATGTGTTCAATAGAAGCCACTCGGTTTCCTGACAAACACCCTAATGAGGTTCCATTACCTAGGGCCTCCATCATCATCAGATACCCCTCACTGTGGGGGCAGGCTGGGTGGGGGCAGGGGATGACTAGCCATGAACAGTAATGAGTGTGAACACCACATGTACAGGCAGCGTGCCCCTGTGGACCATCCCGTGACATTTTCCACCCTTCAGTACTTCATCTGCAGCGCAGGATGCTGCTCATATTTAATTATAAAATGTAATAATTAGTTTTGTTGTCATTATCAAAATATCCTAGTCCATTTGCTCCATTTAAAGCATGGCAAACCCACAATAACTACTCTGGGTCAAATATGTGCATGTGAAAGCAGAATAAATATACTGAGCGGCCCTTTGTAGGAGTGTGTGTGGGGGGGGGGGGGGGGGGGGTGCGCACATGTGAAACCTCCAAAAATCTATTTGATTCCCTTAACAGAGAAGGTAAACAAAGCAGAATGTTTTTGTTATTTCCACCCTTTCCCTCTCACACTTTGCTGAGAACCTCCACAGGTTAAGCTATATGGCCCATTGAATGTGTATTTTTAATTAATATAAATATATATATATTATATAGCATTTCCTAGGAAAATGCCATATTGGATATGATTGCTGTTGGACATAAAAATATTATTCCCGATTTTAAGACCTTTGTCTTTCATATAAACAAATTGCTGATTTTACATTGTTTAAAAAGGGGTCTGTGTACAGAACGTTGCATGTGTTCATGTCCCGTTGATCAATGCAATGATAGCACCGTGACTAGGATCATCTATTACTTCTATATCATCACTTTTATTCTTACCATGGGTTGCAATTACGCTGATTGAAAAACGTGTATGTGGACCACCACAGCTTGTGATATATTGAGTCAATTCTTCATGACCAATTGTTTTTCAAGGTCACATGCAAATAAAAAAAGACTGATTTAGATCTCATTATAACTTACTATCAATATTGAACACTCAATAATACATGAACTAGGAGCACCACAGCTCTATAACATAATGAGCTATGTGATCTGTGTCCTCTGTGTAGCTACAGAAGTCACGCACTGGATGTTGAATATAAAGGTATGTAAGAACTAGAAGTACTTCTTCTCTTTTTAGACACTTTACAGTTCATCCAGACCGTACTTTTCCATCTTATAATTACAACTGGTGTCTGAGAGGGCACACTGGGACCTGTAGTTCCACAACAGCTGGAGGGGCCACCACCTATGTTACAATATCCATTGTTCTTCTGTAGTTCAAAATGTGTACGTTCGGGTTAGGAATTACCTGTGATCACTGAAGACATGTCCCCTTCCCATGCACAGATTTACGATAAGCTAGGAAACCTCTGCCTGTGTACACAATGACAATAGCTGCTTGCACATTGTCCACACCACTGATACCGCCTGACCGGGTGTATACTCTACTTTTACTTCATCTGTTCTAGTGTTTTGAAGCATCCATAGTGCTACATTATTATACACCTGCCATCTATGTCTGTTGGATTACACTTTTGGGAGGTATATTTACTAAACCGCGGGTTGTGAAAAAGTGGAGATGTTGCCTATAGCAACCAATCAGATCCTAGCTGTGATTTATTTATTATATTCTACAAAATGACAGCTAGAATCTGATTGGTTGCTATAGGCAACATCTCCACTTTTTCAAACCCCCAGTTTAGTAAATATACCCTTTAGACTACAAACCCTTTTTAACATTGTCTATGTTACTTGAGTATTGGCATTAGATACACTGTACAATTATAATATTTCTTGTATTCAGATACTGGAATGAGTAGCCATGGCATCCATCATAGACTGTTACATAAAACTTAGTCACCGCATTCAGTAATAATTAACCCAGTAAAAATAAAAATGAATCTTAACTGGCCACAAATATGCCTAAGTTTGACCCCCTATCACCTCACTGCTGTAACAGACCTCAAAATGGGTTGGTGAAAATTGTGTTGAGAGATATTAATTAAGTGCTAAGTTGTCTGGATTGATGTCGCTACAAATTTAGTAACTTGGCACTAAGTCTATCCCGTGAGCCAGTCTTTTATAGAATCTGTAGCTATATTCGTCCCAAGAAGTTGTGTTTCTTTACATACCATATGCACAGATATACGTCATAAACTTGTGGCTTCTAGGCTATTTCATATCCCACATTTCCTGCACTGCTACATCTAGGGGCAATATATATACATATTGGCTTCATTCCTTAATAACGGGGAATGCTTTTTATGAATCATTAAGTGAAAAAAAATAAAATGATTAAACTGAGATATATATATATATATATATATATAAATATATATATATATATAATCTCCTTGTCCTCTCGATCCTGTATATTTATGTAAAAGAGAAGTTATACAAAAATATTAGTGTAGGGAAATTGCTTGTTGTTTGTATCCTATATCTTTGTAAACTATAACAGATAAACACGAATTGACTTTGAGTTGATAAGTTTAGTATATATTTGATATAGCTGGATGAAGGTAAACCTTTATAGCACGCGTACGTAAGCCGGGCACTAAGAGGTGTGTGTAAAGTTGCACTCGTATATGTTCCCTGCTCGTACACAAAAGACACACACAAGAAAAAGCACTTTTATGTGCAGATGTTCAGTTGGACATTTCATTACCTGGAAAAAAAATATATTTATCTATTAAACAGTGGTGGAAGTGGGCTAGTATTGGACCACTGAATTAAACTCTGTGATGTTATTTGTCATCATTAGGACATCATTGTGGCTCCTGATTTCCTATATTGGAAAGAAGCAAAGTGAAAAGTAAACACTATAAAAAAAAATCCCATCATGTCTGGAAGGACTTTACTGTCTTGTTCCTCTCGTTTGTATGTTTTTTCTTTCTGACTGTATATTAATTCCCCATCCTGCTCTGTTACTGGCTGATTGTAGCTCATGGAAGGAATGTACAGAATCTCCTTCTTTTATCACTGGGGTTATGGAAAACACCATGGCTTGTAAATTGGTCTCATCACATCTTGTTTTCGTCAGTATGTTGCTTGACTACAGTTTTCCACTGTTCTACAACACTGAGCTGCGTTTACACCTATCCGCTATGACTGCACATGTCCAGGCACTAGCGCCTGATAAACGCCATAGAAATAGGATGAAAAGTTTAATGCCCCGTTCAAAACTTTTGTCCGCGGCACAACCTATTTCTGGAACATTAATGCGCACCACCAGGACAGTAGATCATATTGGTACAAGCATCAATACTAAAATGCATCTGAAGTGTGCACTAGTTTTCTTGTGTTTTTCCCATTTTCCCGGTCCATATGTGATTAAGCCCTAAAGGAAAATGTGAAAAAAAGTGATGTATTATAGCCAATTTATTTTTAGATCACTTACGGGCTCATGAAGAGCTGGAGAATGTCTGTCTGGTTTTTGTTTTTTGTTTTTTTGCATAAGATATACATTTCCGTACTGTACATGCATGCAAAAAAAAGTATGTATATGAACGTATATGTATATTTCCACAACAGATGTTATTTAATTTAACTTAAGTTAAATTACATTAAATAAATTATTTTAATTCCATATCATTTGTTTGCATTTAATGTTGAAAATACGACTTACTTTTATTTATAAATGTCAAGACACTGTTCGCTGTTGTGTATATGACACTTCCATTACTATATTGCGCACAAATAGGGTACTACAACTTTAGCTTTACTGTCGCGCATCTACGCTTTCTTCACACTATCTTGGGGCATAAGCATACACATTATACGCCGGCATAAGTTATACTGTTTTACAGCTGATCACATGTTGAGATACATCCGACTACATGTATGCACATAAATGCGCTTTTTAATTTGGCTTTGTGTGCCTTTTACTGTGTAGATTTAGGGTTCAAATTAGTCCAACTTTACCTGAGCGTCTTGGTGTCCAGCTGACCTGGGAAAAGAACTGTGTGCACATTCTAACATTTACCCTTTTCACCCATTCAAAATGTATACCAAAGTTATCAACTCTTGGGGTTATATTTACTAAACTGCAGGTTTGGAAAAGTGGAGACGTTGCCTATAACAACCAATCAGATTTTAGCTGTCATTTTGTAGAATGTACTAAATAAATGCTAACTAGAATCTGATTGGTTGCTATAGTTCTTTGTTTTGCTTTTTTTATGTTTTACAAAGATATACTAACAACCAGCATTTTTAGCTACACATTAATATTTATTTTTATAACTTTTCTATTCCATAAATATAGAGTATCCAGAGGACAATCAGATTAAACAGATCACAACGTTGCACATTACAAAAAACGTTTTAACTGCTGTATATGTTTTAGCGAACAGATAAACATTTTACTTATTTTTTTCCGGTCATTAAATTTGCTGACTACAAAAAGTATTACCCAGTTTCATGTTATGATTCATAAAATGCATTAGATAATAATATTATTATTATTATTATTATTATTCATGTGTTCTGGAGGGTGACATTCCTTCAGTGATTCTCTCTTTTAAGGAACTTCCAGACAGACCTACAGATGTGCTCGTATTATTACTTTTCATTCACATGAATGGAACTTTAAGGAAAAAAAGCTCACACAAACAGCTATGCACATTATTTTTAGAACACGCCAGATCCAGGCTTGGAAAAGGACGTCCCCTTTTTCCACACTCCTGGAACTGGCGTGAAGGGAGAAGAACCCTATGACTTTAAAAAAAAAAAAAGTGATAAAATATGTCTGTGGATGTAGATGAGAGAAATATTGCTCCAAACAGGAGTGCTATAGTGAAGCACGTGCTTGCTTGGAACAAGTGGATGTCATAGTGATACACTGCAGACTAGTGATTGAGGTGTAGGAACAGCAGCCACTGTCCCTGCTATTACCGTGTAGGCATGTACAGTGGCAGGACTGTGACATACTACTGACACAGGAAAGTAATGCAGAACTGATCAAATCACTTTAGTAAATGAGATGATGGGCAACAAGATGTAGTTTAGTAAATGAAAGTCTGAGCTTTTAGCTTTGTTTTATTTTCAGGCTTTAGTGTCCCTTTGAACTGGCAACAGCACTGTTTATCCCCCACCCACAGTCTTGTGAACATATAAGCTGAAAAGAATAATACATTTCTATGGCTTGAAAAGTACCATGGGAAATAGTTGACCAAATCACCCTGGGAAATAAAGTGGAAGGTCTGAACAAACACCAATATCATGGTTCCTGTAATGAAATGTATTAACTGTTATCAGAAATCGGTGTTCATTTTCTGTTTGTAATGGAAATTAAAAAATAATCTTGTTATAGGACTTCAACTAGTTGTGTTGATAGTGTCTAGTATGTTTGCTGGCAAAGCTCACCATTCGGTAGAGTTGTCATTGTTTCTCTTCTCTTTCCCTTTCTCTCTGTCAATCATAATGAGGTGTGATGGTCCTCTCACAATGCAATGACTTGGTGAGCTACTGTTAAAGGATACCGACTTAATTGGAGGCTAGGGAAGGACTAAAATATGACAAAGAGCAGAAAGGTAGCAAACTCGTGCCATAAAACTATTTCCCTTACACTAGGCACAGATTCATACAGGAACTTGCACTGGTCTGATTTCACAGTAACTCGTCATCCCTGTGAGATCCAGTTTTACGTAGGATGCTAATGGGACACGTTTCTTGACTAGTCACTGACAGATGCCATATGCAGCAGCACCATCCTTGCCCACTCTTCCAGAATGTCCAGGACACTCCCGAAGTCTGGGTAGGTCTCCTGGGAAAGCTGGCCATTCTTCTGTATCCTGCATCATGGGGGGGGGGCTCGATATTTGCAGTGCCCCATCCCCTCTGCTCTTGTAAATCATCTCCCCTCTGGTATCGCCTGGAGGGGATAAACCTAAATTTGCCAATTATGAATAGCACAGGTATGTCAGGGAAGGATGTATAGAAAAAATGCAAAAGTAAACAGGTGCTGCTGCTTGGTGATTATTTCATACACCTAACTCACCAAGTGGCTCTTCCTGTAGCCACTGGGAATCTAAATAACGTAATGAGGAGGGGAATACCAGGGCCATTGTGGAGAGAGACAGGAGTCATTATTAAATGTCAATCTAATATATTATTATTTATATTATATATAGACCCTACACCTGTATTGGTACTTGTTCACTTTTGAAGATGTGTTGTGTTGTGTTTTTCGGATGCATTATTCCCATATTTATAGACTTCAACATAATGAATGTAGGAAAAATGCACCACTTGCATAAATGCTGCGATTCTCACACATGTGTGAAAAGGGGAATAGCATAATAGAAATCCATTCAAAGCTCTTGAAAACCTTTTAAAAATAAGACATTAATTGAGATATGTAAATTGCAAAGTTTTTCAAATGGAGGATTATATTTATAGCTGCTGATTTTTCAGAGCGCCTCTCCGGAGATGCTTCTGTAGTTGGGGTCTGGGCAGAACTTAATAGTGCGACTTGTGCCATAACGCTGCCCTGCCCACAACAGGGCATTGATGAAAATTGCATCATGGCACCCTGTTGGGAGAGCATGGTGATGCCAGTCACGTCTGTGCGACTTCTCTGTCTGCCATGGCTTATTTAATTGTGGTAAAGATCTAAATACAAATGGTGCAGTGTATCTTCTTCCTATGAACAACTTACTACAGCTTCATCCAGATGAAAATATGTCATCATTAAACACAAAGTAAAATAAGAGACAAAAATCACAGAAATAACAAAACTTAATTAAATAAACACAATGCCTCCATTTCTAAAATGCCATCTGTGCAGATTTTCCTTTCCTTATTGATGTATGATTAATGCATGTAATTTAAAGTGTTCTTTAGGCAGTGGCTGGGATCCCAGAAAGTTGTTAGCAAAGCAGTCCACAATACTAACCCCCATCACATTCCGAAAAGCAGCAGCCCTGGGCCTTTTTCCAAGAATCCAACGCAAACATGCCATAAAGTTGTATTAATTACGCCTGTGTGTGGACCTGCTTAACTGAACCCGGAGAGCACTCCAAAAATAGAATTTAACAATAGGAAAAGTGCATAACCTATTTCTGTTTGTATATCTCATTGCATGTGTGGATTTCCAGATTTCCCTCATCCATTGCCAGCAGCTGACAGTGTACCACTGTTTTATTTGCAGTGCTGGGTTACTTATCGACAGCAGTATACTGTATGCAAACAGGCATCAGGCATCTTGTTACAAAGGTATATGACACAGTGCGTAGGAAAACATGACTTATTATGAACTGCACGGAATGTTCTTTGATTTGATAATTTGCCACATATAAAGTTTTACATCTGATGTGACCCAGAAGCATTTTTATCATTTGGATAAAATAGCACAATCTAACAAGTCTGCTTTCACCCTCCAGTTTACCAGTGTGAAAAGGGGAAAATATTGAAGTGAAATGTTAATTGGCTATCCCAAAAATAGATAATCAGGGCTACAAAGTAAATGTTCAATTAAAAAAACGTACCCACGGGGTGTTGCTGTGGGATAAAATTATTATTAATGGCTGACAACATTAAGAGAAGATATACCCAAAATGTGCAATCTGGAAATCTTTACTGATTTATTATAAATTGAACAATATCATAAATTACAAAACAAAGAGTAATACAATTTGAGTTCAGTGTCGAAGTGCTGAGATCGAGTCCCTAAATCATCATCATCATCATCATCATCATTTATTTATAGAACGCCACTGATTCAGCAGCGCTGTACAGAGAACTCACTCACATCAGGCCCTGCCCCATTGGAGTTTACAGTCTAAATTCCCTAACACGCACACACGCACGCACGCGCACGCACGCAGCCAATTAACCTACTAGTATGTGTTTGGATTGTGGGAGGAAACCCACGCAAACACAGGAAAAACATACAAACTCCACACAGATAAGGCCATGGTTGGGAATTGAACTCATGACCCCAGCGCCGTGCTGCCTTTACAGCTATTACTTGCCAGAGTGACAAAGCATCAAGTTTCCCCCTATACATCAAGGGATAGCATGGGGAAGCCTAATTACCATGGACACACAGCAGCAGTTCAGGTACTGCCACTGTCCTCTTACTGCTATTGTGACAGGAGGGATCAAGAATGGGGAAAAAAAATGCATTATTTATATTAAGATTTCTTTCCAACTGGATTTTAACACAATTATTTATTTTAATAGTATGTAGAACTGGAGGCTCAAATCCGGGTTTTCAGTTCCAATGCATATGCGTAAGCCGTGCCTTGGGCCGGCTGGCGGAGTGATTAGAAGAGACCTCTGACTGCTGCCAACCAGTATCACTGGGTGTCACTCAGCTGCCCTGGCAACATTTTATAGATAAATTCTAGAAAAACAAGATATTTTGTCATTGCAGTGAGTGGCAATAACAATAAGCTGTGATATAGCCAGTGATAGATAGATAAATAGGGACCCTGGTCTTTTAAATGACTTGTTTATACCTTTTCAGTTGACTGGATCTGGTGGACCAAAATGGGACTTGGAAATGTATCTACCCTACTGCTAACGTGGCCATCTGTAAACCCAGTAACTAAAGATAAAATATTATAGGAGCTCAGACAAGCATTACATCTTTATAATCTCTCAAGCAAGTCAAGTTTTCCTACTGACGTAAGTGGGATGTTATCTCGATTGATTACTACTTTAAATGCTTGACTGCCACATACAGTATGGAGAGTAATTACTAAGCAAGTGTTACATGGATTTTTCTTTACACACTTAAATTGACTAATGACCCATAAACCACAAAGTGGAACAAGAGGCCAATGAGGTAATTATATATACATAAATACATTCATTTATTCCTTTTTAGTTGCTGATAGCCGTATGAAGCCTTGTTTACAGCTATTACTTGCCAGAGTGACAAAGCATAAAGCCAACCTTTATTAGCAATTGTGCCAGACATTTCCAATGTGAAACATTTAGGGGTGGGGATCTGCCAGGCTACATTTTGTGCATTGCAAAATCTGTTGCTATTAATGAGAAAAACAAATTGCTACAATATACACTGTTTACAGGAGGTAAGCGAAGACCATATATCTGTAGTGTATTTTCCTTTTCCTAACGGTGTATTTTACCAGTCTGCTCTTTCCCCCTTCTTGGCGGCTGTCATGGCAACAAGTGTGAGCATCCCTGGGTCAATGGTTTCAGGCAGGGTAGGTTACTATGGTGCTATGTCAGAGGCGTAGTGGAAGGCAGGGGTTGAGTCAGGCCTCCAGGCGTACAGTTCAACAACAACTTTATTACACCCAAGTGTAGGGACACCAACCATAGAAACAATCATGAAGGATGGGAGCAAAGGGGATATATACAATATAAACACTTTACACCACATTGGGCAAGCACAGAGTGAGCTAACATTATACACTCCACTCCTCCTCTTAGGCTATTTTATGATGCACCATTTGAAGGGACTATTTAGGTCCAGTGTGAAGAAGGGGCAGAGCTGTACTTTGCTTTAGGAGAATTTAACCGCTTCCTCACACGAAGTAGACTCCGACCCTACCACAGGTTTCTATTGAGCTGATCGTGATTGCTTTGACAGCTAAAGAGTTTATTACAAAACATGAACTTGCCATCTCCGCACAAAGCAATCCCAGTGTTTAAAGTTTCAAACACTGATTTGTCTAGTTGACACAAGTATATTTAAGATGACAGGACATAGCAAAAAGCAGAGAATTTCTTGTCTATGTGCCTGGAACTGGGCAAAAGAGCCTATCCAATATGGCAGATGGGCACTTCTAATTTAGTAAAGTAAAAATGAACAACACGTCTGAAACATACATGTACAAATGCAATCACAAAATTACTGTTTTAAATGTGTATTTATTTTTGAGCTGTATCTTAAGATACATCCAACTCAAAAGACAGCGGTATTTTTATGTCATAAGTCAGACGTACAAATGTGTATACATACACCCATCTATAGTGTAGAGATGTGTAGAGATGCAGTTTGACAGTGTTAGTTGTAAATGCAAAGGTCACATTACCCTTTTTGTACACAATATAATGTGATGAAGAGAATATTGACTTGACAGTCCTATTAATGAAAAAGTTGCATTTTTCCATATAAAATGCAATTAAAAATGCCTCCACATCTGTTATTAACCTTTTTATAAATCCAAATGGAATCCTCTTTCCTGCATAGTAGAAAGTGGAAATAAGAAATCTGAATATAAGGCTGCAGCTTGACATAATATAGCCACAATGCTCTTGAATGAAGTACTGTTAGCTGGAGGGGTCAATATACCAACATCCAATCAGAAACCGCTAGATAGTGCTGGTGTCATTTTCACCAGTGGCGCATCCAGGGGGGGCGATCGGGGCAATCGCCCCCCCCCCCCTAGCAGGGGCTTGCTGCCGACAGCTGCATACTGTGCAGGTCCGTTCAGCAGTGACAGTGTGCTGCCCGGCTGCTCTGATTGTGTTTTAAACACAATCAGAGCAGCGGGGCAGCACACTGCCACTGCCAAGCAGACCTGCACATACTGTGCAGCCGCCGGCAGCCTTAGAAATCAGAAAGGGGGCGGGGCCTAAATCGCCCCGAGTAGAGCACTTGTCTAGATCCGCCCCTGATTTTCACCAGAATGCATCTTTACACCACAAAATATACACCTCCTAAGTAGCTTACTTGGAGCTGTGATCAAGTCTAATTCAGTTGCACCTTTAGGGGGTGCTACACTTCCTGTATTCAACTTACAACAGCCTCTCCAGGTGTGAGAGGCTACAAGTCTAAGATGAGGTCAAATCCTAAATATGGACACGTGCAGTACGGCAATGCGTATTTTTACACAAAAGGACTTACTTCCAACTCTAAATGAGACCTATGTGTACATATCTGTGTTACTACAGTATTACAAGTAAAGCAGTGATGAGCAACCTGATACACTTTAATACATTTAATCAAAGACAGATCCCACATATAATCAAGAACACCCTTCAGATTTTGACACATGTAACCCAAAACCCCCACACACTTCAAAAAAACTGTCAGATCCTACACTGCCCACTCGACCAAAACACCCCATACGGTTTTTAGAACCTACTTTTGTCCCAAAACACCACTCATATCATAATTTATTTATATAGCGCCAGCAAATTCCGTAGTGCTTTACAATTGGGAACAAACATTAATAAAACAATACTGGGCAATACATACAGACAGAGACGTAAGAGGGCCCTGCTCGCAAGCTTACCTCCCGCTTACCCTACAGCTCGTCTCTCATATGCAAAATATATCTCGGACTCTGCACAAAATGCTCCTCTATCCCCCACCCCTCCCACTCCCTCTCAATCCTCACTGGGAGTACCACTGGCCACTACTTTAATGATTAATAACACCCTGCCTAAAGTTTCTTTACTTTGCTTTAATATAAACAGGAATCACACAGTTATTTCCCAGGGGCAGTAGATAAACCATGGAGTTCAGATTGTAAATCCCTCCTTCATTGATCTCAGATGTGTTGCGTGACGACCTTGCAGATGAGGTCACGTGATGCAAGTCAGCTGCTCCGGTTAAAGAATAATAATAACTTCAGTCTTATCTGCTTTATGACGTTCCAAGCATCACCCATTGTAAGAGCTGGGGCCAGTGGCATAAAGCAGAAAAAAATACTGATGTGGCTGAAATGGCGGGTCGACAGGCTGCAGACAGCCAATGGACTATTGGGATCTCCTGAACTCCAGGGAGGGGTATGTATTCCCAATGACTACATTTCCTACATAACTTTAACCGACTCAAATTCCGATGCTTACAATCTACACATATTGTAAAGACAGACTTGCTAGAAAATAGACAGCTAATATATCTGACAGGTTTGATAAAATGTGCGACAGGCCAAAATGCTGCCAGTCAGGATTTGCGTCACTTAACTTGGCAAGAGAGATTGCCGGTTTTAAAGCAGCAATGCCAGGACCCGGTGGAAAACCCTAATGCTACCCCTAACCTTATCCTGAACCCTAAACCTAACCCTAAGCGTTTTTTAGATAATCTATCTGGCGTGTCCTGGCATTGCTGCTTTAAATAGAGCAATCTCTGTCGCTATGTTAAGTGACGCGAAACCTCACTGCCAGCATTTTGGGCTGCGCACATTTTACCACACCTGCAGGATATGTTGGCTGTCTTTTTTTTTTTTCTGGTAAGTCTGTCTTTACAACATGTGTAGATTGTAAGCATCGGAATTTTCAGGTTGTTAAAAGTTATGTAGGTAATGTAGTCTTTGGGAAAATGACTACCACCACCGCCAGAGAGAGCAGACTCACCGCCTGCATAGAGGACAGGAACTTACTGTGATGCAAATTGCCCCTTCACATGCCTTGCCCTGCCCAGTTCATATATTGAAGGTATCATGAAGGAGTGTGTGGATACCATTTGCATCATCAAATGCCTTGTCCCATCCACTTGATGATGCAAATGGTGTAAATAAGGACACCCACCTCTGCTTTTTATACCATGCTCCCGTATCTCCCAGAAAGCAGATGTAGGAAAGTATGCGCTACCTTATGTATCAAATGTTCCCCGCACATCTTAGATTAGTCGTTTGGGCAGGAACAGTGGTGGATCCGGGAGGGGGGATTGGGGCAGTAGCCACCCCTACCAGGGGTGGGCTGCCTATGGCGGTTGCACGCTATTTAATGTTCCTGTCGGCTGAGATCCTGTCCAGTCGAGCAGATTGTGTTAAACAAAGCAGGGTTGGACAGCATCCTCTGCCTGCCTGTCTATGCTGACGGGAACATGTACATATTGTGCTGCCACAGGTAACCGCTACCTGCTATTAGTGAAAAAGGGGCAGGACATTAAATAAAACAATCTAGGTCTGCAGAGCAGTTAGGCTGGACCACCTTCACCTCTGTTTTATGTCATTTTACAGCATTTATAATTTGTGTCAAGATCCCCTTAATGTACAGCACTGAGTAATCTTTATAGTGTGTGTGTGCAGAGCCGGATTTAGACCACATGGGGCCCTAGGCAAGATACTGGTTTGGGGCCCCCTCCCTGAAAAAATCCATAGCACTATAGTTTTTTAGCATAACATATACCCCTATTCAGGGGCTGGCTGGAAGACTTTAGCCCGGGGGTGCAAGCACATAGCACTGGCCCATAAGAAGTGGCCCATTTTTAAAGGTTGGTCTCACTGCTAGCCCTGGGAGGGCCCTCTGGGGACCGCTGGGCCCTAGGCAATTGCCTAGGTTGACTGATGGTAAATCCGGCCCTGTGTGTGTGTATGTGTGTAATATGTGTAATATATATATATATATATATATATATATATATATATATATATATATATATATATGGTGAAAACATCATCTTTACCTCTGCCAGACATTGAGGAGGCAGAGGTGGAAAAGAGGGAATTGTGTGACAGATTATAGACTCCTGTATACAGAATGAAGTGAATAATTACTAGGATAGAAATTTGCTGGTAGTGAAAAAAACGATCCTAAACACTAAGGAAAGTTAATGCTTCGTTCTAATGATACAGATAAGTAAAATATACCTTTGTTTGACACACTACTAATATTCACCATTTCTACATTTTGTTTTAAATAAATCTCCAAATAAATTGTATGTATATGATTTCATTTGTCATGATTGATAACCTATCCAAACCCCTTTAAAAATGGGTCAAGCTTTCGTGCTCTATGCAGATGTTACAAGGTGCATAGTGCTTCTTTCTTTTTTTTAATAACTGCTTTCCTATTACTTTCAGGGATAACATCCTGTATACATACTCCTATAATAACACACTTTCTCCTGTGCCTAGTGCAGGATTACAAAACCAGGGCTGGTCATCACTTGTGTATATAAACTGTCAGTGATGTAACACAGCCACCTCGTGTCTATCTTGACATCACAGGCACATGACAGCCCTGCTAAACTTTCCCTGTCTGATTATTTTATAAACACGCTGCATATGGAATCCCTTCTGCCGTAAATATGCAGAGAATCCCAGGGAAGCCTCCTGCCCGGGCTATATCTGACGGCTGATGACGTTCATTCGGGGTCTCCCCTCCCCTGGCTGCTATTTCAGAGCCGTGTCCCTCCAGCCGCCGGCCTATTAATAGCGCTGGGGCTATTAATAGATCAAACAATGTGCCCTGCGTCATAGGAAACAACGTGCGTCACCGGAGACATTCCATGCTACGCTCCGGAAAGGCCACGCCTCCTCTAGCCTTCTATGGAGAGCGGAGTAGAATCACCCGCGTGCGTCATGCAGGGCCACGCCCCCCCAGTGCGTCACAGAGGCTTTAATAGAATGTAGATGCAAGGACTGGAGCACAGTGAGCAGTGCAGGGTCTTTGGAGACAGACAGATACAGTGGCTGAGCAGCATCACACACTGCAACACGCTGACCCCCGCGGACAGCCCGCACTGGGGACATCCAGCTGACACATCTGGTATGTCATGTCAATGCCTTTCACGTCTGGCGCATGTATGTCTTTATAGCACAATTATTCATGTTTTAATGAGATGGGCGATCGCCTATTTATGCGGATTATTCAAATTATTATTACTTACACAATGGATTAGTATTGCACCAATACAGAATTTGATTCTTCAAGGACAGTTATTCTCGTATTGATGCATATTGCTCATTGATAATGCAGAATTGTTCTACTATAGACTAACAGGTTGTTATTCTGATGTTGTACATTTCTATATAGGCGTATATTTAATGTATGCTTTGTATTTTGCATTGCTTACTGTAGGGAATCATTGGGTTGCACTCTGTATGATAGATGCATTTAAGAGTTTTATAGCGTGCAATTGTCTCCGGTTGTCTGGATGGTGGTCCCGTATACTGGCAGCAGGCATTGATTGAGTTCTTGGCTGTTTTGTAGCAACAGGTGCAGATGTATACAGATTCCTTGTTTCGTGCAGACAGCAATCGAGCACCTTTCGACCTATGCTTATGTATAGATACATAATAACCTGCAAATGATACACCTCCTACTTATAGAGTAAGGGTCCTGTGCTATTTCTGTAGAGTGAATTTGATACTTCTCAATTGAAGCTTTTATGTCTTGTCTGTCCCACTGTGCACCTGCATATGACATCGCTTCCAGTTCTTGAACCGGCTCTCCTGTCTGCAAGATAAATCCCAGCTTAATTCCGTTTTGTATGTTTACAGTTATATAATTGCAATGCCTCGCTGCTTAATATAATCTGAGTAGGTTATAGCATTAATAATAAACCATTAAGAAGAATAATCCATCTTTTTTTTTTTTTTTTCTTCCTCTTTTAAACACTATTTTTTTTTGTGTGTTGACAGTACCTAGACATCTCTGGCTAAGGGAAATCTCCAGTGTTTAAGTTATTTGCACGTTAAAGGGGCTTTGCTTTGTACTTATCTCAGCCATATGTTTAACTTTTTTTTTTTTTTTATCTAACTTGCTGTGCACCATAAAACAAGGCAGGTTTTCATAGTGTTTTGTGTTTTCCTATTTGTAAGAAGGATGAGATTCATTCTATAGAAGTCTGGCCTATCGGGAGTCAATCTTCTGCAATGCTTTTGTGTTCCTGTGCAAAGTGCTTTCTTGGCTCTATGCAGTCTACTATCTCATGCTTCTGGCTGTATTTCCTCTAGGGAAAAGTCTAACCTATAAGGCTTATAAAATCGTTTTATTGTGTTGGATTACAATGGTGTTTGTCAGCTGCTAAACAACAAAAGTAGCGGTTTCCCTGTAACATACCCACACTTGAGAGCTGTTAAGGTTCCTTCTAGATATGATTGATTTTTATTTTGTTTACTCGTCAGTTAATAGTTTGCAGAATTTGGTTCATAGTGATGGTCCTCTTATTCATGGGGTGGTACTAAAAGGTTGTAGTAGTGTTTGCATTGTTTATTTTCAAACAATTTTAATATAGGAATCCCATGGATCCAGATGTTTCACCGCAAAAACCAGAGAGCAGTAAAATCTGCAGCTGCTGCAGAAGCTCTTGGAATTCAGAGGTGTAAATCCTGCTGTTGGCATTCTGCTTGATGATGTTCCACCCCTTAGTTGAGCACGGTGTAAAAAAGTACGAAACATATTAACAACTCTTAAGTATTTTGCAGCAGCTGAGATGCCCGGTGCCATCTATAAATACAGTGAGAATATGGACAAATAAACTATAACCTAATATGTAGCTATATATTTCCTCTGTTAAAAATTCTCAAGCCTGCCCCTCAGAAAAAATAAAAATATTTATCTATATTTTATAGATCACAGCGACCAGCACTCTTCAGATAAAGAGGAAAAATATAGGTCTTTATTGGCTTTCATTTTATCTACAATACACATTTACAGAGCAGTCTATTAATAAAGGAAAGTTAGGTGCCCGCTTCAGATGGCTCTGCAGCTATTGTAGATTGGGTCCACACCTTCCAGCTGGCCAGGTATGCTGGGAGTCGTACTACATCAAAAGTTGGAGAGCTGCTGATCTGACTGTCTTTTTCCAGCCTGTCTGTGAAATATATATGACTACAACGGAGTACAGTGCCCACAGCATGTAAAGCTAAGGATGTTCTCAGCCATCCTGCTTCCTGCAGTAGCAATTGAAATACCTTAATCGTTTGACAAAGTACCATAAACATTTTTCTCTATGGGTCATCTGCACTTTGTAAGAGAACTGTTATAATTATTAAGCACCATTAGAACTAACAACAATGTAAATATCACTCATCTATAAATTAACAACTTGACATTTTTAAATTAAATCCCCTGCATTTTATTGACCCCCCCCAATGAACATTTGCAGTTGTCAGTTACGTTTTGTTTTTACTGATCTAAATTTAATAATTCGACTACAATGTACAGAATTCAGAAATAGACCTTAAATTCTGTATGTAAGTGTATGTAAGGATTTCTGTAATTACTGCGATTTTCAATGGACCATTTTGTCCGATAGTGATTGTGCGGAGATATACTGAGCCTAACTGGCTTAAAACCCAATGACTTGCAGTGTTGACAACTGAATTTATAGCATTTTTTGCTTAAAAAAGAAAGGACTGATACTTTGCAATGTCAAAGGGGCCTTGTAGGACAGCATTTTGCTGCAGAAATAGATCACTTGTTTCCTCTGGAAGCCACAGTGATGAACCAATGACACTTGCACCTGCCATTTATTTTGTCATAGCTTCTGTTCTAAGTTTGGTTTAGAGTGTTTTGTATGGTGAAATATTTATTGTGGAGGAGAAGTGGTTTTTAATTCCTATTAATGCTGTAAATCAGGGGTCAGCAACCTGTGTAACTGCACACCCCATCATGCTTGTCAGTCACTGGGGCTTGGTGTTTGATAATTTATGGAGAACCACTTTTTGCCCTAGTCTACTTGTAAATAAATACTTAATTTTTTTTTATTTTTTTTTACGTGTGTGTAATCAAATGCATTTAATTAACCCTCTACTATTTTACTTTCTTTGTTTAGAAATGCCCTGTATTCAAACGCAGTATGGAAGTCTGTCCCAATGTGCAGGCCTCAGTGACGGTTATGTACCAGACATATTGAACTCAGAGTTCAGTAAATTCACCATGGACCTTGTTAACAGTGAAATTGCAGCTTCCACTTCTTTGCCCAGTTTCAGCACCTTCATGGACGGTTACACTGGAGAATTTGATGCTTTTCTCTACCAGATACCTTCTTCAAACCCTCAATCCTCGCTGAAGGTGGAGGAGTTTCAAGTGTTTGGCTGTTACCCAGGTTCCTTCACAAATCAGTTGGATGAAACCATGTCATCAAGCGGTTCGGATTATTACGGTAGTCCTTGCTCCATCCCATCTCCTTCTACACCCGGTTTCCAGAATCCTCAAGTACCTACGTGGGAGAGCTCTTACGGAGCCTACTCTCCAACTCATAACTACGACAGCATGCGGCCATGGACTGAGCAGCAGAAAAACTGCATTCCGCAGCCTTCTTTTTTCTCCTTTGGGACACCATCTCATAGCCCAAACATGGCTAATTCATTAAAGATGACCCAAGTTCCACATAGACTTGAACAGCAAGTTGTGGATCCTGATGTGTTTGCATTGGCACAAAACTCTTCAGCTGGATTTCCCACTATACCCATTGGTCAGGGGCCTGTGATAATGGACAGCTCTGTTTTACTGGACGGTCCTCTATCCCCCTCAAAAGCACGTAGTCCCGGTTCAAATGAGGGGCGTTGTGCTGTTTGTGGAGATAATGCTTCTTGTCAGCATTATGGTGTACGAACCTGTGAAGGATGCAAAGGTTTTTTTAAGGTAAGCACTAAATACTTTCTGCTCACTGGTTGACTGTCATTTCTTAGACTAGCTCTTGATTGCCTCACCTGTTGGTCCCCCAGGGTGCTGGTTGCCCTGCAGACTTGGCAGGTGGTCCTGGCACATATGTTTGGTTCTGAGCCACCCAGTCTTTGCGCTTCAGCTGATACGCGTTCCTAGGGATGAAGGAAGAGGGCTCGTCCCAAAACTGTCCTGTGGTGTTAAAAACCAGCTGTCCACCCCGTGTACAGTTTCTTGGCCCGCTTCTACAGCAGTTGATCATCTCTGCTGCCTTTTCCTAACGTCAACTGGAAGGATTGAGCAGGGGCAAACTGGGGATAAGAGGAGGAACCGAACACCAATTAGACAGCGGCTAGGGGACCAGAAGTTTCCATTAGGCAGCAGGTGTTGGAACGGTGTGAAATAAACTGCAACTTTAACCCTTCACTAACAGAGGGGGCAGTGATATTTAGTTAGTGTCTATTCCAAGTCACATTATTTAACGCTCATTATGTATCTGTGAAATAAAATGCTTAGCCTATTAAAATCTATTTTCTATTCTACTGTTTGGATTGCTATATGTTGGCAAAATAATTGAGCCTGCAGAATAAATTTACTATGAGACAGTACAGATCAAACCCAGAGACCTTTTCGTGTTTTAGCTATGATAGGTGTCCTTTGGCACGTTAATAATTTTATAACAGTTGCTGGTTTTTTTTTAACCCCTTTAGAGATGTTCAAACTCCAGCAGTCTCTACTTCTGCATATAATACTGCATTTGTTTATGGTACCGAGCTTTAGCTGTTTAAATACATTTTTAGATAAAGCTCTTTGCATAGGTCCCTGTGTGACCTTAAAAGAAAGAATTTCCCCATGTTGTATGTTGCATCTGCATATAATGTTTTAGGGAAAGATATATGTGGCACAGTTTTCACTCCAGCCCCCCGGAAAAAAAAGTTGTAATTCTATTTAATTTCACTAACATTACAACACCCTTGTTCTGAATCTAGTTGGTCTGCTCAGACTTTAAAGACTGTTTTTTGGCTGATGTCCCTCACATTTGCAGTAATCAATCTCAATATATCTAGCATGAGCAAACGGTCTACAGTTTCAGCTCATAGCCAAATAATTTGCTTTTGCGCATCTTGGTTTAGGTCCATCTGCCTTGTAGGTAAATCGGGTGCTTTAGAAAAGATGCTTGGCTAATTAAGATAGGTGAATCGCTCCCTTTTGCTCGGAGCCAAATGTCAACTTGATATTAGGAACAGTCCGACACTAGAGAAATGTTACAAAAATAAATGGGAACAGACAGGGCTTTGTGTTGGTCTGGCATCTTGCTTCCCATGACAATTGTTGTCTCTTTCTCCCCACAGAGGACTGTACAGAAAAATGCCAAGTACATCTGCTTGGCTAACAAGGACTGTCCCGTGGATAAAAGGCGCAGGAATCGCTGCCAGTTCTGTCGGTTTCAAAAATGCTTAGCAGTGGGGATGGTAAAAGAAGGTATGCACTCAACAATACAACTCCAAATTCACATTTATTATTTATTGCATGATGTGCAATGAGAAAATACAATTTATTTTAAGATGAATAAATGTGCTGAAACTATTAAAATATAAATGCAAACTCTTATAAAAAAAAAAAATTAATAAAAAAATTATGTGAAAAACAATCCACTAAAAATATACAGATTGGAGGTTGTTCTGTAAATATGACTTGAAAGAAAAATTGAGTATAAAGATTTTTTTTTTTGAAGAAAGAAGTGACACTATAGATGTATTAAAAAATAAATGTTTTTTTAAAAAAAAAATTTGTAATTTTTATATATGTAAAAATTTTTTTTTTTTTGTGGTGTTAAACCATGCTCATTTTCCTCATTAGTATTTTAGCCTGCATGGAATAAAAATGAAAACATGGCAGAATGGCTTGTGCCTAAAGTAACTTTTTGAAGTCACTTTCACTTTATAATTTTATATTTGAAGTCCGTTTTCTAGCATAGCCCCTTAATGTATGGTTGGATGTTCCTGTGGGTTTTTTTTTTTTTTTTTGTTTTAACACAGCAATTCATTAAGACGGGAAATCTGCAGTCCTAAGTGACAAGTGATTTCTCAGGAAGTAATCTGAATACACAAGCTTGTCCCATTTAACTCTTTTATAAAGGACATTGGTAGTTTTAATAACTATTAAGTGTAACATGAAGGTTAGTGTTCAAATTTGGTAAGGTCCATGTTTAATAATTTTGTTTTCATCTGAAGCATTAGGCGACGTCCTCGAATGCTACTCAGTCTATTTTTTTTTTTGCTTTAAATTTGTTAATTAGAAACCGGACAAACGAGAACAGAATCATTGAGTAGCAATATGCAAACATTCAAATTTGTTGTAATCTGTCCATTTTTAAAAAAAATGAGTTCTCTGCAGTTTGCACTAATTGGACATATGTTTATTTTTCAGTGGTACGTACAGACAGCTTAAAGGGCAGGAGGGGTCGTCTCCCATCGAAACCAAGGCAAGTTTCAGAGTGTTCTTCTCCGGTTAGTCTTATCAACTCACTCGTGAGAGCTCACATCGACACCATCCCCACTTCTACTAATCTGGATTTCTCCAAGGTAGGTAATCTACTCCTAATGTCTCTTCCACGAGTTGTTGTGTGTTCATTCCAAAATGAACCCCAGTGGTGTGTTTTAAACAATCTAATTATATTTTCTTCTGTTAACTGTGTATTGTATATGGCTAGGAAGTTTTGTAATCACATTTTTATAGCTTTTATTAAACCTGCAATGCTGAGGGGGATATTTTGTTTTTTAAACTACTAGAATGACTGCTTAATTAGTTGTCTTTTGCTTAGAATGTTACTAGAATAAGGATTTAATTGTCTGTAGAAGATACAGATTTGCATTCTGGAACAAAAAAAAGGATCTAGTAATTAGAGTGATCAAGCATTCTTGGGTATGACAGCTTAGCTTCAATTATTTGAATTCAAAATCTTTTTATCCCTTAGGGTATCGTTTATCAAGCTAAAGTTTTACATTACTTTTAGTTTACAAAGTCATTGTAGAAATTGAGCGATATTCTGTAGTAGCATGACTGCTTATTATCTGCTTATTTATTATTACAATGATTTGTGAAGTGGAGACTACTTTGGCTTTTTATTTCTACTGTATGTTTGCTGTTTAGTTTTGCACTTGGCCTGATTTGTTGCCTTTATCCATGTTAGTACCAGGAGAATGTACCCATCCTGTTGGAGAAGGAGAATCCTGTAGACGTGCAGCAGTTCTATGACCTTCTGTCTGGTTCCTTGGAAGTCATTCGTAAATGGGCAGAGAAAATCCAGGGATTCCTAGAGCTTCCCAAAGAAGACCAGGAACTCCTGCTGGAGTCTTCTTTCTTGGAACTCTTCATTCTACGACTTGCTTACAGGTAAACCGCTTGCTTTAGTGCGGATGTCTTGGCTGAAAATCCTATTCTGAGCACTAGACAGGACAAGAAGCAATAACGAGTTAGAAATTGAGAATTGAGATACTCCGGTTTGAGAATAAGCCAAAGCAAACATGAGTCAAAATAAAGAACTATATTTAGCACAAGTGTGTTTTCTTTTTTTTTTTTTTTTTAGACTCCATTGAATGCATAACGACAAGAGAAGATAGAATGCATAAGCCTTTTTTTTTTTTTTTTTTGTCTATTGTATAATATATATACTTTATCTGCAGATTTATTTGTTTCTGATGTGCTTTTTTATTTTTAAAGGAGTGATCTGTTTAGAAACAAAGTAGTTTTACTTGGGTGGTTTTTGTGATATTCTAAAACTGTTTTTCTGGCGTAAAAAAACCAAAGCATTTATATATTAAGGCTTAAGCTATTGTCATGGAAATACCCTCCAGGATGCGCTGCCGATCTGATTTTCAGAATAAACTTTATTGGTAGTATTATGTTGTTTTTTTGGTGCTTCTTGTTAGCCATTAAAAATATCCCTTTCACCACTTTGTGTTTTTACCATGTAAAGTTATCCACTACCACATACTTTCGACAGGGCAACATGATGCCATGTTCTTTTTTTGCCTTCCCTTTGTAAACTATGTATATGAAAAGCAGCTAGCATCTTTTATATTTGAGTTTAGTACCCCTGACAATATTGTGTTGCCTGTTTAACCCTGGCTTCATTCTCTATTTCAGCTCGAAGCCAGAGGAAGGGAAGTTAATCTTCTGTAATGGATTGGTGCTTCACCGTATGCAGTGTGTCCGAGGCTTTGGAGAGTGGATAGATTCCATAATTGAATTTTCACACAGTCTGAAACGCATGAACATTGATGTCCCATCCTTTTCCTGCCTCTCTGCCCTTGTCATAATCACAGGTAAATCTGAAGCTCAGAATGGTCATTTAGAGCCAACTGTCTAGCACTGGGAAAAAAATAACCTTCACAATTTTCCTGTAGGTCGTACTAAATGTATATATGAATGTTCACCCTTACAGAGGTTTTGAATATTCTTTTGTTTTTAATAGTTTTTATTAAATAACAGGCACTAATGTGAATAAATTGGTTGAATAAAAACAATGCTGGGGAAATGGAGAAAGAAGGGAAAGATAAATGCAACACGACAAACGCAAAATACGCATTCCTGATGGTTATAATAGCTGAATGGATTTTGTCCATGCAAGTCGCCCCTCTCTATGACTAGCAGAGTATCCGTATATATTACTCACCATTATTGGGATATGTGCCTGAAAGGATAGCAAGAAGTAGATGTATTAGGTCATAAAATGATGCGCGTCTAGTCTGACCGTTTACATCCTCATACACAAGTGTAGGCTCGTGCAGACATATACAGAAGGTTTACAGCACCTCTCACCTTGGGCAGTTAGTGTCCTCATGGTATGATCATAAATTAAGACCTTTGTTCTAAATGGTTACCTTTTTGTAGACATTGGATTCCTCACCATTGAGATCACTTCTAACCAGTTATTTTGTGTCCCCATTACAGATAGACATGGACTGAAAGAGCCTAAGAAAGTGGAGGACCTTCAGAGTCGGATTATTAATTGCCTTAAAGAGCATGTGCCGTCTACACTGAGTGAGCAGAACAGATCCAACTGTCTGTCCAAGTTACTGGGCAAACTTCCTGAGCTCCGCACCCTCTGCACGCAGGGTCTGCAGCGCATCTTTTACCTGAAGTTAGAGGACCTAGTACCACCACCACCAATTGTAGAGAAAATATTCATGGACACGCTGCCCTTCTAAAGAAACATTGCACTTTTCTTGCGCGTTCAGAGAAAAGGAAACCCGTGCTTGGATGGAGGAGTGTCCTATTACAAACTTGTGGAACCTTTTCTTTGACATTAGGTGCCTAACCCAGTAGATCCTTTCCTCGGTGGGATTCTCTGGGTCTTATATGAAGACTTAATTTTTATTATTCTAGAAAATCCAGATGTGCCTTTGGCTAAGACAGACTTTGTACTTGTTCGTCTTTTGTTTCACTTTCAAAAGTATTTACTTTTACAAAAAATACTTGCAGAATTCACATGACTCCTAAACTGCCTTCCATACAGCACCTCAGGACTAGAACAGTCCTCTGCAACAGACTCTATAGCAAAAGCAGTAGGAGACGGGCCCCACCTGCCCTGTCCGTTCTCACATCTGTTTTCATACAGGCCGAAAGGAATGGACCTTATTTCAGTCGCAGCCAGTTTGTAAAGACTTGTACATAAATGAAAAGCAAACTGTATATAGTATTAAAATGCAAAGCTACCCCTTGTAATGGTCACTATGGTTTCCACAGTGTTTTGGGCTGTGTGTATATATGTGTAATTTTTAAAAAGAAACATTTATATTTGTGTACCTTACTGGATTTACAGTATGTGTTTTTCTGATTAATATATATTTAATATATTGAATAAAAAATGCTGTAATAGTAGCAAACAGTTGTTCATTGGTATAGCTTTCCCTAATGACTCTTAAGCTGTGGTTTTTATGTATATAGACTAGAGCACCTATTCTCAGTGTAGATGTCATCTGTTACTGTCATGTAGACACTGCCAGTAGCTGGAAGCATGTTGCATGAATGTCCAAAGCCACATCTACTATGGAGAAATGGTCTTCTCTGACTCTGGTCTAAACACCTCATCGCTATTTCTGTTACTCATAGAACTCTAACATCAGGTGCTATCTACAGTGTTCCATTTTCATGTAGGATCTCTGAAAGTAATGGTGTATAGAAAAGCTAAAGGAAAAAACGAAATCTGTAGCACAAGGATTCTGCATCAACCAATTCAGTTAAATCCCACTTGCTCCACCCATGTTCATACCTCCCAACATGTCTGTCCCTGGCAGCGGGACAAGAGGCGTGCACTTCACATACCTCCCTTTCCCCAACATTCCTACATGCGGGATAGACAAAAATCAGGACTGTTCCGCTGCATGTCTATAGTTAGCCACATATTAAGATATCAGGCTACAATCTTGTGCCAATAGCCTGATATCTTCATATGTGGCTAACTATAGACATGCAGCGGAACGGTCCTGATTTTTGTCTATCCCGCATGTGGGAATGTTGAGAGATGGGAGGTATGTGATTAAATATAAAAATGTATATTATTCTGGCAGAATGCGCCAAACCGCTACGGTGACCTGAAATAAGGTATTTACAACCCAGGATTCCAAGAGATGGATTTCCGCTGACTGCAGCGTTAACCTTTTCAGTAATATTTTGACTTTTAAAAGCTATCACAAGACCCTGCACTTTACTGTACATGTGACACTCCCTGACATTCATACCACCATTGTAACACTATATAACTTGGCGTAAAAGTGACAAGACACTGCCTAATAGTATAAAATCCTCTCCTGTATTTCTATAGTCTAGAGATTTGTGTTTTGTATAATCAAAAGAGAAATCTTAACGTTCTGTAACAGCAGTTAGGAAATACTAGCAATTTATTTTTATTTTTTTACAAAACCTGATGTGCACATGACAGTATATTTAGCGACCAGGTAAATGCAGATAAAGGCCACTAAAGGGCAGAACTTTCTAGCTGCTGGTAGCAGTGGATAAAATCTACTAGAGACCCTACGTAACTTTTTTACAAAATGGACACTGGTTCTTCGAAGCCTAATTAAATGAAGATGAAAGATTTCATGAAGGTAGATCTTTACAATAATATAGACTATGGGGTCTTTATAAAAAAGACCCTGCATTATGGATGATTTTTTATTGCTGTAGGCAGTGATGTATGAAATCTTCTATCAGGCAAGTTGACTAAAAAAAAAAAAAAAAAAAAAGAGATGAGGGATAGGATAGTCCTCACCAGCCAGGGGGCTTTGATAAATAAGAAAAATCCCTACATTTGGTAAAAGCCTACCTTTTAGCCAGATTTACGGGTTTTCTGTTATTTAAAATAAACTCAAGTGCTTGTGAAAGTGTACAAAGCAGGCCTGGTCAACTTGTAGCTCGCCAGATGTTGTGAAACTACAAGTCCCAGCATGCTTTGCCAATAGATAGCCAGACAGTAGCTGGCAGGGCATGCTGGGGCATGTAGTTTCACAACACCTGGCAAGTCACAGGGTTAAAAAGAAGCTATGAATAAACTTTATCTTGAAATGCTCCATATTCATAAATGCTGTAACCTTGTTCAACATGAGGTACCATCTGTTCTCAGAAAAGTGCATAAACAGCAGGTTTCTCTGTTACATAAAATAAAAATGTCCTATCAAATGTCCATCCCACCTGATGATATGCATCACAGGGAACGAACAATTTATATTCACCGGCTTTTACAAACATGCTGATTTAGGACGGGTACTTAGAACAGAATGATTTAATTTGCCAATGTGCAGCATAAACAAAACACACACACACACTTTTGCAATGCATGGAGTTGATTTGCACTTTATTTATAATACAGCAGTATTATGTGTATAAACAATTATTTAAAAACACAGGCAGTAGAAAATGCATACGTAATCTATAATGAGTATTGAAGGCCAGACTTTATTGTAACAATGTGTGTACTGTGTAATAACAAAACTGAATTGGTCTTTTGAAGCACCAGGAAGTACCAATGTATAAATGTATTCCATGAGGTATGAAGTGACGGCAATACAAAACACAGCGCTATAAAGACGTTTGTATGAAAACAGGATAGACCAGCTGTAGAACAAGCGCAATCATGGTCGTTTCTAGAAATACATGTCTACCTGTTGTTTTTGGCTGCATGCTTTTTGCACAGACAACCTGTAACAGTTTTTGAAATGTCTCCCCATGGTGTCTAATGTTAAAGATAGGTATTTGCTTATTTAATGGATATGTGAATGCGGCAAAGTGAGGAAGAAATAGCATGGTTTCCTATTAATTAGGGGTGCATCTGGGTAATAATTCAGATGTTGTTTTTCATTGACATCTGTATTGGGCATCTTATTAAATCTGGTCAGCTGATGACTATAGGCCTGTGAGTGCGCAGTCATTGTCGAACCACTCTTAACAGGCCCTGACAGTGATTTAGCAGCCGAATCTCAATGTGTGCAGCCAAACCTGACACTGGTTCTCTCTCTCAGTCAAAGTTGCCGCATCACAACTGGAGTTGATCAGTACTGGTTGTCTATTCTTTGATACTATTAGGTTGACTAAATCAACTGATCACACATGCTGCAATACGGAATGATAATGATCTTTAATGCCATAAGTGCAGTGGTTTTATTTTGCTCTCTGATTTATCATTTCATTATTTGGTACCTGCCCAGCAAAATGGCAGCCATCAGTGACAGATCCTGGAAGACGTTTAACCATGACCAGTAGATTTTAGGTACGCTCATATCATCTCTTATCTCCGATTTAAGATGGCTAATGTTATATTTGTATTTTTGAAGACTAAGGTTTTTTATGTATTTTTTTTCCTTAATACACTGTCTTTCTAGATGTGCATAAGTATTTATGGGTCTATGTGCTAAGGCAAATATGGAGGAAAAATTTACACATTTACATATTCTCCCCCATATTTGCCTCCCCTCTCTTGCTTTGCATGGTCATCCATCGGGAGAAGAATGTGGAGGAGGAGTCAAGACAGAGCTACAATGCATCTGCATAATAATGACATTTATCATTATTATGTGGCGTTTGCGCTGTTCCCTCCCCTCCTTTGTGTGGCACAATGTGTTGCCATATCCATTTTGGATTGTTCCAAAAATATAGTCCTAAATCCTAAGGATGGTCTTAATTACCATATTTTCCCATGTATAAGACGCACCTTTTTCCCCAAAATTTTGAGTCTAAAGCCTGGGTGCGTCTTATGCAGGGGTAGTGGGGATGCAGGGGGGGACCAGCATTACAGTGACAGCGGGGGGGACCAGGGCAGCGTTACAGAGCGGGGGGATCACAGAGGAGGGGGACCGGCACAGTGGCAGCGGGGATCACAGAGGAGGGGGACAGGCACAGTGGCAGCGGGGATCACGGAGGAGGGGGACAGAGGCACAGTGGCAGCGGGGATCACAGAGAAGGGGGACAGGCACAGTGGCGGCGGGGATCCAGGAGGAGGGGGACAGAGGCACAGTGGCAGCAGGGTTCCAGGAGAAGGGGGACAGAGGAACAGTGTGGGGGGGGGGGGGGCGATTGCAGGGAGAGTGTGATCAGAGCGGCTGCTCTGATCACAATCAGAGCAGCCAGCCATTACACTCTCCCTGCCTTTTTTTTTTTTTTTTTTTTTAAAACGTTTTATTTTTGCAAGGTCATGATAACAGCATAGGACGAATGACAGAGTGCATACTGATAACAAAAGTATACAGGGGGAAACAATATCAACCACCAGCATTAAACATATAAAGACACTAAGTCAACCAGCCTAACATTTTTAGTAGTAACAGGTGACCTAAGGTTTTATAGAAAGAGGAAGAAAGAGAGAGAATATATAGAGGAGGAAAGGAGAGAGGAGAGAGAAATGAGAGAGGAGAGAAGGGAAAAAGTGACTAGATCCATTGTTAGTTGGAAAAAGATCCAAGAGGAATATGAGGTTTTTTAAAGCTGAGTTAAGTAAAGGGTGAGCAGGCATGGATGCAGGATAACCATGGGTCCCAAACCTTGGAGAAGGCTCTAGAAGAATTCCGGATAATACTGGTCATGTATTCCATCCATTCAATCTGCCAGATTTTATTGATTATGGACTGCATAGAAGGAGGGGATTGCGAGCGTCAGTCTGCCGCTATTTGGCAGGTAGCTGCCGAAACAATATGCCTGATCAATTTGTTCTCATGTCGGGATGCTGTGGGAGCCCCCATAGGAAGAAGAAAAAATTTGGGCTCCAGGGGAATATCCACCTGGAGACTTGAATTAATTAGGCTTCTTATCTGGATCCAGAAGCCTGTCAATTTTGGGCCCAACCACCATATGTGGAGGAATGTGCCTTCATGGGAGCACCCTCGCCAGCATTGATCAGATGAATTCGGAAGGATTTTGCGATGACGCGACGGCACATAGTACCATCGATATAGCACTTTATAGACGTTCTCTTTAATTCTTACACAGATGGAACTAGAGGCGGCGTTCTCGTAAATTTCAGACCATTCCTCTTCCAGTAGCTCTTCACCAAGGTCCCGTTCCCAGGTTAGCTCATGGGGGGGTCTAATAGAAGGAGAAGGGGAAGCGTTGATATTAGACCTTTAGTTGAAGATTGGCGTAGACAGAGGGCTTCGAAGGTGGAGAGAGGTCGGGTAAGCAGGCGATCTTTAGCAACACTATGGAAATGGCGAAGTTGCAAAAACTGATAAAAGTGCTTTGGGGGAATGTGGATCTGCGATTGAATTTCAGAAAACTGAGGAAAAGTTACGGAGGTGGATAAATGATTGAGGTAAATGACTCCCCGCGAGTACCATGGCTGGAATGAGCTATGATGCAGTCCGGGAGGAAATTCCGGAGAGTTGAATAGCGGAACAATCGGAGAGGGATGGGGAGATAGGGCAAATCTTTGGGAAGTTGAGTCCCAGATGGATAATGTATGTGAGACTATTGGGTGAGATAACAAACGTTTGGTGCGACGAGGCCTCGGGACCCATAGGAGAGAAGATAAAGAAAGCAGTCCCAGACCCTCTGCCTCAATTTTAGACCATACTCTGGCTTCCGTCAGACCAGATCACAGGACACACTGAGCGAGTTGGGCGGAGAGGTAGTATCTTCGAAAATCAGGAATCCCCAGGCCTCCCCCCTGCGGGGACCTCTGAAGGACCTTAAATTGGACCCGGGGTCGTCTGCCCAACCAGACAAATCTGGAGACATGGAATTGCAGGAATTTAAAAACATATGGCGGGAATCGGATGGGGAGAGTTTGAAAGAAGTAGAGCAGCCTGGGGAGGATATTCAGTTTGACGGCATTAATACATCCTAGCCAGGAGATGTAGAGCTGTGACCACAATGTAAGGTCTGTTTTAACTTGATCGAGTAGCTGAGGAAAATTGGCTTGAAAAAGATGTCGATAGTGCTTTGTGATGGAAACACCCAAGTATTTAAATTTGCTGCGACCCCAATGAAAAGGAAAGGAGCGTTCTAATAATAGCTTGTCTGTAGCTGAAATATTAAAATCTAGAACCTCCGTCTTATCTGGATTAATCTTGTAGCCCGAGAAATAGCCATAGAGATCTAGCTCATCTAGGAGGGGGGGTACCGACGTTTTGGGGTTAGTGATAGTGAGCAGAACATTGTCCGCATATAGGGCAATCTTATGGGTAGAGGGGCCCACCTGTATACCAGATATCTCATGATTGTTACGTATTCTAGCGCCAATGGCTCAATGACTAGAGCAAATATCAGTGGGGAGAGGGGGCATCCCTGACGAGTGCCGTTCGTGATCAGAAAGGGCATCGAGATCAGACCATTAGCAGAAACAGTAGCTGACGGAGACCGGTAGAGGGCTAGAATTCCTGTCAGAAATTTTTCTGTGAATACCATTGCTCGAAGCACACCCTCCATAAATGACCAGGAGATGCGATCAAACGCCTTTTCGGCGTCAAGCGCCATGACGAGAGAGGACAGATTATCATTGTTTGTCGTGTGAATTAGGTCAATAATCCTTCTAGTATTATCGGGAGCTTGGCGCCCTGATATAAAGCCCACCTGGTCAGGATGGACGAGGGCTGGAAGGAGTGGATTCAACCTAGAGGCCAGGATTTTTGCAAATAATTTCAGGTCACAAGATTTAGTAACAAGATGGGCCTGTAACTAGCGCAGAGAGAGTGGTCTTTTCCCAGTTTAGGAATTACAATTATATTAGCCCTGGTGGTGACGGAGTCGAAGGGAGCCCCCCTAAGCACCTCATTGAAAAATGTTGTCAAATGAGGACCAAGGACCTCAGCAAATTTTTTATAGTACTGGGGGGTGAGTCCATCCAGGCCGAGAGCTGAGGAGGATTTCAGAGACTTGACTGCCACCAACACCTCCAGTAGAGTAATATCTTCATTCAAGAAAGATTGTTGTGTGGTAGTAATTTTAGGGATGGGTGTAGATAATAGGTAATCAGACAAGGTGGGAGGCAGGGGGTCCCGACGAGGGGGGGGAGATTCAAGATTATAAAGAGAGGAGTAGAAGTCCATAAATTCTCTAACTATTCCCGTTGGGTCATAAGTTACATCTCCAGAAGGGGACTGTCGGATTTTATCAATATGTTGCAAGGCCATTTTTTTCCGGAGCTTTCTAGCTAACACGGAATCAGCTTTATCCGCCTTATCATAATACCGCTGTTGGAGTTTCTGCATCGTGATAGCTGCTCTATGGGAGAGGAGGGTATTTAGTTGACCCCTTAATGATCCAATCTTGGGAGGTAGGGTCGGGTCGTGGTGAGTTTGATGTTGAGTAAGGAGTGAAGCTAACCCATTTTCCAAAGATGAGATTTCCTCAGCTGTTTTCTTTCTAGCTGCAGCAGATTGACTAATTAATTGGCCTCGAATGGTAGCCTTGTGAGCCTCCCAAACAATTCCGGGGGCAACATCAGGGGTGAAATTTGTCTTAATGTCTAGGCAGATAGATCTATTAAGTAAAAGCGCGTTGTCTAGGCGCCATCTACTGCGCTGGAGGGGGGGTTTAAGGCGATCTAGTATGAGGGAAACACCCGAGTGGTCTGTCCAAGAGAGGGGGTAATGTCTGCCCGCGTCACATGATGAGTGAGAGAGTGTGAAATGTGTAACATGTCTATGCACATGTATAGTTGATGCGGGGCTGAGAAGTGAGTGTAACCCTTGGCATCTGCATTATATAGTCTCCAGGAGTCGTATAAACGATGATGTGTAAGGAGTGTGGACAAGCTGGAGGATTCAAGGGAGGAGGAGGTACCCCGCCGGGGAGAGGAGGGGAGAGATCTATCGAGAGCAGGGTCGAGAGTAACGTTAAAGTCACCTCCCATGATAACATGGCCCTGCGCCAACCGCTCAATTTGCTTAAAGAGCTTTGTGAAGAAAGGCTTTTGCCTCTGATTCGGGGCATAAACTGAGACCAGTGTGATGGGAGTAGACCGGAGAGTGCCGCTCACCAGCAGAAAGCAGCCTTCTGGGTCAGCATGGGTCTTGGAATGAAGAAAGGGTACTTTACTATGGATTAAAACAGCAACGCCCTGTTTCTTGCAGTCCGCTGAGGCGAAGAAGGTCTGGGAAAATTGCTAACCCTGGAGCCGTGTGTGGACACCTGTGAGATGAGTCTCCTGAAGAAGAACAATGTCTGCATTTTCTCTCCTATAGGCACCCAAGAGAATCGTACGTTTACGAGGAGAGTTGAGGCCATTCACGTTGACGGAAAAAATCTTCAAAGCCATGGCAGTCGCGGGGAGCCAGAGTCTGGAAATAGGTCTAAACAGTTAGATAGGGAACAAAACCTGTTAGTTTGTGGGTAGAACAGAAGCTTGAAGAACCAGTAAGAGTGTGGATCAAAGTCACAAGAGGAAGATAAAGGAGATAGAAAAAGAAGAAGCCCAATTGGGTGGAAACCCTGAGTAAAAAAAATCCTAAACGGATTCAAAGACATTATTATAAGCTAAAGTGCAGTAAGATTAACAATGTCAAAGGGTGCACGGGGGGGGGGGGGGGGGGTGGTACTTAGGCTCGCACGGCATCAACAGCCGCCAGAACCTCGGGAGACCCACAAATAGAGTATATTAATTGAAAAGTTCAAAATAAAACCATTGAACGGTGTGCAAGGTAAATACAACTTGTACAGTAAATATTTATAACAGTTTAAGGGAGAAAGGGGGGGGGCAGGGTAGGAAGGTGGAGGGGGAAAGGGGAAGGACGGTAGGGAAGGGGAATTAGGGAAGGGGAATTAGGGAGGGGGGAGGAGAAAGGGGCTCCCTGCCTTTTTTGACAACTACCGTAATATTTTTTTTAAAAAAAATTTGGGGCCAAAATTAAGGTGCATCTTATACATGGGGAAATACGGTAGTTTGAATAAATATGTTATAGCATTTAGGACTACATACAGATATTTTTAGCCGGGAGTGGGAAAAAATGTTTGCATTTTATTTTCACACTACGTGAGTAAACAGCACAGGGAAATCATGGCTAGCAGGCTAGTCAGTGTTTTTTTCCCCCACAATACATTCCTATGGAAACATATTTTGTCTTGCAGAGCTGGAGCCTTGAGTTCAGTTCCAACAGGCTGTAATCCGTGTGGAGTTTGTATGTTCTCTTCCTCGTGGGGCTTTCCTCTTGGTGCTCCATTTCTTACCACAGTCCAAAAACATACTGGTAGGAAAACTGGCCCTAGTGTTTGTGAGACTGTGGTAGAGAATTAGATTGTAAGCTCTACTGGGGAAGGACAGATGTGAATGAAAAAACATTCTTACATCATAAGGCGTTCTGTATTATGTTGATGCTGCATAACTAAAAGATGATTATAGCCTTGTGAGAATGCATATAAATAAAAAAAAATACACTGAAAAAAATCGAGAAAGCACTCGAAAAACACTTATAAAATAAATGCAAGAAAAAAGAATGTCCATAGGCACATAGACTTAGGCATCCGATACCAAGAACTATTTATTTCTACCTCTATGCTGGTTGATGAGATCCGCACAGTACACATGCTTTCTGAGATTGAGGCGCAGCATGCACTCTATCTATTTTATACAGTCTGTGAACTCTTCCGCCTATATAACATAGTATATACATATAATGGTAGTAGTTTGAATGTGGGGAGTCTAGGAAATAACTAATACATCAGTTTTAGTAATATATTAAACAGTAAAAGAAAACACATGATCTCCTTCAAACAAACAATGTGTTGAATCAAGGGTAAGATAAACACCCAAATATAGCCATAGAAAGACCAATACGTCTGGGCTCTAAAGCAGTAGTTCTAAATTGGTCAGGCTTTATTTAATTTTAGGTAATGTAGTTTTCCTGCCTCAGGTGTAGTAGCTACAAATGCTTCTTTTTAAATAGGCGAAATGTGAGTTTGTAATGTGTGCTTAGTATATGGTTTATAATAATCATCATCACCATTTATTTATATAGCGCCACTAATTCCGCAGCGCTGTACAGAGAACTCACTCACATCAGTCCCTGCCCCTTTGGAGCTTACAGTCTAAATTCCCTATCACACACACACAGACTAGGGTCAATTTGTTAGCAGCCAATTAACCTACCAGTATGTTTTTGGAGTGTGGGAGGAAACCCATGCAAACACGGGGAGAACATACAAACTCCACACAGATAAGGCCATGGTCGGGAATTGAACTCATGACCCCAGTGCTGTAAGACAGAAGTGCTAACCACTGAGCCACCGTGCTGCCCATATAATACAAAATATGTTATAGTACTGGAAAATGAAAGTACAGCTCCTGCAGCGCAAATGCCATTTGCATGAATGTGCCTATGTTATTTAAATATAGATGGATGTATAAAATAAATATTGGATATAAATAAATATTTATTTATTGGATATAAATAAATATTGTCCCCGCAAAAGGACATCCAGGTGCACTTTATATGGAAAGGTGATTTATTTACCACTATGATAAGACATATCTCCCAACTGTCCCGATGTTAGGGTTCGGTCCCACCCGTGGACGTTTAACTGGTGGGTTGGAACGTTGGGAGATATATTCTGTTCACCACTGCTCTGCATAGCACCTGTTATTAGTGCATGCTGCAGTGTTTGAAGGGGAAGGGAGGTTTCTAAGGAGCAGCAGTGTTTCATAGCGCTAGGCAGTCCTCTGGGATGTGACCACGCCCCGTTGTGATGTCTCCACTCCCCCTGTTCCGATACAAGGTAATTAAATATTGGAGGTAAGGTGTATAGGTATTAAATCACTTGTGCTTGGAGATATAGACAACCACGAATATTATTATTATTAGTAATGTGTTTTGTGTTCTCATTCATACCTACTATACTGTATTTGCCTTTTTCCTTTTCGATTGCTTATTTGGTGGAGTATAATATTATATAGAAGAATTGGTTGCTTCACCATCGCTAGAAGATTTTGGTTTTTTTTCAAGAATCTTTGAACAATACTTCATTTACATCCCATTACAATGGGGACTGGTAGCGCCTGCTTTTCCTCTGCATTTTTTGTATGTTGATGTTTATAATTTAGTGGAATCCTTATAGGAAGTAGACTGCATCCTACTTGAGAGGGTATAATTTACACTTTAAACCTATTTATTGATGTCCACAAATTTCCCCGTTAATAAGAATCCCTTTTCATAGCAATAAGGGATGCATTTTCAGACTTATGTATCATAAAAGTCACACCAGGACAGCGTGTCTGATAAGAGGCGGTTTCGGCAAAGAGTGCCTAATGATGATGGCAGCAGCAAAGGACTACACTTTCGGGTCAGTCAGCCCATGCACACAAAAAGATTAGTTACAGGAAGGAGGTGAGGAGCACCCAGCCTGCCGGGGGGAGGATCAGAAGATGCTTTAGCTATTTGTAAGACCCAGTACCGCCATCCTCAGATGGCATTAACAATCATAGACAAGCTCCGAAAGTTAAGCTCTTCAAAGCTTGATAAATAGCTCTACTTTGCAGTGCCCATTGAGAATTATGGGGGTGGCAGTAATCAACGTTAGTTTGCCTAACGCAGGAGATATCTCCAATATCTACTACGTTTCTCAGTTACTTAGATTTGCAGTAACCATGCGGAAACAGCCGCATCTCTATAACTTAAGATCAAGAAACTGTTAACAAATAGGCCCCTGAAACACTACAGCTCAATTCTATTAAACTGCTGACATAAAAGCTGTTAATGTATGTGCTGAACACGAACACTGAAGACCGAAAATTATTTAGTAATGTAGTTAAGGGGCAGTGGAATGCCTGGGTGGCGATGGTGGACAAAGGTTAAAATGATCTAATTTCTATCTAGAATACAAGATCTGTGTCCTGTGTCTGACAGTAATAAGTTGTGAAGGCCCCAGCGCAGAATATAGAACAGCTGCAATGCTCCATTCAGTGTTAAGAGACAGACCACATCTGAGGAAAGGATATATTCTTCCTACACCACTAACCAATAAAGGTAACAATTATTTTAACCTTAACACGTCTTCTCAAAACAATCTTCAATATCATAAATTGCTAATCTTATATAGCATACTTTGAAGTAGAGAAATTCCAAATGTGAAACCTAATATGAACTCTACAAATGGGGGAATCCTTCCTAGTACTAGCATTGATAACCTTTGTACAGTCTGTTTCCCAGAGTACTGGTTGGCTTACAACCTGTACACAGAGTGCTATTAATGGATTTCTCTAATAGGTTAAGTAAAAGTAGAACTCTACCACATATATGTATCTCCAAAGCTCACAGCCAGGAGAAATCATGTAAATGTTTCTTGTCATCCTCGTGGAGAGTGATGAGTGACTTCTACTCAGATAGATCTGCACCACGGGGGGCAAAAGTTGTTGACAGGAATGACTGGTTATAAAATACCAATGTACATCAATCAAGATTAGTAGAGTTCTTTTCTTAGTAATTAAAACAGAACTAACCACAACTTTTTTCATATACCCTAAATATGGCAGAACATCATTATGATAACTCAAACCCTCCCTAACTTCCCTATTCACCATAGTACCTTGCAGGCAACCAAGACTACTGTTATTTTTTTGACATTGTTGAAAGTATGAAGAACATTTTTTAATTCCCAAACCAAGTTTCTTATATCTTAAAGGGCATTTTCACTAATATACTCCATTGCCTTGATGTGAGAACTTGGGATTTGTATCTATGGGGAAACACACCAGGAGATGTATGGATATGATACAAAGAGAGGTTGTCCCACCGGAATACACTGAGGTTTTTGACACTGTAGACAAAATGCTGAGGGTACAGCTGAGTACATGGTAATGTGCAACGGAGTATACAGAGATTGCAAGCACTGCCTGTGTAGTATGTACTAAGGTACACAAGGGTGTTGGCACTGGTTGGACAGTGTGTAGCGTGCAATAAGGTACACAAATATGTAGGTACTGATAGAACAGTGCGTAACGTGCAATAAGGTATATGGAGGTGTTATCACTGTCAAAGCAGTAAGAAAATGGAGTATATCACAGTGACCCTGTAGAACAGTCATAGACAGCAAGTGAAGTGGAGTAGACACACAGAGATCACAATAGCAGGTGGATTAGCATAACCAAATACAGGCTTGAAGTCTAAGTTCCCCACCGAACTTCACCTGGGATCCCTGCAAGTGGATATGGACTTCACTCAGTGAGGACCCAGGTATGACCCATTGTAGTTGGTGCCCTCAGTGAAAGCAGCAGAGTACTAAGCTGGTATGAGGACTGCCGTAAACACAGCAGAAGGAAATGTGGGTATGGGTGTGCTGCTGTGGGGGAGACTGGATAGAGTAGTTGAAGAAACACAAATAGCTGCTATACCTCCTAGTATAGTCCTGGAGTGGGAGTAATGATGTTGGTCACAATTGTTACTCAGACACAATAATTTGTCAATAAAGATAAAGGTAGATGCAAGGTCCCCTTAACTTAGGATATAATGGAAAAGTAAATACACTTTAAAGAGCAGAAAGGCAGAGTAATTGTCAGTAGGTCTTGCTTTGGGGTGACTTGTTTGCTTTAGTGTTCCACCTGCAATGATGGTTTATGTCTGTTGCATTTAGATAACATTTAATGTGGCACAGATGAAGGTACCTGTAATGTTGTTGTGCTGTCTGTTGGAAATGTGATGTTAGAAGCTAAAAGGACAATTTTTGTAGGTTTAAGCAATAAACTAGTTTACCAGTTAGAGGATTGTCTGTAAGAGGATGCCACCTCGATCATTAAGTTTGATTCTTTTTTTTTTCCACTAATAATTTATATAAAATGTTTTCTATTTTTTTTTTAGTTACAGGGAACACAAACAAAAAGAAACAACAATAAAGTATCAGGAATATGGGGGAAGGGAAGAGGGATAGGGAAAAAAGGAGGGCAGTACATATCAGTTAAATCAGCAAATAGAAAACTCATTGCATTGACATGTTTATGCTCATTTGAATTATACAAAGGGAAAAAACACTCTAGTAATGACTCAAAGGGTCTGGCAAGGCTTGAATTTTGGAGATATATTGAGTCCTGGCAAACCACTTGATGTGAGGGGAGGAAGCTGATGAGACATATGGTACTCCCATAGTTTCCATATCACAGCTTAACTGAACCTTGGACATTATCTTGGCTATTGGTGGATCGTGGGAGATGTCCACTCTTGAGATATCACCGCATGAGTAGATATAAAAATATGGCTTATTACATATCGTTCTCCCAGAAGGGTTTGTGGGGGATAAAGTGTAAAAATGCTACTTCCGGAGTGTTAGGGATCGGGGTTTGTGTACCCTTTGATATTAGGGTAAAAACTCTGCCTAGAGGGTGTAGACAACCGGACAGTTCCAAAAGATAATGAAAATGTCTCTTATTTCTCCACACTCACGCCAACAGGCCTTAGTCTAGGATGGCCAGATCTTATGAAGTCTATCTGCAGATATATAGTGTCTATGGAGTAATTTGTATAGCATCTCCATGTGATTCAAACACTTCGACATTTTATGGGCTTTGTGGTAGATAAGGTCCCCTTGAGTTGGATCAAATACCAGGCCAAGATCTTTCTCCCAAAGTAATTGGGAGGAGGCCTTCACCGGTTGATTTCTTGCATTAAGGTGAGTGTACCAGAAGGAGATGGCTGCCTTGTTAATTCCAGATGTCAATCTGGTCAGGAAGAGGGCTGGAGGGAGTTGTAGAGAGAGGTGTTGCTTATTCTGGGAGGCTAAACAATGCTGTACTTGTAGAAATCTTGGTTAAGAATCTGAAATTGCTCTTTCAGATGTGAGAAAGGTAAAAGAGACAAATTAGAAAGGAGCGTTTTAATATTGGTAATACATCTAGAATACCACAAGGACAAGCTCAGATTAGGTATAAGTTTAGCTAAGGCAAAGAGGGAGAAATTAGAGGTGGGGAGAGTGACCGCATTAGATGTCTTTAAAAACTTGTCCCAAATTATGAGCGCATCTCTCGTGAGACGGGGAAGGACAGCCTGAGAGCGTCTCCAGGATTTAGGGATCCATAGAAGGTCCATCAATGGAAATGTATAATTAAGATCTCTCTCCTGGTCAACCTAAGGTTTATGGGAACCCGGAAGAGACTAGTCTCGTAGCTGGGCTAATATGGCCATTTCCTGGTATTTAACTATATCTGGTAAGGCTAGACCTCCTGTCTGCTTTGAGCGGGATATAGTCGAGTGAACAAGTTTAGGTGGTTTGCCCTTCCATATATAAGAGGTAAGAATACATTGTATCTTATCCATATAGAACTTGGGCAGAGCAAAAGGTAGTGTCCGAAATAAGTACATCATTTTGGGTAGAAGAGACATTTTAAACACAGCAATTCTACCTAGCCAGGAGACCTCGTGATGCTGCCACGACTTTGCCAGAGCATTCAGTTGTATCAGTGAAGGAGTATAGTTATCCTTGAGCAAGGAATCTAAATGTGGAGTAATAGTAACACCCAAATAAGGCATAGACAGGGTTTTCCAGGAATATGGAAAGGCCACATTCAGGCGAACGAGAAGAGCATCCAATATATTAATAGGGAGGGCATCTGTTTTGGATGTGTTTAATTTGTAGTAGTAAGCTTCTCGAAATTTATGTAGGAAATCGTGCAAGGCTGGCAGCGAGGTCTCCGGGCTAGTAACATATAACAAAATGTCATCAGCAAAAGGACATAATTTGTGAGTGGTTGCTGCCGTGGTAATACCTGGGAAATGGGGATGTTGCCTAATTTGCTTGGTCTAAGGTTCAATAGCTAAAACAAAAATGAGGGGTGACAGGGGGCATCCTTGTCGGGTACTGTTTGACAGTGTAAATTTATCTGAAGTGAAGCTGTTGCTATAGACCGATGCTGAAGGAGCCCTATGCAAAGCTAATATGGATTTGAGTATCTCCCCACTGAGACCAAACCGGACAAGGACCCCACTCATATAGCCCCAATGTAGCCTGTTAAAGGCCTATTCCGCATCCAATTACATAATTAACAATTTGCGATGAGATTTATTAGCTTACTCGATAATGTTGGTTGTTCTACGTGATTTATCGAAGGCTTGTCTTACGAGAACAAAGCTGACCAGATCCGAGTGGATTAAGGAAGGAATAAGGGGGGGTTAAGTCTATTAGCGATCAATTTTGCATACATTTTATGTCTAAATTAAGGAGTGAAATTGGTCTATAATTCTGGCAGCGGGTCGGTTCCTTCCCCGGCTTAGGGATCGTAACAATACGGGACTCTAGAATTTCAGAAGGAATGGATACCTGCATTAAATAACTGTTCTAAAATTGGAGTAAGCTCAGTCTGAAACGTAGAATAGAAGTTGTTAATAAATCCATAAGGACGCGAGGCCTTATCTTTAGGTAGAGATTTAATAACTTGCATAATCTCAGACTGAGTCCAAGGGGCATTCAAAGAAATTAGTTAGTTAGTATCCAGACATGGTAACTTTAGCTCATTTAAAAATTCTCAATCAAGGTAGGGGCCAGTTGAGGAGGGGAATCGCACTCACAGAGATTATACAATTTAGAATAATAGACCACAAATTGATTGGCTATGTCTCGTGGGTTAGACCTTCTGGCTCCTGACTTGTCTACCAAATATTTAATATGATTTTGGGCCCTCTAACTTTCTAGCAAGCAATCTCCTGCTCTATTTCCTGATACATAGTATTTCTGGCGAAGTCTACTTAACACTTGTTGAGTACGGGAAAGTAAAAATTTTTGTAAATGATTTCTAATTTGGGTTATACGAAACTTAAGATCTCCTGAGGGGTAAGTTTTATTTAGGGACTCGAGGGAGGACAATTCCGCCTCCAACTTCATCTGGTGGCCAAGTGATGCACGCTTTAGTCTAGCTCCATTTTGAATGGTTTAGCCACGCATCACAGCTTTAAACGTGCACCAGAAGTTAAATATGGATGTGTCCCCCGGTGAGTTGGTAGCAGTATACATCTCGAGCATCTTCTTGAGAGCTACCTTCGCTTCCAACAGCGTCAAAAGGTAAGGGGCCATTCACTATGTACCAGTGGGGATCTCCTGTTGAGGGAATCCCCAGGTCCAGACTACAGAGGTATGATCAAACCATGATATCAGGAGGATCTTGATTGACTTAGTATTCTGTAGAGACCATACAAAATCAAGTCAATTCGAGAATAAGAATAATGCACCGAGGAAAAGTACGTATAGTCACGTCCCAGCGGGGCATGAGTCCTCCAGACATCATAAAGTCCGAACTCTGCCAGCAGTCTAGCAAAGAGCGAAGGGACCAGTAGTATTGTCTATTGTACGGGGAGAGGTCTGTGAAGATCTGTCTAATTTGGGGTTCACCAGAATATTGAAATCTCCCATTAGAATGAGAGTACCCTGTTTATGTTTATCAATATCTCGTAACGTGGATCTAAGGAGGAGAACTTGTCTCGAGTTGGGAGCATATCAAGAAATAATCGTAACTAGTTTACCATCTAGTGAACCCACTACAATTAGATATCTACCATTTTTGTCTTCAATGCTGGATTGAAGGATAAAGTTGGATTTAGGTCTAAACAAACAGGCCACCCCATTATGTTTAAAAGGGGCATTTGCGGAGAAGCACAGCGGAAATCTATAGTCTTTAAAAATAGGGGGGGATTTAGCTAAGAAATGCGTTTCTTGAGCTGCAACAACATCAGCTTTTTGCTTATGAAAAAATAAAAGTGCTAAACATCGTTTAGCAGGAGAATTCAATCCCCTTACATTTAATGATAAGGACTTAAACATTTTAACTGAGTAGAGGACTTTGAGAGCCTCATACGAGTAGTGAAGTTAAAAGAGAGAAAGATGTATTTGCCTAGGGGAGAAAAGGGACCAAAAGAAGAAAAGGGAGAAGTAGTAAGTTTGATTCTTAAGAGATTTCGGCAATTATGCTGAGGTGTCTGAATCTATGGTTAGCCAAAGAAAAGTAACACAGACTTACTGTAGACATTATTAATTTCCTACTCTGTGTAAATGAGTTCTGTAAACATGTCATACTGTGGAACTTGACTTGGAAAAGAAGGCTCAGAGTGACAGAGGTAAATTACAGTTTATTAACAGTCCATTTTATTATATGTCACCAAGTGGATCTGCAAGATTTCTGGGATCTGTCAATTGCTCTTCTGTTGGCAACTCTGTCTTCTTAGTCCGCTATCTTGTCAAGACTTCAGTAGGCAGGTATATTAACATGAATTCAGGGTCCATCCGTAGCAAGCTTTACTGTTGTTAAAATCTTTAATTTCCCGGGTTGTTGTTTTCTAACTTGAGTATACTATTAAATAAATTAAACACCTTTTGGGTTTTTAGTGCATAACTTGGATGATAAGTGACACAGCATGCAATCATTGTGTAATCTCACAAATCAACAACAGGTAAATGTGGGATTATCCACACATAGCAGAAATCTTACAGTCTCTTCTTGAAAATTGCATTGTATGTCTAAACTGAAACATTATAGTGAGAATAATTAAAATGCACCCTCCACATGAATGTGGTAACATTTACTATACTATTTTTGTTATACAAATGAAAATGGATTGAAACCATTGTGTTCTGCTCTTTCTTGCGAAATTTCACATTAGTGATTTCCCTGAAGTACAGTCAGGGCCACAGGGAGGGAGTTTCGGCCCATCCATCCCCAAGTTTTATTACCTCCCAGTGCCTAATATATGCATCTGTGTTGTGTCTCGGTGTAGCCGTGGGAACTGCACACTGAATCAGTTTCTCATGGAGTTTTTGCGCTGATATATTAAGCACTGTCAAAAGTCATTGCTGCTCAGGCAGCCTAGTGGGGTGTGAGCAATAGGAAGGCACAAGCTCAGACCTATCGGATCATGCCATCAACTTCCCCTGTTTTGCATTCAACTAATGGGATTATTAGTCTGAAGGGGCCCTCACCTAATTCCAGCTCTGCACATCCCTAGCCCCATCCACCTCTACTATAAGCCATCACTGCTAGGACCCCGAGGCAGGCCAGGGCCTACATAATTTGTACCCACCTCTTCAATAACCCTATGTACAGTTACTGTGTATAATTCCCATCTAGCTGTTTATTGAATGTTACAGTCCCATATTAACAGTCATATGCTAGATGTCACTATAAGGCTTCCAGAGAGTAAATACTCATAACCAAGACCATCTTCCAAAAAGACACAGCTGCCAATTTGGAGTCACGAAGTAGTAGACAAGAAGCCTAGCCTATCCGGTCTGAGTATACTGGCCACACACACTGTGATTTTGTTGTCAGTTTGTTCATTTTGACTAATTTGACCATCCAACGTACCCTGTGTGAGGCCCGAAATGGTTGTTTTACACAATCAAAATCAAATGCCACTGGTACATATTTGGATATAGTTGCAAAATAATTGTTGCACCAATAATGTTGAGAGACTGTGACTTCCTATAATATGATCAAAATTAGATGTATATGTTAATCATGGAGGTGCTACTACTAAACTAGAGTAAAATCCTTGTTTCCAATTTCAAAGACCATTTGTCTAGTTGGTTGATACTTTCCATTTACATGTTGGTAAATAATTACGGTTGTCAGTATGTTTTCATAAAATTATCAGTAAAAAAAGTGTTTTACAGGTTGAAGTCCTGCTGCTGTCACATCAACAAAAAGTGTCATGTATTATCCCTGGCAGGATAAGGTGCTTCAGTACCCAAAGCAATGAGGCCTGACTGCACCTATCCTCTAGAACAGTGATGGCTAACCTGTGACACTCCAGGTGTTGTGAAACTACAAGCCCCAGCATGCTTTGCCAGTAGATAACTAGCTGATAGCTGGCAAAGCATGCTGGGGCTTGTAGTTTCACAACACCTGGAGTAGCACAGGTTAGCCATCACTTCTCTAGGACTTCACACATAGCCATTGTGTAATCACATAATCACTGTGCAGCAATGCTGCAGGGCTTACCTCTGTGCTCTTAGAGAAATCTAACAAGCAATGGAAAAGCAAGGGATTATAGTTGCTGATGATGATCAGGTACACATTTTACATTGAAAACACAGTTGTCTCGCTGATAATCTGAACCAAGAATAAATAATTGTATTTAGTGGTTGACTTGCCTAGTCAAGACAAGTGCCAGTACAGTCTGGCGCTCAGGCTGGCACTGTACATGATAGCACTCATGTGCCCTATGTTTCAGTCCTTGCTAACTGTAGGCAAATAGTTACTATCAGAAAAAAAACAAGACTTAAGTACATCCATAATAAGCTGATACTTCTATGGTGTCAGGGGTATAACTTAGTCCATAGGAATTCTAGACTGCCACACTGTAACCTTATTTTAACTACTGAAGGTCATTAGGATGACCTACCAAGGTTCACAACAGCTGTCACTGGTTTGCCTCACTTTTTAAACAGTGTCAAGGCAATAATTTATTTTCCCACTCCGAAGTCACGTGAGCACATATACCTATATACATACAGATATGATTACAAATTAGCTCACAAAATGAATTGATCTTTCACAAGAAATACATCCATGGTTTTACTGTACCGTACTCCTGAGACTGTGTACCTGTCTCTCCCTCATCTGTGAGCATGAATCTCAATCTTCCACCTGTCTCTTATCACGCGTGACAGCTTTACAATTATATGTGTGCTTAGCCAGTGACTGTTACGGACAGAGTAAAGAGATACCTGTGTTGTCCTCGGATTTCAGCAGACTAATGATTTCTTTACAAAGATACAAGCGGACGTTACTGAGAATACATTCTCATTCCTGAACTGACTGTAGGAACTGAAGCAGATTAATAGAAATGAATAAAGGAAATTGAAAACAAGTTGCAAGGACCAAAAGAAAGACAGTATTATAAATGATTAGAAAACCTCCCATGCACTGTTCCATCATTTCCAAAAATTCAAGTCCAAAGTTAAATGCGACATTCCTCATGCCTGGGATTTAAAATAAACTCATTTGTTTTTTATAGAACATTTTTTATTTATTTTTATTTAGTTGCTGCAATGTGTTACCAAAATATTTTCCTTTTTTTCTTTTACATTTGTTCCTTTTTATATCTAACTGTCTTTTTGTTAGATGTTCCTGCCTAAAATGAAATGGATCCAACAGTGTAAAAAAACAAACAGATTTGTCACTGACCTTCAGAGATATGATAGAGGAGTGGTGGACAACTGGCCTGAATCATTTTATGTGCAGAGATGAATAAAAATCGTATGCAATATTGTAAACAAGCACTGCCTGATTCATTTCAGCTTTTTTTTTATATGGTGCAGCTCTATGTAAGTTGTTGGCACTTTATAAATTCTGGGTAACAATAATAATAATAATGTCTGTTTTCATAGTAGTATGCAATCGGTAGACTTTTGGGCTCATTCACACATGAATAAAAGTGTAGAAACAATGAACATTGGTACATTTGGGACACTTCCGGTCAGGGAGATGTTGTCTGAAAAATACAGGGAGGGAGTGACACCTTTTGAGATGTTATGTGTTTCTCAGTGGTTCCTAAGCACACTATAATAAAAAGCTTTAAAAGTTAATTTTAGAAGACATGCTTCCTTTCATGACTCATTTCATAGAGCTATGGGAAAGAGATCTATCAGAATAAGTGAAAATGATTGTCCCGAAATCTTCCAGGTAACACATACATGTGTGACTTGTGGAAACCCAATTTGAAATCCTTTCCATGTAGTACAGAATGCCCAGTGTGACTCTGCTCAGGCACCTTTATCCATATCTGATAAAGGTGGGCAAATTAACTAAACAATTAATTGGGGAGAGGAAGTCTTGACTTACCCTTGTTACCAGATTCTATCCTTGATCAAATTGGTTCGAAACGTAACAAATCTCTCTTAAATTACTAGAATAATGCTGGCAAGGCCCTTAGCCTAGTACAACGGAGGTCCCCTTCTCCCTCCATCACTGAGTGTCGTTTTATATGTATGATATAACACTAGCAGCGATAGATAGATATGTGGAGCCACCACCACATGGTTTGGCTGGTTTAAAGAAATGTCCATTAATAGATCTTATCTGGACACTTCAACTTCTTAGACACAAAGTTGTTTTAGAATGGAATCACCTTTGCCTAAGCATTTTTCTCCCCACTGGCTTCTCGTTTAATACTATAGAGTCCAGTTGGGCCGCCTTGGTTGTAGGCGTGGACTCATCCTATCCTCATTACATTTCCCTGTCCTCCTTCCCTTTCCTTTACTGTTGTTCTTCCCACCTCCCTCCTAAATATCTATTTTAACCCTTTCTGTTGGGCTCTAGCTCATATTTGATACCAATGTAATCTTTCCCCACGTTTTGGTTTCATATTCCTTTGGTCAAATATTTGGAAATGTTAAGTGAAAAAAAGAAAAAAGAAAACAGCTCCCAACTGTTTAGTTGAAATTGCTATTTGCCTATGTTTATTGTTTGTATGATTTCAATTTCTCCAAAATAAGGAATATATATAAAAAAAAAGGTCATTCCTGCATAGAGGGTGCACATAATGTTCCATTAAAAGTTTAGGCTGACTCTCGTCTCCGTCGCCTCCAAAGACACATACAAATCAAGTCTGTTTGCTGAAAGAAAAGGTCTCTTTGACCCCCCGTTGGCCAGAAACTGCACTCATAAATGCAGTCTCCAGCCCTTGAGTCTCAATTTAATATATCATCCCATAAAACAAAATCTGGCTCTTGCATGTAAGTACAATACCAGACTTACAAGTGCACTTAGCCTACATTCACCAGGGAAAGCTCCAATCTGCTCAGCTTTCACAAGACGTTTTGCAAATCCATACAGTTCCTCATATAAAACGGCACTCATAAATGGGTGTATGACATTCCAAAATGAGGTTTCAGCTTTGAACATTTGCCCCAGTATTATATAAAGCCTGTTTGATAATTATCATACTTGAACAACATTACTTGTTTGCCCATATGAAGATGTAGAAAATGGAGTGTATCCTTTTGAGATCTCAACACTTCTGTAAAATGGTAAATTTGTAATAAAATAAAATAATTTATCAAAATAAACTATTTTTTATTAGGTATAAGTGACAGCTTACTTAATGCTTGCTTTACATTAACAGTATCCAATTTTTGTTGTTTTCTAAGAATTCATACTGCTGGTATGTCAGAAGCTCATAAAAAGGAATAGTTCTGCAGCATGCTGGTGGGTATTTAGGCTTTATATAGAAAAACAAGAAGAGATAACATATATCTGGGGTTAAAGACTGAACAGTGGCTTTAACAATGATCAACTTGGAAAGCCTTGCAGAGCCATGGAGAGTTCTGTGCATTAGAGGGCAGCATCTGATTGGCTGCTAGATTCTCACAGCCAACCAGATGAAAGTTTTATTGTAGAGAACATTACTGCCTTTTCAACTACTGGGTTTTCATGCACAACAGAATAACTAGCATACTAAGAATAGGTTACCACTGAACTGTGGACCCGTGGTCAGAAACAGACTGTTGAAAATGTAGTGCCAAAAGACACATATCAGAAAGCACAACTTGTCCAATCTTGCTGGCAACTGCATTAAGTATCCCAAGTTGGTGCAGACAATTGCAAAAAATGTATCCTAATTTAAGGGTTAATATAAGGCAAAACTCGAATGAGTCCATGGATCAATCAGGAGAGGTGTCAAAAATGCGGGGTGGTGGTCATGATGTAATGGTATGAGAAATGTTTTTGTGGCACATATTGGATTACTTGATATAAGCAGAGCAATTTTCAAGTATCACAGGGTATATGAATATCATTGTTAATCAGGTGCAACCCTTCATGGCAGCAGTGTACCCATTTGTGAATTAACGTTTTCAGCAAGATGATGCTCCATGCCACAATACTAGTAAAAACCTGTGCTCTGTTTCTTACAGAACCGGCCTGATACGTCCCAGCACTTCTGCTTTAGCAGACAGAAGCCACTGGAAACAGAATTATTGGCATTGCATACTTACTTTTTAATTACTGTTAGGGGAGCTATATGCTCAAAACAACCTATCATCTCTCAGCACCATGACAGGCAAATCCCAAAAGTAACTACAGCAAAGCCACATTCTTTAATCCATAAAGATATGGACCCCTCTCTTTTTTCCATTGTGTGCAAGAACAATATGCTCATATATATATATATATATATATATATATATATATATATATATATATATATATATATATAAGTGAGGCTTTTCTTACGGTACTATAATCCACCTACTCATTTTATATTTCAAAAGAGCTTGCAATGTGATACAAATCGTAACCTTATAAAAAGGTGCTGTCAGCAAGTCGGTGCTGAAAACATGATTAATTATTCTTGCTTTACGTTATAAGATTTTACATCATCAGAATTCTAAGCAGCTATTGCCCTCCATCAATGAACTGTAGGTGATACGGGTCAATGTATTACAGAACAGATGCAAAACCATAATTGCTAATAATAGATCATGTCACACACTAATAAAATACTTTCTGGGATGCATGAAACTGGAAGCTTTGGCAAACAAAGCAACACATTGGTGCATCTATACTTAAAGCTAAATTAGTTATTTTATCATATGAAATATGACAGGATCTTTCATGTCAGGCTTCTAGCCAGAATGAACCTAAGATTTTTCCTTGTGCGTTCTGAAACAAAAGAATATTAAACAGATTGTTCATGTAAATTTTAACAGAAATAAAATAGTTATTGCAGACTGAATAAATAGGATCTTATTTGTTTGTAAGATAATAGAATGTCTGCTGAAACGGCTCCACCTTATTCTCTGCGTAGAAATTTACTGGGACGGGACGTCATGAAATAAAACAGATGAAATAGCAGGTAACTTTTCAGCAATCTATGTAGGACGTTCATATAAATATTTTCTTTTGAACTGGGGAATCTTATTTAGGTATTACAACTACAGAAACTATTAACATTTACTGTGTCATAGTCTAAATGGTAATTTTTAGGTGGATTTCCCGATAAGGCTATAAATATACTGAAGAATTTACCAAAAATACTATAATTTCAGACGAATCCAGGACAAAAGCAGAATAAATGGTTTCATTGCATGTAATCATATTTAACAAAATACATTTGTCATGTGGTTATTTTTACACTGGTGCATCTGGATTGTGTTGCAGAATTTTGTTGCTTATGAGTTGAGCTAAGCAGATTGAGGCACATTTTGGCTAGGCACAGGAAAGCTCCTGTATTGTACATATGCAAGAACTAGATTTCAGATTGCAGGATGAGCTATTTAAAGGATCTCTAAACCCCAGAAGTGAAAAATTCAAATATCAAAGGAGATATGAACCACAGAACCATGAAAGTAACATACATTGTTTCACCGTTAGCCTGACATTCCATTGCAGCTCCAAAATAAAAGTGGCACTTAACCTCATGTATCAAATTCTTATTTTCCTAATGACTGTAAGCTTGCAAGCAGGGCCCCCTTTCCACTTTTTCAGGGCTGGCCCTACAAATATCTTTTTACTTTTATTGTTTTAAATTTCAACTACTGATACTGAGAAATTACTGTATATAATTATTTCATTATTAAAAAAAATAATTTTGTGCTAAAAATAAGTTGGTTTTGGTTTTTAAGGTATAAATATATATTTTTCTAAGCAACAATTGCCACATTCAGAGAAAATAAATACTTGTTTATGATAATTTACAAACTAATAACAAATTAACATTTACGAACAGGGTGCAATTTTTTTACATAAAAAATATCAAATCTTGCATTGCCACTTGTGCAATTAGCACGGAACAGCCCCAATACACTCAACCAGGGGCATAACTATCATGGGTGCTGTGGGTAGAGGGCCTGGAGGTGAGGGGGCTGGCAATGCCAGGTAGCATCCACCTCTGAGCCCCCCCCCCTTTGCTAACTAGAGCAGAGGCTGCTTCTGGTCATACGGAAGTCTGGCCTATGTGCACTGTGCACATTCTCTGTACTGTGTATGCTCAGAGGGGGCCTCTGGAGGATGGAGCGGCATCACTGTGCCGCTATGCAAATTTTGCAGTGGGACCCGGTAAAGCACTGTTCAGCCCCTCAACTCCTTCTGTTAGGCGGTACAAACATTTGTACTACCGCAGACACCGCTTTGTGCAAAGTAGATATGACAATTTCCCCTTAATGACTAGTAAATGGTTCTCTGGTTAGTGTCAGTCAGAGGAGATAGATAGATAGATAGATAGATAGATAGATAGATAGATAGATAGATAGATAAAAAAAAAATACCATGAAAGGAGATAAAATGTTTGTTGTTGCATGTATATTTGTTATCTACCTAATTGAATGCTATAAAAGGTTTAAATTGGGTAGATGACAAGAGTACAGAAGATAATATCCTGTAAGCAGAGGTGTAGAAACCAGGGGGGCAGAGGGGGCAGTTTCTTCCCAAGATTTTAGTTGGGTGGGCAAAGACTGTGTTTTGCCCCCCAATGAACTTCTACACATGCTACTTTCTGAAGTCATGGTATCTGTTCTAAACTAGTGAAACTTGTTTACATTATAGATTGTCTTAGTATAACTGCCAAATGTTCTTTAATATAGATTGCCCTAGTGTAGGTTTAATAAAGATTGATTGATTTGCTTATTTAAAAAAACGAAATGTTGCGTTCATAAACATTTAAAAAATAACCTGTGTTGATTATGATGAATAACTATTCACTTTACTTTTATCCTGAATTTTGTGCAGTTCATCCAGTAACAAAGATGAGATATAGCAATTTAAATTTATAGCACATACCATAACCAGTGAGGCAGTGACTATAGACTTAAATATACTCCCAATGAAATGAGATTAGGCTGTCAACGAAATCTGAATAAAAACTAGGTTAAAACGTAAAATGTAAATTTTTAAGATGAACAATGGAACTTATGTATCTTTCTAACAGCTATTGTACTACTTGGTAATTAATATTAATAATAATATTGACTTAATAATGTATAAATAAAGTCTTTGTATATTTACAGTCACCGTTACAAAAAAAAGGTCCTCCAAGCCCTTTAGTAGTCTGTGGCCTTTTGCCCGCCTATGAAAATCTTCGTTCCTACGCCCCTGCCTGTAAGCAACAATTTTATGCAGTGCAGTGTCCTACAGTCGGCTTATAGACAGGAAGTTTTATGTGCATTGGACAAAATGCCTCACAGATGATTAAACAATTATGTCAAATATCTAGCTCTGAAGCTTCTGACACATTCATATAAAGATGTTTGAATATTGGCTTTACTGTCTCTTTAATGCTATCAAGGTATTAGAAGATAGAGGAGTGAATAATACGCCTTCTGTAAGCAATAATTTGTTTTAAGGATGTTTTGCCTGTAAAGCTCCTCTACTTTGAGAAAATAAAACAATACAACTCTCTGCGTGCCTACCTGCTGTTCTTGTCTATAGACCATGAAATACACCCTGCTAGTACTTGTTTCATAAGTGATCGCTCCATCATTTCTACTCTTTCTGATCAAGATGTTTTACTAAATAAGATCTTCACTGATGTCGCCACAGAAGTCACAGGACAAGACACTGACACCATGATATTTTTTGCCAAGAGATAGTGTGACACTGGAAAAATTGGGCTGCCCAGATATTAATAACGCAAGATCTACTTTTACCATAATCACTCTCTCTCAACAGCTAGCATTCTACCAGCGTTTTTTCCTGGCAGCAAAATATCCCGAACATTCTAATGGGCAAAAATATATTCACTCCTACTGTGCTTTCTCCATCATCTCTTTCAAATTCACATATGCTTAACCTTTACACAAAAAGTATAAGTTACCACATTTTACTTTGCACTGGCATACAGTATATTTGCCTTATATCGTTGCATACCCCCAACAGTGCTGTTTCATGTGAAACAGTCTAAAATGTGGGAAAAAGAGGAATGGTGAATGGGGGAGGGTCGGAAGGGGTGTGTGAGGGCAATTTAGAGGAAGAGCATGTGGTCTACAGACCATGGACCTGGCTTACTTTACCCTGATGTTTTTATACAGGAATATTGTGACTCGCCAGGCAAGTCTTCAGTTAGGGTGAGATGGGATTGTAACCCATTTGCATGCTCAACCTTAGCTGCATACCTACAAAGCCATGTGTAAGCACCGCCCAGCCTTACTAACCATTAGTAAATTTACTAACAGACAATAAAAAGTTGATTGTTCACCTGTCAGTAAAAACAAACAAGTGTACAAATCAGTCAATTATGTAAAATGATCTAATGTTAGGGTTTTTACTATGCTGAGCTACGTAATATGCCTACAGTGGCGTCATCCTTTTCCTCACTTCTTTAGGTTATATATAGAGTGCACTGTACACACATTATTCTTTATGTGTATGTTGCCAACATATTATGCAGCACTTTACACACACACACACACACACACACACACACACACACACACTGTATACTGGCAGCACACGCACACATACACATACACACACACACACACACACATATACTGGAACATGACACATAGGGACAGTCTTGTCCTAATGCCATATATTTTCAGTTTGACTTTGATCAAAGTATTGACACAGACTGTATGGTGGGGAAAGTTTCATGTATTTCGTGTATTTCGGCCATCTAAGGATATCCATACACCCGCATACACTGACACCTAGCTATGCAGGTTACAGTTATAGTGTGTGGCAGCACTTCTGCCTCACAGCACTGGGGTCATGAGTTCAATTCCCGACCATGGCCTTATCTGTGTGGAGTTTGTATCACAGCTAACCAGTTTTGATCTTTCAGTGCTGATGTTTCAGCCATGGTGCTTTTGATGCAATTATGCTTTTCGGGCACCCAACATGCTTTTGCATAACTAATCTGTTTGCTGCACCAACTTTTGGAAGCCTTGGCTGGGCATTAATCCCAGGTTACCAGGTCCATACACTCTCTCCCTTCTGATGGAGAAGTGTTGACCGAATACATGACCACTTGTCTCGAGTTTGCTGATCTTGGCAAGTTGGAGGGTACCTTCTGGAAGGTGGTAATTCTGCCTGTGTGCACTCTGTGTGCACTCTGATGCCTTGTGCCCAAGGAAGTCTGCCAATTGATCCAATTATATGTTGATTAAGTTGAGAACCTTTGAAAGAGTGGCAACATGCTTTCGAAGCTTCGTAGAAGACAGTGTTTGGGGATTGTTAAATCCACACAATAAGTTAAACATGTGTATGCAATCTGAACCTTTGAAATGTGGCAAGGCAGCTGGTCTGGCAAACAGAGACATTTTGGGTAGCCGTTCCACATTCTTCATGCTTCTCTGCAAGAAGTTCCATTACGCTCTGCATTGCTGGTGTCAGCAGGATTGGAACTTTTCTCTCTCATTTTCCCTGGATTTCAATTTGTGCAATGTGCCGGCAGAGCTTCTTCAAACTCGGAAAGTGCTAGGGCAACATATAAGTCGAAATCTGAAGTATCTCTTAAAGAGAAGGTAGTCAACATTAACTTGTGAACTTAACTTTCCCTTCTTCGATTAAACAAGATCAGCTTCGCCAGGGTGACTTTTGCAAGCAATGCCCAGTTGTTAAGCGTAGGCTTGGTGGATAAATTGCTTTGGCACGCTTGCTGTTTCACATCTAGAAGTGCATCTTTTTCACATCTTCAGTGAAAGGTAAGAACTGAGGCATGTTCCAGTTCAACTTTTCAAGGCAGTCAATGAGATTAACTCGTTCCATCTTTCCTCATAGGTCTTCCTGAAGTTGTGTGCATTTTAAACCACAGCAGTGCAGCTCTTCATCATTGCTCAGCATTCTACAATGCTGAATATCTTTTGCAAGCCATGTTCGACCTTCAGGGCAGGCGAGGGTGTCTTAAATGTATTGGTTTCCTCGTTATAGCCAGCTACCAGCTTCACCGCGTCTACTACACACAAAAAAGTTTGATGGGATGGTAAAATCTTCCACCATCTCCAAAGGCGTGTAACAGTAGTTTGCCCATTTCTCGAAGCTTCTGGTTGATGTAGTGGACATAGGATATTTTTGACTGTGAGTAAAATTTCATCTGGGGTCATATCGCTCAAGAGTTTCCAAAAGTCACTATTAATGTCAGGTGGAACAGGCAGCTTAAAGGCACACAGAGACTGGACTCTACCAGGTTTGGGTTTGTTGCTCCTTTAGTTTAGCATACATGTCTTTATGTGTTGCCACAGGTATTTTCTCACAAACAATCCTTGGCAAGCTGCACATTGCATGAAACCTTTGGACACTATCTCTTTGTCTGGAAGTTTGCATGGAATCCGAACACTGCGTCCTGTGCTCATCACCTCAGAGCTGTGTGCAGAGTCAAGATTCGCCATGGCTAGAACACGTACCCATGTTCCTTCGTTTTGTTCCATTGTCAATCAGTGGCGCCTCATCACTAGTATCTGAACCACTCTCCTCTGGAGTCTCAGAGTCATACTAATCTCCACTACTCTCCAGGCTATAGTTGGAGCCACCATTGGACTGTGTCATGCTTCACTATCCCCAATTTACTTTCATCAGGAGAAGGATGCGACTGTGTCTTATCCCCGTTTGGTGTAATAGGGCAAGAAAGCTGCAATCTCTTTTTCTTCCGGCGTGTAGTCAAACATACGTATTTTCCACTGACCTCTAGTGGTGGCATATACACTTTCTCCTCCATGTCAGACATGCACAGACATTTTTGGTTTAACAATAGGACATGCCAGATTTTGATGCTGAGTATATTAGCAAGATGCCCTGCATTGGGCAGCATGGTGGCTTAGTGGTTAGCACTTCTGCCTCACAACACTGGGGTTTTGAGTTTGATTCCTGACTATGCCTTAACTGTTGGAGTTTGTATATTCTCCCCGTGTTTGTGTGGGTTTCCTCCCACACTCCTAAAACATACTAGTAGGTTAATTGGTCACTATTAAATTGACCTTAGTCTCTCAGTGTGTGTCTGTGTATGATAGGGAATTTAGACTGTAAGCTCCAATGGGGCAGGGACTGATGTGAGTTCTCTGTTCAGAGTGGTGGAATTAGTGGCGCTATATAAATAGCTGATGATGATGATTAACTAGTGTTGGTAAGTTATGTGGGGACCTAATTTTTTTGTCTCCACTACGTTCCTCACAGTGTAGGTCTGTAAACAGGTTGATGTCCCAACAAGTATAGGAATACACGTACACAGAGACACACACAGAGACACATAATCAACACACAAAATCAGAATTACATTAAAATACCAGTATGTTTTTGGACTGTGGGAGGAATCTGAGCACCTCGGGGTAACCTACACAGACACCCATTAAGGGTCCTGGCGTCAGGGTGGCTAATGTATCAAGTTTTGCAATGGCACTTGAACTGCCATGATTTAAAAAAATCTAAATATTTCAGACTGAAACTGAGTGGCTATTACCTGGCTACATAAATAAATATTTGACATGTAAGATATGTTTAAAGGGTTTTGTTGTTTTGGTTTTTTTTTTAAAAAAGAACCAGTGTCTCAGAACTCCTTCAGATGCTGAGCACAATGGTAACGCTTATCAGGTTGAATCTCTCTCACTATGGCAGCTGAGTATCATTCAGCAGCCAAGGCAATAAATTCATGTTTGGTATTTCTTTGTATACACCTTAGGGTGTTACATGTACACAGCAGTGTGTATACTATAGACTGCAAATAAATGCATCTTCTCTGTGATAATGAAGTATTGTGCACCATATTATTGCCACCTCTTGCACCTACCCACATATTATTTACGGTCACATTTGTGTGTATCATATCATTGCAGAGCCATAACCAGAAGTTTTAGTGCCCTGGGTGAGATAGACCACTGGCGCCCCCAACCCCCACAACCACACACACAGTAATTTTGGTGGGAGTAGTAGCTGCCTCCCAAGGCGCACACTGCTGGAAGAGAAGTAGCTGTTTTTGTAGTTTGACCACATGGAGCTGCTGCTGGTGTCTTAACCTCACTTGCTTCTTGGCTGGATTATGTTGGGGCCCTGTTTGGAAAAATATAGTAATTATTTACCACAAGAAAAGCAAGGCAACTAGTGAACAGTAAAAGCCTTCCCCCACTAACCAGCCCAACATTAAATTAATATTACTCACAGTTCACAAACAGGTCTTCTTCTACCCCATCTCTGTCCCACATTCAATTAAAAGCACCTAAAACTCCACAGTATGAAATTAATAGCCCCCACCACCACAATCATCCCACAAGTAAAAGAATAAGCCCACCAATCAATTAATAGCCCTTATCCCCATTAAAGTAATAGTCACCAGTAATAAATGAATAGCCCCTACTCCTGTTACATTAATAGACCATAACCTCATTAGATGAATAGCCCCACCAATAAATTCTAAAACCCCCACTACTATTAAATTTAAAGATCCAAACCCCATTAAATTAATAGTCCCAGTAACAAATTTATAACCCCTACTCCAGTTAAATTGATAGCCCCTACATCCATTAAATTAATATCCCTTAATAATACATTAATAGCCCCTAATCCAATTAAATTAATAGCCAGTGAGGATGGACAGAGAGACTGACAGGCTGACGAGGAGACAGAGGGGAAGGGGGGACACACATGCTGTGGGGGAGACAGAGGGGAGGGGGACACATGCTGAGGGTGAGACAGAGGGGAAGGGGGGACACACATGCTGAGGAGGAGACAGAGGGGAAGGGGGGACACACATGCTAAGGGGGAGACAGAGGGGAACGGGGGACACATGCTGAGGGGGAGACAGAGGGGAACGGGGGACACACTTGCTGAGGGGGAGACAGAGGGGAACGGGGACACACATGCTGAGGGGGAGACAGAGGGGAAGGGGGGACACACATGCTGAGGGGGAGACAGAGGGGAAGGGGGCACACACATGCTGAGGGGAAGGGGGGACACATGCTGAGGGGGAGACAGAGGGGAAGGGGGCACACACATGCTGAGGGGGAGACAGAGGGTAAGGGGGCACACACATGCTGAGGGGGAGACAGAGGGGAAGGGGGCACACACATGCTGAGGGGAAGACAGAGGCGAAGGGGACACACACATGCTGAGCGGGAGACAGAGGAGAAGGGGGGACACACATGCTGAAAGGGAGACAGAGAGGAAGGGGGGACACACATGGTGAGGGGGAGACAGAGGCGAAGGGGACACACACATGGTGAGTGGGAGACAGAGGGGAAGGGGGCACACACATGGTGAGGGGGAGACAGAGGGGAAGGGGGCACACACATGCTGAGGGGAAGACAGAGGAGAAGGGGACACACACATGCTGAGCGGGAGACAGAGGAGAAGGGGACACACATGCTGAGGGGGAGACAGAGAGGAAGGGGGGACACACATGGTGAGGGGAAGACAGAGGGGAAGGGGACACACACATGCTGAGGGGTAGACAGAGGGGAAGGGGGCACACACATGCTGAGGGGAAGACAGAGGAGAAGGGGACACACACATGCTGAGCGGGAGACAGAGGAGAAGGGGTGACACACATGCTGAAAGGGAGACAGAGAGGAAGGGGGGACACACATGGTGAGCGGGAGACAGGTGAAGGGGGCACACACATGCTGAGGGGGAGACAGAGGGGAAGGGGGCACACACATGCTGAGGGGAAGACAGAGGAGAAGGGGACACACACATGCTGAGCGGGAGACAGAGGAGAAGGGGGGACACACATGCTGAGGGGGAGACAGAGGGGAAGGGGGGACACACATGGTGAGGGGGAGACAGGGGCGAAGGGGGCACACACATGCTGAGGGGGAGACAGAGGGGAAGGGGGCACACACATGCTGAGGGGAAGACAGAGGAGAAGGGGACACACACATGCTGAGCGGGAGACAGAGGGGAAGGGGGCACACACATGCTGAGGGGGTGACAGAGGCGAAGGGGGCACACACATGCTGAGGGGGAGACAGAGGGGAAGGGGGCACACACATGCTGAGGGGAAGACAGAGGAGAAGGGGACACACACATGCTGAGCGGGAGACAGAGGAGAAGGGGGGACACACATGCTGAAAGGGAGACAGAGAGGAAGGGGGGACACACATGGTGAGGGGGAGACAGAGAGGAAGGGGGGACACACATGGTGAGGGGGAGACAGAGGGGAAGGGGACACACATGCTGAGGGGTAGACAGAGGGGAAGGGGACACACATGCTGAGGGGAGACAGAGGGGAAGGGGGCACACACATGCTGAGGAGGAGACAGAGGCGAAGGGGGCACACACATGGTGAGTGGTTGACAGAGGGGAAGGGGGCACACACATGGTGAGGGGGAGACAGAGGGGAAGGGGGCACACACATGCTGAGGGGAAGACAGATGAGAAGGGGACACACACATGCTGAGGGGAGACAGAGGGGCAGGGGGCACACACATGCTGAGGGGGAGACAGAGAGGAAGGGGGGACACACATGGTGAGGGGGAGACAGAGGGGAAGGGGACACACACATGCTGAAAGGGAGACAGAGGGGAAGGGGACACACACATGCTGAGGGAAAGACAAAGGAAGGGAAGGAGGGAGAAACAGAGACACACAGGCTGAGGGGGAGACACCAATATGTGGAGGGGGAGACAGAGGATATGAGAGAGATTCTCAGGTTGAGAGGGTGACAATGGAAAAATCACCTGCTGAGTGTTGCTTACCTAGATACCTGTAGTACAGACAGGTGTAAAGTGGAGGAGAAGCTGGTGGTCTGTCCAGGGAGCAAAGGGTCCTCTGCTGAGCACTCACCATAATCATGCAGCGACTTACTGGGCTGGACTAGCTGGCGGGCTGACCACAGGGGAGGGGCGTATTGTTCATCTTGCAAATCAGCACTAAGTGAGAGTGTGAGTGGGTGAGCAGAGTGGCCTCATGGAGGAGCGTCCTGTTCTGCAGTGCACAGGAGCTCCTTATTGCACTTTCCCTATATGGGGGCAATAGCGGGAGGAGCACCTCTGCAACATGGCACGTACTCCCCACTCCCCCGCGCACTACTCATACCGCGATCCGCTGGCACTGACTCTGCATCTCTGCAACTGACTTGTTTAATAACAGGGGGAGGTGAGGCCCTCAGCCTTACTCCCTGGGTGGCTGTACCGCCCTCGTTACGGCCTTGTATCATTATTTTCATATTTTGAGGAATATCCCCTAGACATCTCACAGCTCTGTAGCTGACGGAGACATTAACAAGCAGATAATAACCTCTATAGTCTCCAGGGGATACATGTGGACACACTGCTGGTTGCCATTAGTCATACAGTAAAAATATAATATTTCTATAATATGATATCAACATACTACTGTGTACATGAAAGTTTCATGTCCCATGTACAGTATCATACTCCATTTCACAATCATGGCTGGGTTGGTTTAGTAATGGAGCTACTTAATAATGTCAAGCAATGCAGTCAGACTTCAAATATTCAAAGCAAAACCCACATGAGCCTGTTCACAAAAATAAAACATGAAAGCTATAGTCATAGAACGTGTTAGAGTAATTATCTCTTTGTGCAGCAGAATTACTTTGGAATTGTTGTAAATTAATATGTTTGAAATGACTACACTTGTATGGAAGAATAAAAAGCTGCAATTTTGATTTTAATGGTAAAATAACAGGTACCAGTTCCTAAAAACCTGAATAAATGTCTCAAAATGAATAGTTCTAAACAACTCAGGTCACATTTCTGCAGCTATTACAGAGCTATACCAAAGTTGCAAACACATCAACAAATGGGAATTCAAGCAGGACTGGCTCATAATTGCACTATTGACTTGTTAGTTAGTTGGCTTACTCCCCAGTACCACACCAAGCTGATCACTGCCTCTAATCCAGAGTAATTATCAAGTGAGAATTCTTTGCACATAACATTCTATTTACTTTTGCTTAAATAGGTAAGTGCCCATCAATGAAAAAAGTGTCCTATGACTTACAGCTGCAGCAATGTTCCAAGTGTGAAGCGGCTTCAGGTGTCAGTAACTACATCAAAGTTTTTTAATGCTTAACTAAGAATCCCTGAAATCCTCAGCAGGATGTAAAGCTAGGGAACATCATACTGTACTCTTATTCCTGTTACAAAAATCTTGAGTAAAGGATAAAGGGCATTGCTCTTTGAATAGTTCCAACCCTGATATAAACTTAGCATTTACACATCCATTCCCAATAATGCATATATATATTAACTCTTAACTATGTGACAATGGTTTAGTGTTTAAATGCTAAATGTTTAGTCTTACCCTGATATTTCACTATAGAATTCTTAAAATATGAAGCTAGATAACAAAGTGCCACCTTCAATATCTGCTTAGTTTGAATTTTGCGCTGAAAAAAAAATTCTAGGTACAAACACACTTCTTCATTCAAATTGTCAGATGTAGTTTTTTCTCTAGGGGGTATATTTAGTAAACTGTGGGTTTGAAAAAGTGGAGATGTTGCCTATAGCAACCAATCAGATTGTAGCTGTCATTTTGTAGAATGTACTAAATAAATAGCAATAATCTAATTAGTTGTTCTAGGCAACATCTCCACTTTTTCAAACCTGCAGTTTAGTAAATATACCCCTAGGTCTTCTTTATGTATTCAGCAACTCTGACTGCTGCATAGTACAACCATTTGCACCTTGTAGCTGGACCCACAAGGTTCTACTGGTTATAGGTCATGCATCCTTTCTAATGTGATACGTCACACGCAGGGCGTGTCGCTCGTTGCCAAGCTCTCAGCTGTTATCACGGATGTGTCTGGGGCCCCACCCTCCTGGGGCCCCACCCACCTCCACCATAATCTGCCACAGCCATGCCACTACTCGGGCCCCTGTTCACACAACAAAAATTGCCAACTGTAGGATGGAGTCAGCATTTGGTATGGATTTAGTTACATGTGAAAACATCAGTTATTTTGGGTATGTAGTTTAGCCTGCCAATGCACTGGCTTTCAACATATTAATGTCTAAAAGTGGCCCTTGCTACTCTTTAAATCGAAAGTGCAAGTAACAATTAATTGCACCAATCACATTACTGCATTGAAGACATTGAAATCAGTAATGTGGTTGGTTTTATAGTGAATTAATCATGCAATTTGGCTTTAACACTTGTTTGACTTTGAACCCTTCACTAAACATAGCTTCCGTGTCATATTATCTTAAACCTGGCTTTGTGCTCTGTCTCACGGTCACCATGTCATATTACCAAATCACACTCTCTGGGAAATGAAGAGTAATCCATTGGATTTAATCCTCAGTACATTTCCAAGAAAGAGAGCCTTGCTCTCACAGATCCAAACAACAAATACTGTACCCTCCCTGTGGTGCTATAGCACATAGAGTAGTCTCTGCTCTGGTCGTCCTGGTAGATGAGGACAAGGCTTATATGGGGTTATGTGCAAGCATCAGAGTTCAGATGTATTCTCCCTCATTGGTCCACTGTCAATCTTTATACTGCCCAATGACTTGTAATTCAAGTAAAAGAGTATTTATAGCAGTTTGTGTGGGGACCTGATGCTGATTTTGACATACACCCATTTGCATTGAGTAAAATCTGCAAATTTGTACTGTGCATGCCTGGAAAACAAGTACATGTGTATGCACATATGCAGAACTGCAACTGCTTACTAGTAAACAGATAGGATGGGGGGGTAGAGGCGGTCTTACATACAATAAGGGCATATTCACTTCAAGGCGGCTAAAGCAGGCCAACACAGAGACAAATAAATATATGTCAGGAGTCAGATCTCTTACATCTGCTAGTCTGCAGGTGTAAATACACTCTGCTGATGATGACGGTCGCCGGCACTAGCTAGGCACATCTGATTGGCTAGTTGCATCTGATTGGCTAATTGTGAACTCATCTCTGAAGCTGATCAGTGATTTCTTCTTTGATTGTGCATATATTAAAGGATTTTGTGCGCATTTTAAATATATATTTTTTGCTAATTTCATTCAGACTTGAGGAGTATTATATCTGCTGTATTGTAATCAAGCCTCATAGTGAATGTGTTTTTCACTATCAAAACAAATATTAACAAACTTTTCTTGTGCTTATAACCCGGTTGTATGTGTATGTATGTTGACATATGTATGTCGAACGTAAGCCTGATGCAAATCTGGTGTACATGCTATGGGTAAAAAGTTGAGATGGCTACTTCTCAGCACATGGGTGTAAATACCCTCCTTTTACAGATGGCTTTGCTTTATTATAAATTATGGCCAACATGCATCCAACTCCGTGTCAGGCCCTAAGGGTTATTTATGACCTGCAAGTCCCCTTTTGTAATAAATGCTGCTTGCACTTTCAGTTCCGACACATCTTAATGAGAGATGATCAGGCTCCGTTCCCCGAGAACCAAACCCACCCGAACTTAACAGATCCGAGTACTGAGTCGAGCCGGAATTGAAAACGAGGCAAAATGTCATTGTTACGTCGTCGGATCTCACGAGTTTTGAATGCTATAAGTACCACCCTCCACGGCGATCCAGCGCCATTTCACAGAGAGACGCCAAAGGGATAGCACAGTTCTTATCAGTATCTAGTGCAGTTGAGCAGCATCATAGCTAGAAAAGAAAGAGGAGGGCTAGCAGTGTTCTTCAAAGTCTTCAGTGACATTGTACTGAGTTATAGCTCACACAGAAACAGGAGAGCTCCATTGCTAATTGTCATTGCTGAAATAGAAATAATAGGGCTTGCAGTCTTGTTCTAATTCTGCAGTCACATTGTACTGTGTTATATAGCTAACACACAAACAAGAGAGCTCCATTGCTTCATTGCTAATTGTCATTGCTGAAATAGAAATAATAGGGCTGGCAGTGTTCTTCAAAATCTGCAGTCACGTTGTACTGTGCCATAGCTCACCCAGAAATAGGAGAGGTGGCAGTGCCCTAGTGCTGAAACAGAAATTCAAATAATAGGGCTGGCAGTGTTATTAAAAGTCTCCAGTGACATTCTACTGTGCCATAGCTTATACAGTAATAGGAGGGGTGGCAGTGCCCTTGTCACTCTCCAGTCTTCAGTCACATTATTCTGTCACTCTCCAGTCTCAGTCAAGATGATACTAATCCCTCTATCTCATGTGCTAAAGCCTATGTTCAAGTGCATAGTGGTTTTAAGTCAGGGAAACAAAAATGTAAATAAAATGCTTTTTTAAATAAAAAAAACACCTCTCTAATAAAGGTGAAAGTTTACTGTACAAAAACATAAAATTACCAACATGCCATTCTACCCAAAATATTACCAAGCATACCAGCATCAGCTAGCTTTCTTCTCTTAGGTAGATTTCAGCACCTGCAATCTACACTGTCATCATATTCATTCTCATCAGTGTGTACATCATCCTCAAACAATACTAATTCATGCCCGCTGGAATCCACCATCACAGAAATCTGTTTACTTTGTTGTAATTGCCGGTAATGGCCTTCCTCCTGGAATTTGTAGTTCATTTTATGGCAGAGCTGTCAATTCTTTTAGATCCGACCAAATGTCAAAATGTTGTGCTGACTCATCTGCATCACTACTGGGTGTCTTGGGAAAGCTAAGTTTTTCCTAGCAGCAGTTTCCAGAGAAACTGAAGGAGGAGATGTCGCTGTGTCATGTACCACTTAAGGTGTCAGCTTGCTGACCAAGAGCTCATTGCATCTCTTGAAATCTGGATCAGCTGGAAAGAAAGAGAAGACATAGTTCTTAAACCTAGGATCAAGCACAGATACCAAAATGTAATGATCCGATTTCAAGATGTTGATATCTCTTGGATGCTGGCGAAGAAAATAAAGTACTTAATCTACAAGTTCAACATAGTTAGCGGAATTGCTTTGTTTCATTTCCTCCTTCAATTTCTCTAGATGCTTTTCAAAAAGTCTAATTAGGGGAATCACTTGACTCAAGCTAACAGTGTCTGTACTCTCTTCACAGGTGACTACTTCGAGTGGTTTCAGCACCTTGCACACCACGGAAAGTATTATCCACTGCGCTGGACTAAAGTTCATTCCCCCTAAATTCTATTCTTCTTGCAGCTGCTGCATTCTCCTACATGCTGTTGCAGAATCCCGAAAATGACCCTCAATATTTCGGGACACAGACGGCATCTCCTGCATGTCATTGTCACTTTTTAAAAAGTTCTGTACCACCAAGTTGATTGTGTGAGCAAAACAGGGAATGTGATGGAATTCCCCCAGCTGTAATGCTCTAACAATATTGGTGGCATTATCAGAAATCACATATCCTCAGGAGAGACCAAGCAGGATAAACCATGTTGCAATGACATCCCTAAGTTTTCAAACAGGTTGTCAGCTGTATGCCTCTTAGTAAAGCAGATGATACACAGAGTAGCCTGCCTCTGAAGGATCTGGGCCTAGATTTACTAAGCTGCGGGTTTGAAGAAGTGGGGATGTTGCCTATAGCAACCAATCAGATTCTAGCTGTCATTTTCTAGAAGGTACTAATTAAATGAAAGCTAGAATCTGATTGGTTGCCATAGGCAACATCCCCACTTTTTCAAACCCGCGGCTTAGTAAATCTAGCCCCTGGTGTTGTTTCGTAGTTGCTGCTGCTGTTCCTGCTGCTGAAGGCGATTTACCAACCCAGTGGGCTGTCACAGTCATATAATCTTTAATTTTCCCAGTTCCGCTTGTCCCCATATCTGTGGTTAAGTGTACAGTGGGTAGAATGGCATTTTGTAGCCCAATAATTGTCTTTTTTGTAACCTTCTGGTACAGGTGAGTAATTACTTGTCTAGTAAATGGAATTTGGTAATGGGGACACAGGACCTCAATTAACTGTCTTATACCTGCTGCATTAATGGTGGATACTGGACGCAGATCTAATACTACCGTGTTTCACCGATTATAAGACCTACCCTTACTTTCCCCGAACGGCCCAAAATAAGTCCTGCCCCGAAAATAAACTCTAGCTAAATCCCCATTTTGGCCGCCCCCTGCGCTACAATACAATGCCCCCAGCTCCCCCTGCCCGCATGAAATGGATGCCGCTGTTAAAGATTTAACAGTGGCATCCAATCACAGCTGCAGCATCTCACTGTCTCACAGTGAGCGCGCACCCTCCCCTCGTTTTCTGTGAATGACGCTGGCGTGCGTGCCAGCGTCATTTGCAGAAGCGCCGTGGAGGAGAGGATAGAAAAAGAGGAAAGTGAAGAAAAAAGTACAGTAAAGTATTGTAAAGCAGGACTGAGGGGCATGATGTGGAAAAAAGCAGGACTGAGGGGCATGATGTGGAAAAAAGCAGGACTGAGGGGCATGATGTAGGATAAAGCAGGACTGAGGGGCATGATGTGGGATAAAGCAGGACTGAGGGGCATGATGTAGGAAAAAGCAGGACTGAGGGGCATGATGTAGGAAAAAGCAGGACTGAGGGGCATGATGTGGGATAAAGCAGGACTGATGGGCATGATGTGGGATAAAGCAGGACTGATGGGCATGATGTGGGATAAAGCAGGACTGATGGGCATGATGTGGAAAATAGCAGGACTGAGGGGCCTGATGTGCAAAAAAGCAGGACTGGGGGGGCATGATGTGGGAAAAAGCAGGACTGAGGGGCATAATGTGGAAACTTTGTGAAGCCCCGTCTGCAAGAGCTTGTGACTTAGGTGAAGAAGTCATGGGATAAAATTACTGACAGCTTTGTCGCCAATGCACTACAAGCAGGCTACCTGGACAAGACATGCTCATTTAAGAAGAGCTATATCGCTGGACATGACAGATTGGGTCCACTTCTTCTGCAGGAAATGGAGGCGCAATAAATTCAGGCCGGAATTCGGGGTATGGACATTTATGATGATGTTGTTGAAGAAGATGACATGACCATTTTTGAATACAGGTAGGTTTTTTTGTTCATACTTACCTGTTTATTGAAATTTCTGTCAATGTTGATTAAAATAAGCCCTACCCTAAAAATAAGCTATATGCATTATTTTTGGCCTCCCCAAAAAATAAGAGTGTCTTATTATCGGGGAAACACGGTAGAATAGTCACATGGTGCCTGTGATCCGCTGTGCGACTGGTTGACAGTTGACATACTTGCTTCCTCTTGCAAAGGATTATTTAACAGTCAATTGTTGTTAACTACTAGCAGTCTTCTTCTTGGTCTGCTTCTGTGTTGAAGATCCACCCCCAGCAGCAGAAGCAGCAGCAGTGGGCCTACCGCTCAAGGATTCTTCTGAGGAGTCCTAGATAGGGAAGGAGTCATCTCGCATTAGCAACGTGGAAGCAGAACTAACTCCGATCACTTGTGAGGATATTGATGAAGTTGTTGGGGGTGTAGATTGCCGGTGCTGGGATTTAGCTGAGAGAAGGGAGGTAGCTGATGCTGGACAGCTTGTTTATATTTTTTAGTATAAGTTTCCTACCTCTACCTCTACTGACTGTGGCTTTACAATGCTATAAATGGCTGGACAACTGTCAGGATTTGTGTAAAAGTAATTCCACACATAAGGTGGATTTTTTGGTCTTATGCCCAGGCATGACAATGGCCTTCTTCTTATCACTGGCAAGAACTGCTTCTACTGGAGTATGACTTTCCACAGTAGAGTTCATTAACAGCACTGTTTGCTTAGGTGCCTTAAGCCCATTGTTAGCTTGTTTTGTGGGGGCCCTAACAAACCAAGCACTTCAGCCATAAAAGTTGCACTCCTTGACGCTGAAGCACTTGCTTTGTTAAACTGTACATGTCCTTTTCAATATCTTACATAAGGGTGGGTGGGAGGGCCCAAGGACAATTTCATCTTGTACCACTTTTCTTTTCTGAAGCTGTGTGGCAATGTTTCCTAGATGTGCTAGGAACTGCCGTGTGTTTGAGCCATTGCTCTGTCGCTTAGCATCCGGCCAGGTCGCTGCAGTCTTTGTCCGAGAGTGTATGAAAATAATATTGTGACCTGTGAGGTGGTCAAAATTGACTGGAAATTAGTGTTATTGAGGTTAATAATAATGTAGGAACAAAAAAAGAGCAAAATTATGTGATTTTAACATATTATAGATATTTTTTCTAAAAAAATACAGATCCAAAACCAAAACCAAAACACACAAGGGTGGTTTTGCCAAAACCAAAACCAAAACATTAAGTTAATCCAGATCCAAAACCAAAACCAAAATACGGGGATCAGTAAACATCTCTAATTTAATACAATATGAAAATGTTAGCCATAGGTAAAAAAAAAATGTATAACTGTAAATTTGTTTTCATGTGCTGCCAATTCTGACCCAGTAAAAACAATGATTATGCCGCTCATTATTGAATAAGTAAAGGACTTTTACAGGTCTGCTTGCATGTGCACAGTGTCCCTGGATCTGTCCAGGTACTAACATTGCGGGTTGGCAAGAAGGAGAGCAAATTTATGTGATAGGACAGGTAAGTGATCAGGTCTGGATTGGGGTGTGCTTTCTAAAATAGTCCCCTGGACTGGGGTCTATGTTTTATACTAGCCACCCAGATTGTTTCTGACTTTTACTAGTCACAAGCATTGGGGTAAGATTTTTAAATGAGCCACCAGAACTGGGGTCTGCTTTCTACACTAGTCGCTAAGATTGGGGTCTGTATTTTACACTAACCGGGTGAATAAGGTCTTCATTGTTCACTAGCCATCGTTTGAGAGCCTGTATTACTCATTAATCTTCAAATATATTCCTGTAGTTTACACTATCCATCAGATTAGAGTCTCTGTTCTATACTAGATCAGGGATTGAACTGTATACTAACCACAAGTATTGTGGCCTTGCATTTTAAAATTGAATTTAGCTTATTGTGCCTCATTAAAACAAAAAACAAAACAAAAACTATCAATCAATCTGTGGTGTGCGTGGCACAATGATACATTGATTGATTTAATAAAGAAATATATAAAAATTCTAGTCACTTTGCTGTAATCAGATAAACAATCAAAATAAGCCCTGCCTAATTTAAATGTTTTTTTGTTCACAATGTCCTTTATTTATAACTGTTTTTTGTCATTATATGCTCTAGTATAACCTGTAACCTCTTTCCATCCAATATACTCTATATAAAAATAAAGCATAAATTGAAAAAGAAAACTGTTGCTGAAGTTTAATAGTTAATAATAAAGGAAAAAGAAAAGAAACATGGAATGTAAATAAGCTATTGGCCATTAAGGGATCGTTTTAATATATACCTAATAAAGTTTTTTATTTTAAAATATTACTCTGTCACTCTAAGAGTGCCCTCACTTACATTCCATGTTTTCTTTCTTTTTCTTTTATTATTATCTGTGAGCTATACATGGTTGGGGAGCACCACCCTAGTAACTGTTGTAATGTTATAATTCAATTATATATTATATACATCATACAGGGTGAGTGATTGCCTGGTGCGGTGGATATTTTCTTGTTATGAAATTTAATAGTGTGATAAATGTCTGTTTTACAGTATATTCTACTCACTTTACATCTGCTATACTATTGTCAGAGCAAAGCAATAGACTGCAGACTACAACTGCAAAAGGGTTTGTGTTGCCTAGTAACACAAGACCTGTCAAGCCCGGGATAAGGTTTCTGTAGCAGAGCATAGCTGTCAAAAGCCTGTAGGGCCTCGGGATTCACACATTAGGTTTGTGTGACACACGCGGAAACTCTGATGCCCTTGGAAGGGGTAACCAATACTACCCTGACGGCTGCTTTTAAAGGCACCACCTGTTACTTGTTGATTTGTCGTCCCCAAAAATAGAAGGGAAATCGCGAACCCTAGAAACGCCCTCTCGCAGGGAGAAATGAGTCTCTGTCTGGCCGGCAGTCAGACACTTCACAGGGACACCAGCTCAGCACTCATCATCTCACAATATGTGCTGTTTAACCCCTCTGTAGCCTTGTGTTCCATTAGACCACAGCTACGTAATGTGGCCAGGCTCAGATCACACTTGCTGAATATCAGTCAGTGCATTAGGAAACCTAAACTTGCTAATGGGGGCTGATCTGCAAAGGGATGGACTTAAACAATGAACAATGAACCTCTCACAAAATAATACAAAGAGAAAAAGATGAATAAACGAGACTGGAACTAACCGAGTGGCACCGGAACAGAACAGCTTTCCCGCATCAATGCCCGAATTAATGCAGGTGCAGACCCTGTTTCCTTGTACACCAAGGCAGTCACCCAGATACCAATGTCCCACATTTCCAAGTCCCAGGTTTTAAAGATTTGCCCCTGAAAATATCCCTGTATTTTCAATTCTGACTAAATGAACAATAAAATTCCTCTTTTTCTGCATGTTAGATGCAAGTTAATTCTTATCATATGTTCTTAGTCTCACTTTTATAAATTAACAATTATTGAGCAGGAGTATTTAAACTATAAAAAAGTATGTGGTAATGAAATCCAGTTAATATGACGTTATGCGGGATTCTCCAAGGTCCACCAAGAGAGTATAGCGTGTGACTTGCTATGTGTACTGGCTCAGCAGCAACGTGTTCCTGGAAAGTATTTCAAAAATCTGGCAACGAATGTCATACATGTTTATATTACCTGAACTAGATTATGCTATCAATAGTAGTAAAAAGATAAAAACAGGCAATATGAACAAAATAATAGTTCCTGAGTTACATTGACGGCTCGTTCACACCCAGCCAAACTTTTGCACTTTGTAAACATTAATAAATGCAATTTTATTGAAAATCACAATAAAAATGTCCAAAATAAGATTCAGTGATGCCATACCCACCATTGTGTTTTACAACTTTATAACGTAGAACAACCAATTTCTCGTGTTAATTTTCCATACTAATACAATAGATTATATTAGTTAAAAGGGCAACTCATGGAATATTTGTTGAAAATGCATCACTAATATGTGTCTAAAGCATGTGATTTTATGTGTGTTATTTACTTATTTCTTAGTGCATGAATATGTACAAGGCCTGAAGACCTTTACATATTTGTAGGTAAAAAACAAAATTGTATGGTGCAAACCATAATTATATATGGCCATTTTCTAACATTGATAAATCAGGAAAACAAAATATCAATAAGTAGACACAAAGGATAAAAAAAATGATTGTCATTGATGAGCCAGAAGTCAGTTTTACTATTGCTGCTGCACATGGCTAGTACGTACCTCATCGCTTAAATCGTACTTCTCCAGCCTATAGACTGGGTACAGGTTTTTATAGTGTGCCCCAGTCTAAGCAATTAAAATACTTCATAAATTCCTCCAGCATGATATGCAACAACTGCATTCCTTACCACTTGAAATAGAAATGTTGGGAGTTGTGTACATATGTGTTTAAATAATAAATAACTCCTGTTATTTAATTAATTCTAAATATAGCATGTTGTTTATGCTTGGTGTGACCCCTAATTTATAACACACTGACACATTCCACAACAATAATATTTACTATGTCCAAATCTTCACAACACTGAAAGTACCGTATTTCCCCATGTATAAGACGCACCTTTTTCCCCCAAATTTTGGGTCTAAAAAAAGGTGCGTCTTATAAACTGCAAGCGCTACTTACCTCAATGAAGAAGTCGGCACCTGGTGTGAGAGAGGAGTCCTCGCTGGCTGTGTCCCCGCTGGCTGTGTTGAACAACATGTCCCGCTGGCTGTGTCCCCGCTGGCTGTGTCCCCGCTGGCTGTGTTGAACAGCATGTCCTGCTGGCTGTGTCCCCGCTGGCTGTGTTGAACAGCGTGTCCTGCTGGCTGTGTCCCCGCTGGCTGTTTGAAACAGCGTGTCCTGCTGGCTGTTTGGAACAGCGTGTCCTGCTGGCTGTGTCCCCGCGGGCTGTTTGGAACAGCATGTCCTGCTGGCTGTGTCCCCGCTGGCTGTTTGGAACAGCGTGTCCCTGCTGATTGGCAAAAGGACCTTAAGGTCCTTCAGGCGCCTCCCACAGTCTCGGAGCTGTCAGTCTTTATGTAATACATCTTTTTTTTCATTTTGGACCCCAAAATTAAGGTGCGTCTTATACATGGGTGCATCTTATACTTGGGGAAATACGGTACTTTGAAGAAATGAAAGCTCTGCCCACAGCAACTTTGCATTACAAGCCTTTTATAGTATTTCACCGTTTTAGTCCAAAGGGCTGCATTTGAGTTTGTGCAGCTCTATGCCATTATGAATTCAAATTCCCTAACGCTTACCTGCCAACATTTGTAGAAGAAAAATCCCAACCAAATAAGCCCTGTCCCTAATCAGTACAAACTTGGCACCCAATGCCCACCCTACAATATCCACTTTCTGACAAAGCTCCACCCACTTCACTATAAGCCCATCCCTTTTAGGCACCATGATTTGAACAGTAAGGGGGTATGCTGAAGGAGAATGAAAGACGTCTAGGCCTGAAGTAATATAAAGGCCTAGGCTGGGATCCTCAGGCACGGCCTTAGCTATGGTTGCACTCAGCCTCGCCTCCATCCTGATGTCCATGTGCATGCTAGCCCCCTGAGCCTGGGTGCAGGTGGGATGGAGAGTGGTGGGATGGCCCTGGCCCTCCCTTCTTAGTAAAGTCATATAGGCAGCCATCTTAATGCATGGGCACGCTGGGCAGTCGCCTAGGGGCCAGACGAGCATAGGAGCCCCATAGGTTTTCCAACTTTTCAGTATATTATTCCGGGAGATTTATTCAGAACCTTGATGACTCTCTTTATTAAAATGTTTAGGTGGATTAATCACTTCAGTATCAGCTGTTATCTGTGCATTTGATCTTGCTGTTGCAAATACATATATTCACCTAATTGTACATAAACAAGACAAAATCAACACACAGAATTTTTTGAAGCTGTAAAACTATAATATAGTTCTTCTAATATTTTTAACATAGTTCATGTCAGTAGCCTCCCCCGCTACCTATTATACGTAAATAATGAAAGAAATGGAACGGACACAATAAAGTTTGAAGGCTATGACGCGTTTTTTAATGTTTAAACACTGATCTTTTGAGGGACCAATAAATATAAGCTTCATTCTTTCGATAACTTACATTTTTATTACTGTGAGTGGTTGTGTAATTAGGGCCCAGTGCACTGCTTTGCCCAGGAGCCTATAATGCTGTCAAGATGGCCCTGAATATCAGGGCCGGATTAAGGGAATGGAGGCCCCTGGGCTAAGGGGGCCTCCGTTCCCCTGTGAGCCCCCCCCCCCGTGATCTGAGCTGCCCCCCCCGGTGAGCCGAGCTGCCCCCAAGGCACTTACCTCCTTCTCCTGGCATTGCAGTCCTTTCTTAGCGCGCTGTACGCTCTTTACTGAGGAGATCTCGTGAGAGTGAGACTCACGAGATCTCAGTAAGGAGACTACAACGCGCTGGGGAAGGACCGCAGTGAAAGTGCTCAGCTGAGCACTTTCAAGGGCCCCCTGGATGCCCGAGGCCCCTGGGCTGTAGCCCAGTTAGCCCTAGGGTTAATCCGGCCCTGCTGAATATAGGGGGAAGAAGCAAACAACAAGGTCTTCTTTATTGGAGAGCTAAGTAACACGGTTTAAAGTGTTTGAGCACAGGTTACTTAAGGACTTTCAGGCTGAAGACCAAGGACAGGAACCAGGATCAGCATCAGGACTTCCTTTTCTGTTCTATTCTTTATTAATCTTTTTTTGGTGCTTCTTTTCTTCCCATTTCTTCCTTTCCTTTTTCTGCATCTACATAATCTTTCTTTTATCTCTCCGCACCTCTGTGACAAGACTATCCAGGTGGCAGGAACCCTCCGGTGTGGCTCCAGGTGGCAGTGGTGGCTCCACTGTGAAAGAGAGGGGCTACTCATGCTGCAAAGTAACATAAACTGCACCACTTATGGCACGTCATTACAATAGCAACCATGCAAGCACCAAGTAAACACAGCTATGGCACAATCAGGGTCCTGTTTGAGTGAGTACAAGTAGACATCAGTAGGCTCCAACTATTACTGTAGGACCCAACATCTCCATTGTAGTCATCCCCGCTGCTTGATGTATTGTGTGCTTTTGCTGTTCCCATGGAGTCTATCGGGACAGCGGTAATCAACGGTAACTAGGGTAACACCTAAGAAATCACAGATTTCTTCGCTGTTAACCCATTGCTAATTTGGGCAAAGTGGCTAAGAGACCCTTTTTCCTGTAAAAACAGCCGTTTTTTGCCCAATTTTAGGCTCTTTTATAAATAGATCACATCATTTTATATGATGTTAATGTAGAAAATCTGTAGTCATTTCGTCCTACACAACATTTTGTATTAGCACGCAGAGCGGCCTTTGTATTTCTCCCCAGAGGACAGAATGAAATCGACCAGCAGAAGTTAATTATTATTTTCTGTAAAATATAAGACGCTTCTGCACCATAACCGTTAACTAAAATGTAATGCTTTGTAACTGTACTTTTTTGTATTTTGCCCATATAACATTAGTGAAATTGTGTATTGTTATTGGTCCACTTCTGTAAAAACAAAACTCTAGTAGGTTCTAAATCTCTGTCAGGTTCATCTCTCACAGATGGCTCTCTACGCTGATCTCGATTCTGTGTAACCTGATGTACTACAAAATAATGTGATCTGTTAGCAGATGGATCACACAGCATAACTTAGGAGGAGGAGCTGGATGTGAACCCACTTAAAGGTTAACGAACAGACAAGTGTGCAGTGCAGATCTCTTTTCTAACTAACAAGGTGAATGATGACCTATAGCCTTTAGAAGCTCTTAAAGGTCATGCACTAACTGTGTTCAAAAAAAAAAAATCAAGTCACCTTACTTATGCTTGTAACTCACTTATAAACAATTAGTGGGCCTTGTATCATATTTACATCTGCTAAACACACAAAGAATGTGGGTTACGTAGCACATATTACTGATCACAGATAAAGACTATCCATAAAAAAAACATTAGTAATTTATTATATTATTTTTTGTTTCGTAGAAAACAATATCAAATGTTTGGTAATAATGTTAATTTCTTTTTTTTTCAGGTGAGTTTTGCAATTTTAGTCTAGTTATCAAGAAGTACAAACAACCATAACCTGTATAACTGCAAGTCATTCTTGACATTAACATCAAGATTCATGACCTGCTTTGACACCTATGAATGTGCTTTATCCAACTGTAATACCCAAACGGATATCCAAAATTTTACAAAACACATTTAACTCATGTTGACCCCTTGGTGAAGAATTAAAACCAGCATGTATTTTATAATATGCAGTGTATATTACTATATACTTGGTTGGAGTAGTAAGTAGTGCAGGATGTGAACCCACAGTGCTGCTTCTGAACGGTACTTGCTAAATATGAGGCACATAGTCTAATGGGATCCCCATTTTTCACTAGTGACCCCTGCCAGGGAGTGATGGACTTCACAGGTTCACAGGTCATGGCTGATAAACTAGCCTCACTTGGCAGCAGCTGCCTATATAGAGAAACAAGACATAAACCACGGTAAATATACACTCCAAGGTCACGCCAGGCAGATTTGGTTTTAGAAACGTTAAATAAGCTGTCAGTCAGGGTCACAAGCAAATGATGGGAGTCAAGAACTAGCCGTGTCAAAAGTCAAGCGGTGTAATGCTTATGCAAGGAATGCAAACACACCCTGTAAAGGTACTAAGAATAGTCCCCTAATCACACGGTGACCTATCACTGGAAGCACCTATTCAGACTATATAAAAAGCTCTTACTAGGGCTCATGTGCTTGATAGTGAAGGAGGACAAACAGGGACAGAGCATCTAAAGTGCTGGGAACACAAGGACAGGTTCATTATGGTTGGATTTAAATCTATGCAATTTGTCATCAAAAGCAATAACAGATTAACTTGAGCCAAATACTCAGAATAAGTTATTAGACAAAGGAGGTCTTGTGTCTACTGTACATTTGTGCTTTATGTTGGTTGTTATACTACAAGAGATGTTCCAAACCTGGAGCTATACGTCCACTATAGTCACAGCATTCTGTAGAATGTTCTCTAATAATGAGGAGGAACATGGCATGAGAGGGGTTTAGTCCTGCATTTGAAATTTCAATAATTGGGTAAAAACTGTGGAGTGGCATTAGTTTAGAGTTCAGTAAATGTGGTAGGGTAGAAACTATACATTTCATGGGACCAATTTTCTACAGAAACAAAAATATATCCACACAATGGAAAGTAATAAAATCGGTAAGGTCTTAAATTGTGTTTCTAGATGTTATGTCTCTATTTGTACTTTCATAGGATTTTCACTACTCAAAAGCAGTTTCCACAAGCAGAAAAAACATTTGTGGATGCTGTTAGTGATTATGTGTGTGACAGCCGGCAGCACGAAGATCTGCACTGCAGCAACATAAACAGAATTTAAACTAAGGGTGTGCACCGGGCACTTTTAGTGTTTTGTGTTTTGGGTTTTGGATTCTGATTAGCTTGAGGTTTTGGGTTCTGATTTGTTTTGCCAAAACACCTGACGAAAGGTTTTGGTTCTGATTTAGGGTTTTGGGTTCTGATTTATTTTTAAAAAAGCATAAAAAGTGCTAAAATCTAGTTGTTTTTTTTTGTGTTTCACTCCTACGCTATTATTAACCTCAATAACATTCAATCACAATCATTTCCACTAATTTCCAGTGTATTTGGAACACCTCACGCCTCACAATATTGTTTTTAGTCCAAAACGTTGGACCGAGATAGCTTTCTGGACTGCGTAGTGGAGTGGGCCCGGTACCCAATTTGGTACCGGGGCCACAATATATCACCCTCAACTGGTCTGAATTCCACTGCACAGTTGCCTGCTCCTACATCCTCTGCAGCATATACAGGGTGTAGTTCTAACGCGTCAATACCTCTTGTTTTTGACGATGACAGGTCATTTTAATTAATTTTGGATTTGGCCCCAACATTGAATGTAGTTTAATATCTGATACGCATCTATCTGGACTGCGTAGTGGAGTGGCCCCGGTACCCAATTTGGTACCGGGGCCACAATAAAAAAACCTTAACTGGTCTCAATTCCACTGCACAGCTATCTGGACTGCGTAGTGGAGTGGCCCCGGTACCCAATTTGGTACCGGGGCCACAATAAAAAAACCTTAACTGGTCTCAATTACACTGCACAGCTATCTGGACTGCGTAGTGGAGTGGCCCCGGTACCCAATTTGGTACCGGGGGCCACAATATAAAACCCTCAACTGGTCTGAATACCACTGCACAGATGGTGGACACCGGATGCACGTCTAACACCAACATAGCAGTTAAGGCCGCAGTTATTTTTTTTTGGAACTACAAAAAAACAAAACGTAGCAATAGAAATGGCAGTTCGTCTTTTTTGGAAATACAGAAAGAAAGAAAGTAGTAATAGAAATGGCAGTTCCTCTTTTTTTGAAATACAGAAAGAAAGAAAGAAAGTAGTAATAGAAATGTCAGTTCCTCTTTTTGGGAACTACATATAGAATGAAAATATCAATAGAAATGGCAGTTCCTCTTTTTGGGAACTACATATAGAATGAAAATATCAATAGAAATGGCAGTTTCTCTTTTTGGGAACTATATATAGAATGAAAATATCAATAGAAATGGCAGTTCCTCTTTTTGGGAACTACATATAGAATGAAAATATTAATAGAAATGGCAGTTCCTCGTTTTTTGAACTACACAAACAATGAACGTAGTAATAGAAATGGCAGTTCCTCTTTTTGGGAACTTAACAAGAATTAGAGCATTTTTTATTCAGAAATGATGAGTCTCTCTATTAGAGTGTAATGCCCCTTAAAACTCCTTTAAATAAAATAGTACGTATTCTAGGAGACCCTGTTTATATATTTAAATTGGTTCTGCAAAAATATGCATGATGATCACTGTACAGAGATCTGTAATAGAGCAGCGATTAAAGTGGCCTGATTAAAGGTCATGTAAGATCTTAAAGCACTCACAATTATATAGATACTGTATTCTCGTTAAAGACGCTGCCTAAAAGACGTGTATAAAAGTTGGCACTTATATAGCGCTTGCTTCACTGGGTGATGTGAGCAAGCGGAGTGTGTTAATATGTAGAGACCCTATCTAAACATTAATATGATAGAACAAATAGCAGCGCTGTATACGCAATGTGTAGGTAAGGTAAGGATCTCAAATACCATGACACTCTGTTTAGCCTAATCCCTGACAATGTAATATCACGGAAAGCCTATTTGATTATCAAGGCCAATGGCTAGCTTCTGCTAAATCAGACAGAGTATGCAGCGCACGTCTAACAACAACATAGCTGTGCTGGTGACATGGCCTGCAGGAATATCTCTGATGGAGATAGAACTAGGCCCCAAAGAGCACATAATGCCAAAAAAAGAGTTGCAAGATGGTATTGTCCTTGGGCCCTCCCACCCACCCTGATGTTGTTGAAATAGGACATACACACTTTAACAAACCAATCATTTCAGCGACAGGGCCTACCAAACTACTGTGGCTGAAATGATAGGATGTCCCTAGGTGGCCAAGATCCTTACCCCTGCTTATTTGAGCTTTTCATAAGCTACATATGGCCATACATTTGTTGTCTGGATTCGGATAAAAATAACTCCAGACAGAATAGGTGGATTTTTGGGTCTTCTGACCAGGCATGACGATGGGCTTTTTCATCCCATGGACAACAACTGTTCCCCCCCCTGGTGGCTCATTTATGATAACCACATCAGCATCCTCCTCGTCAAGTTCCTCCACAACGCCAGCTACATCAAAAGCCTCCTTGACACCTTGATTATCCAAATCTGAATCTACACTGTGGGTCATCCTTCCAGCATATGCAGAGGGTGTGCTGCAAATGGTGGATGGAGTCACCTCTTCCCGTACAGTGATGGGAAGGTCAGGCTTCGCAACCACCAACACCCTTGGACTCGCCTTGGGGATTTGTGATGTCACCTGTTTAGAAGACAGAGTTGTTTGCTGTTTTGTTGTTGTTGCTGACAGCATAACTCTCTTCAATTTTTTTGAGAGGGGGGGGAGGAGGAGGACTTAGATCCTTGGGTGAAGCTGAACCACTAGTCCTGAACACGGGCCAGGGCCTAAGCCGTTCCTTGCCACTCCATGTCGTAAATGGCATATTGGCAAGTTTTCATTTTTCCTCAGATGTTTTTAATTTTCTTTTTTTGGAAATTTTAGTCAACTTTGGGTTTTTGGATTTTACATGCCCTGTACTAGGAGATTGGGCATCGGCCTTGGCAGACGACGTTGATGGTATTTCATCGTCTATGTCATGACTAGTGGCAGCAGCTTCAGCATTAGGAGGAAGTGGTTCTTGATCTTTCCCTACTTTATCCTCCAAATTTTGGTACTCCATTATATGCAGCACAAGAGAGCGTACCCCTAAACCACACACACTGGGCAAAGCCTTTACAAATTATCTGCGGCACAGGAGACTACCACTGGACTGTAGTTATACAGCAGTACCTATTTTTAGTGACAGCTGCAAGAGTGAACGTAGTGTGAATTTGAATTGAAATAGTACTACCTAATTTTTGTGACATCTGGAAGAGTGAACGTAATGTGACTTTGAATTGAAATAGTACTACCTATTTTTTGTGACAGCTGCAAGAGTGAACGTAGTGTGACTTTGAATTGAAATAGTACTACCTATTTTTTTCAACCTAAATTTTTTTTTTTCGTATAATTTTTTTAGAATTTTTTTATTTTTTTAATATTTATTTTTTTTATAACTTTTTAATAAATTTTTTATAACTTTGGAATAATTTAGAAATAACAATGCCCTTAGCAGAACAGAGCACAGGACACAGCACTGCACAAAGCACCACTGGACTAAGCAGGACAGAGCACAGGACACAGCACCACTGGACTGGACTGAGCAGAACACAGCACAGCACAGCACGAGAAATCACAGGAAGGAGGACCACCTAACACACCCTCCCTCTTCCCTGATCAATGCGAATCAAAGCAATCAAGTGGAGATGGCGGCGGCAAGCGGGGAATTTAAAGGATCCGGGTATCGCGAGATCCGACAGCGGGATTATGAGTCAGAGCCTCGTTTTAAGTTTCGGAATCGGCGGGAATACCCGGACATCGCTCGGATCTGACTCGGAATCACACTGTTCGGGTGGGCTCGGATTCCAGACATCCGAGCCCGCTCATCCTTAATTTAAACCACTACCGACAACAAATGTGAATCTGTCTGAAAACTGCATTTAAAAAGGCCTTCCACTTAAAGGGAAATTTCTAAACTATGATATCATAGTATGGATTTGAGGTGAAGGTGATTCTGTTTAAGTTTCAGTTGTTATAGAATATGACAAAACTATCCTTAACTATGTGAAAGGAAGGTTCACTGTTTGGATTCTTAACATATTATAATATTATAAAGTACTAAAATATTTAAGTACATGTGTAACTGTCTGTCCATCAGAGTGTTAATGTCTCAGTATCAGTGTGACCTAATATGTAGCAGAGTATATTTTGGTGTCTGCATTTGTGCCCATGAAATGGTATATGTGTAATGTTGTCAGTGACCTCTGGTTCAATCTAAGCCAGGCTGTCAACATGCTAGGGAGACCAGCTCTGATTAAGGTAGCTGACAACAGACAGCAGCTAATTACAGCTCATAGTGATTGTGGTTTGTGATTGGATAATCGTTGAGATTGGTTGCCTATGTTCTGCAATTTCCTCTATCTTGTATCAGCACATATACATACTTATATATCGCATCTCTCTGTTAAGCTTACAACCATGTATCATTTATAGCAGTCCAACAAAACTTGTTAAAATGCTTGTAATTCTAAACTGCTTCTATCACAGAGTTTTCAAAATGCTAATAATAGTGGTCCGGGCAGTAAAAGCCTATTTACTACTTCCTGTTTTAATGCCCTTAAAATAAATGGTGGTGTGGTCTGTCCTGTGGATTAAGGATCTTGTTACATCAATCTCACTTCATTATTTCAAAACAATCATGAGCTCATACTTTCTACCATTTGATGTCACAAGGTTTGTCATGAACACATTGAGCTTGCTCCTACCGATACATAGGCTATTCACTCATTAATAGCCATGAATATTTCACTTGCCCAGAAGACATCCCATCACTATGAGCTTTATGCAGATAATTAAAATATTAATTTAGAAGAAACTGTAAAAATAACAATATTATATATTAATTTATATGTAACCCCCCGGTCTCAGCGTTGACCTGGAATGGGGAGCCATGGTGCAGGGGCTGACTGAAGGAGAAGTGGGGACTTCTGGTGCAGTGCTTTCTGACCTTGACCTACTGAGACAACATTCCCCATCATGCCTGGTTGTGGGGGAAAGAAGAGGAACCCGTCCCTAAAAGGCTGCCAAGAGTGTGAGATTCAGGAGGAGAAAAAATCTCCTATAATTTCACATATTTACCACCAACATTTATAATCTTTGAGAAACACAGGTGAAGAGCAAGCATGAACACTATGGAGAGCAGGAGGGAACAGAATGGTTGGATCCCTTCCATAGCAGTATACTCTGTGCCTGTGCCCAGCTTGTGTCCAGAGCCTGCATCCAGTGTGTATTTAGAGTCTGCAGCCAGACGGTGCTCGGCGTTCAGAAGATGCTGTGTTAAGAGGGCGTCTAGAAGGTATCCAGCATCCAGCTGATTCCAGGTCCTGAGCAGCCAAGGCCTTGAGTGAACTCAGCATCCAGAGAGTCCTGATATTTGATGGCCCAGGAGTCTGAGACTACAGACAGAGTTTAGTGCAGTGGTGGGTAACAGGCAGCCTGCCGAGCCTTCATCAGTGGCTCCCCACCTGCTGCTTCCTCATCATGTGACCTCCTCTACACACTGCATGGAGGTCACACAGCACAACCAATTAGAGGAGGAGGAGTTAGTGCAGTGCATTCTGGAGCACATGCTCTCCCTTTTTCGCCTCTTGTTGTGCAGGTTGGCTAGGTACACACTAGGGGTTTTTTCATCCAATCATTGTGCTAATCAGCCAACATACGACCGTTGGGTCAGAAATTGCGTTAGTGTGTATACTTACACAATGAACGAAAGACGTCACAAAGTGCCGATCATTGTTTCATTTGGTGGGTCGTACTGTTTGATAATATTGTTTCAATCAGCTTCCGATCAAGTAGAGTGTATGAATTCACGACCGATTCCACGACCAACTGCCATTAGTTCCTCAAATTGTGACTCCTTTCGGGGCCTGTGTATGTAAATTTCTGATGTCTTCACCTCTCCTACATGGTGCAGTGCCCACACGTCAGTCAAATGGCAATTAGGTGCTTCTAACAGAGAAGGAATAGTAGCTGTGTATTGCATTGATGTGTGTAGCATATGTCTGCTTGCCTGAATATTCACCTTTGTCAGTACAGTCTACAAAAAAGGCACAAACATTTGAAATACTAAAGATATGCATTGGATATGTGTGCTTCCATAATTAAACACCTGTGTATATCTAGGCTACAAGAAAAGTACATAGCTATGTATTTTATAGATGTGTATTTGGATATATCTGCGTGCATAATTGTACACCTAATTATAATATCATTATATACATAATTATACTCCCACAGCTCTCTAATGAGCAGGGTCCTTCATACACTTTGTTTTCATGTTTTATGTATGTACTGTTTTCCCTACTGTACAGCGCTGCAGAGCACTGTAGTGCCTTACAAATCTGTGATAATAATAATAATAATAATAATACACATGTGTACATCTAGTCTACTAGAAAATCACATAGCTATGTATTCTATACATGTGCACTGGATATGTTGGCTAGCATAATTATACATCTGTGTATAATTCCCCACCATGGCCTTATCTGTGTGGAGTTTGTATGTTCTCCCTGTGTTTGCGTGGGTTTCCTCCAGGTGCTCCGGTTTCCTCCCACACTCCAAAAACATACTGGTAGGTTAATTGGCTGCTATCAAAAATTGACCCTAGTCTCTATCTCTCTGTCTGTATGTATATGTCTATCTGTGTGAGTGTGTGTCTATATTAGGGAATTTAGACTGTAAGCTCCAATGGGGCAGGGACTGATGTGAATGAGTTCTCTGTACAGCGCTGCGGAATTAGTGACACTAAATAAATAAATGATGATGATGATGATGATGGTGTACATCTAGTCTACAAGAAAAGCATGTAGCAATGTATTCTATACATGTGTTTTGGATAAAACACTACATGTGCATTCAACATGTCTCATACTTGTGGCTTTATTGTAAGTGAATATATATATTATTGCAAGTGCACCAAAGAAACCACACTTTTTTTTAAACCAACACGTTTATTAGTAGACAATATCCATAGAAATGGATATAGCAAAAAAAAATAATTATATCACTTATATCTACTGACATATTTAACGATTAACTTGGCTACTGCTTTCTGACATAACTTTCTCATATACTTGATGTTTGTCATTAATTCAGTAAAATATTTGTTCAGTTTTTCCATCTTCTCAACCACACCATTCCCATCACCTGAAGAACCACAAATATTAATACTTGTTGCATCCTTCTCTCCTTCTGAACTTTCATTTCTTGCCGGAGATGTTCTGCCCTTTATTTAAATTTCTTCAGCATGCTGCTGCCGGGAGCCCATATGTTGTTTTAGTGTGAAAGAAATCAAAATCTTTTAAGACGACAATTTGGCTGTCAAAAGTCGCTGCCTGGATGGTTGGTCTTCCATAAATCATTTAAAACATGTCTAGTGTTAAGTTGGGTACTTGCAGAGCTGGATTAAGGCTCTGGGGGGCCCGGGGCACTTTAGACAGGGGGGCCCCTATGATGTAACATGGTTATCATTTTATACAAATGCACAGACAATACAGTGTGCACTACTATTAGGTGCACACAACTCTGCCTTCACATGCAGTACAGTGTGAAGGAGGACATACCTCCCAACTGTCCTTATAGTCAGACCCAATCCTGACTACGCGAGACAGTCACCCAAATTCAGGACTGCCCGACCAGATTCAGGACAGTTGGCAGACTGTCCTGCTCTCTTACCTGTTCTTATCACTGACCCCACCTGTGGCTGCTGGTGTCTTTAGCTCAGTTGCTGCTTGTCTGAATTCTGGAATGTTGGAGGCCCTATATGGAAAAAAAAATACATGAAATTTTAGAAAATTCCAACCAGCCCTAGCATTAAAACAATGGTATTCCCTTTTAATATATAAACATATTTTCCTCCCTCCAAACAGTCCCAGCAATAAATTATATGGCGTTTAAAAAATATAATCATTTCCCACATCCACGGCATTAAATAATTCATATTCACATTTAATAAAAAGACCTAATTTTCTCCAAAACAGCCCCACATTCCTTTATGAACTTCCAAACCACCCTAGCATTAAATTTTAAGGTCCAATCACCTCATCTTAAATTGATAGACCCCACTATTAAATTAAATTGTCCCACCATCACCCCACAATAAAATAGCACCCATTAAATAATTAGCATCCACCTGCAATCCACCATTAAATTAATAACCTACCTCCCACATTATATTAAGAACCCCGCCTCTCTCACACATTTTATTAACATGCTACCCCCTCACACACACATTATATTAACATACTACCCCCACCTGTCCTGTGGTGCACGTCCCATGTGACACCAATAGCAGGAGACACATAGGGGAAGGGGGGAACGGATCGTAAGGATCCGCGGCCAATGATAAAAGGTGGCTGGTCTCGGAGGAGGGGCCAGCCACCAAGTAATAGAGACTTGGGCCAGTGCTGGGACCGGCCCAAAATAGTCTTTTTTTTCTGTCCGGCCCAGTGGGCATATGCCACCCAGCTCCCCGTCCCAATCTAATACTGTTTAATAAACTAGCATTGATACTGCACATTAAAAAAAAAGAAACACTGATAAAATGACATCAGTTTTGACTATATATATATATATATATATATATATATATATGATTAGATGATTATGACCCAGACCCACTCCTGACACCCAGTCACACTCAGGCCCACTCCTGTCACCTACAAACAGCCAGTCCCACTGCTGTCACCTTCAAACAGCCAGTCCCACTGCTGTCACCTACAAACTGCCAGACCCACTCCTGTCACCTTCAAACAGCCAGACCCACTGCTGTCACCTACAAACTGCCAGACCCACTCCTGTCACCTACAAACAGCCAGACCCACTCCTGTCACCCACAGACACCCAGACCCACTCCTGTCACCCACAGACACCCAGTCCCTCTCCTGTCACCCACAGATACCCAGTCCCTCTCCTGTCACCCACAGATACCCAGTCCCTCTCCTGTCACCCACAGACACCCAGTCCCTCTCCTGTCACCCACAGACACCCAGTCCCTCTCCTGTCACCCACAGACACCCAGTCCCTCTCCTGTCACCCACAGACACCCATAACCACTCCTGTCACCTACAAACAGCCAGTCCCTCTCCTGTCACCCACAGACACCCAGTCCCACTCCTGTCACCCACAGACACCCAGTCCCTCTCCTGTCACCCACAGACACCCAGTACCTCTTCTGACACCCACAGACACCCAGTACCTCTTCTGACACCCACAGACACCCAGTCCCTCTTCTGTCACCCACAGACACCCAGTCCCTCTCCTGTCACCCACAGACACCCAGTCCCTCTCTTGTCACCCACAGACACCCAGTCCCTCTCCTGTCACCCACAGACACCCAGTCCCTCTCCTGTCACCCACAGACACCCAGTCCCTCTCCTGTCACCCACAGACACCCATAACCACTCCTGTCACCTACAAACAGCCAGTCCCTCTCCTGTCACCCACAGACACCCAGTCCCACTCCTGTCACCCACAGACACCCAGTCCCTCTCCTGTCACCCACAGACACCCAGTACCTCTTCTGACACCCACAGACACCCAGTCCCTCTTCTGTCACCCACAGACACCCAGTCCCTCTCCTGTCACCCACAGACACCCAGTCCCTCTCTTGTCACCCACAGACACCCAGTCCCTCTCCTGTCACCCACAGACACCCAGTCCCTCTCCTGTCACCCACAGACACCCAGTCCCTCTCCTGTCACCCACAGACACCCATAACCACTCCTGTCACCTACAAACAGCCAGTCCCTCTCCTGTCACCCACAGACACCCAGTCCCACTCCTGTCACCCACAGACACCCAGTCCCTCTCCTGTCACCCACAGACACCCAGTACCTCTTCTGACACCCACAGACACCCAGTCCCTCTTCTGTCACCCACAGACACCCAGTCCCTCTCCTGTCACCCACAGACACCCAGTCCCTCTTCTGTCACCCACAGACACCCAGTCCCTCTCCTGTCACCCACAGACCCTCCCCCCGTGTTCAGTCACTTTTGGTCAGGCCTCTGGCTGGCAGGTTTAGCTGGACACTCTTCATTGCCGCTTTGATCAGCCCCTGGGGCACCGCCGGCTCTCTGGTCTAGGAAGCTGCCCCGGGATTAGGAGCTGCTGCGGCTGCACATGCGCAGCAGCTCCGTTACAGCCTCCTAGAATGTACAGCAGCCGCGGTGCTGCTGTACATTAAGCAAGCTGTCACATTTTGTGAGGGGGGAGGGGGGGGGGGTGTGCGCCTGCGCCAGGGGGCCCCACAGCCGCAAAAGAATCGGATCACCAATTGACAGGTGATCCGACCAGCCGGCGGCGGGGGGCCCTCAGAGAGAGGGGGGCCCGGGGCACGTGCCCCCTGTGCCCCCCCCTTAATCCGGCCATGGGTACTTGGGCTAGACCCACTGGTACACTTTCTATAACCGGATAGTCTCCTGTCTTGTCCCCCCCTCCCCCCCTTTATCCGTCTGTTTTTCTTGTCTGTTCTCTTTGCCGTCTTCGGCTTATGTATACTGAGTCATAAGATGTGTTGTTGTCTGTACCAATATTTTTTCTCATTTTTATTTACTTGATTGTTTATCTAAGCAGTGTGGATTGTTCAATATAACTGATCTGCTGTATGTACTCTGTAACCACTGCTATGTTTGTAATATGCTTTTCTAAAGAATTCAATAAAAACCTTTTGAGTTAAAAAAACATGTTTAGTGTGTATGCATGAATCGCAGGTACAATCACTGTAGATAAAACATTGGTCGGAAAATTCTTTAGTGTGTGCCTTGCCTAAGTGTGGGAGGTGTGTGAGTGGCATGTGGGGAGGGATGGGTGGCATGTCAAGAGGTCTGAAGGGCATACAGTGGGGGTTTGAGGGGGTATGTGATGTTATAAGTACTGATACCTGTCATTTCTTTGTTTCAAGCATAAAACACCTAAGATTCTAGGTGTTACATGTTTGTCCTACAAATGGATGACGGACATGCTTGTGTTTCTTCCATAAAATATTGTTTGTAGAAGTTTGCCTACTGTATCTATAATTTAGAATACTTTAGTGTAAACCTCCCTTTTAGTCTCCATATCAAATATATGTATAACCTATCTCTCCCTCGCCCTCTCCCTATATATATATATATATGGGTGGTCACCGTGACCCAAATGGGCTGCACATGTGCGTTGGATGCCTCCCCTGCAGGCAGAGTACTACATATCCCAGCGTGCAGTGGGGAGGAGGAGCTTGTGAAGGAGCAGTTGCGAACGGCAGTTGGAATTCTGAGGGGGTCTGAGATGGACAGACATCTTGGGAGAGTGAAGGAGAAGGAAGAAGAGGCAAGCAGAGCACGGAGAGACCCCCTGTATGTCAGCAAGAACGAAGACCTTGGGGAAGTCTGAAAGGTCTGGAGGAGAGCCGGGGAGAGAGATATAAAGCTTTACAGGACATCTGCGCAGAGAGGAGCCATTTAAGGATCCCTAGGGTGGGTGCAATACTGATAAGTAACCCATGTTTATCTCACTTTTGATGTGACTGGACTGAGCCATTTTTTATTAGTAAGGTAGGGAACATGTGGGGAGATCTGAAGAATATTGTGTTCTGTCCTTTTGCTGGACTGAAATATAATAACAAGGGTGAAGTGTAGGGACAGCCAGCTAGGGGAAAGAGACTAAGTTATATTGGTGAGGAGTTACATACATTTCTTTTCTACTATCTACTGCATGTGAAAAGACCCATGTATCCAGATGGTGGGGAACCTGTATTATCAAAGTGACTACATGATCATGTACAGGGAAGAGAGGATGTAACAAAAGTGTAAAGTATAGACTGCCTTTATTGTGGAGTAACGACAGTCTACAGGAACCAAGTGTTGTTTGAGGAGAGCGATATAATGAGGAGCCTAGGGGAACAGGACACTGCTTTGTTCTAACAGGTTGGTCTGATCAGATTAAGAAGGTGAAGGAGAGAATTGTGCTGATACTACCTTGTGGCATAAATTGCATAATTACCTGTATTTGCCTGACTTCCAAACATATTTCCATGCTATGTGTTTATAAAGTTATTGTAGCTGTGATAGAACTGTGTGTGTAGTTCTGGTATTAGTTATCCTTGCTAGATAGATGTTGTGGAACAGTGTTAGAGGATAAAGAGTGTTGAAGTTTAATAATTGGATGAAAATGGTAAGCAATATTTTTTGTACACTAATATTGGTTGCGATGGGATTAGTACGCAATCGAATAATTATTTTAGCAAATAACAACATGCAAATAAGTTTAATCTATTTATTTTAGTTAATATAAAATATAATGTGGTTAAAAAGCTAATTAATGGTTCCAACATATTAATTACATCGAGGTCTTATTCTGTTCGCAATTGCATGAGAACTTTTCCGGTATTATTTATGTAGCGTTTGTACACTGTAAACACTAATATTACTTTTCATATAACAAATAGCTACTTCCTGAAGAAGGACACCTACCTATCTGAACGAACAATGACCAGAGGAATCAAACAATGGCAAGTCGAGTTCTTGGGAGGTCATGACCCATTGGCCTGTGAATGTGGAGCTTAATACTGTAACTGTGTATCTTTGTGATGTCACTGCTTTTTACAACTGCACAGTGTTTAAATTGTTCACCTCTGGCTTTGGAAACCAGAGCATTCTGATAGAAGCTTGTGTTGGTGCCAACAGGCGCAAGCATATGTATGCCAAACTTTGCCTTTTAATACTTTGCAAATAAAACCTGTGCTTTGGAACCATAGTGATCGCATCAGAGAATCTTTATTGCAAATGACACATACAAACTGTCACGAGCCGCGGCTGTACTCACAGCCACCGCGGCTCGCTTCCTGCCTGCCCCAGCGTACCGGCCGTCACCATGACGACCGGGACGTCACTTCCCTTCAACTCCCGACCGTTGCCGAGGCAATGGCCGGACGCCCAGCAGTGTAGCGCCGCGTCCCGGCAACAGGGGACAGCCGTGCGCAGAAGAACCTAATTGCCTGCTGGCTATTAGGCTGTAATTATTTTATTAGTCCGCTCCTGGGAGTAGTTGCAGAGCTAGGCTCTGATTGGCTCACCTGTACATTTAAGGCAATGAGGTCTGCTACCTCATTGCCGGTTATAGCGTTCTGTCCTCGGTCCTGCTGCCTGCTTGTGCTATCCGTTTAGTTCTTGCTACCTTGGATTTGACTACCCGTGTTTTGACCCCTGCTTGTTCCTGGACCTGTGACCCTTCTCTTCTGACCTCGACCTTTTGCCTGGATTTCGGATTTTGCTTCTCTGCCTGTGTGTCTGACCCTTCGCTTGTCTCTGGATTTTGCATCTGTGCCTGTGACCCTTTGACCTAGGATTCTGCTTAACTACAGCCCGCCAATCACTCCCCTCCTGGGTACTCCTTTAAGCCAGTATATGTTACTCGACCCTCGGTCGGCCCGCAGCCCAGTCTGTCCCCACCACTAGGGGCTCCAGCGAACACCGGGCCTTCAGAGCAGTCCCCGAGTTTCACTGTACTGGCTTGGGAGTTCCTAACATTATAACCGACCATAACAGAAATTCCGGAGACCAACTCTAATGGAGGAAAGCGGAATCAAATCGTCTCCATTTGAAGTGCTGGCTGGCCATGTTGACACCGTGTATAAAATGATCCAGGGATTGGCCCAGCGTTTGTCAGCGCAAGAAGAGGCTTCCAGAGACCTGCAAGCTCAGCAAGCTGCCTCTGGCGTACCTCCAGAGCCGAAGTTGAATTTGCCTGATCGATTCTCAGGAAGCAGGTCTGTTTTCCGCAACTTCAAGGTGAGTTGCAGGTTATACTTTCACCTGAGGCCACGCTCCTCTGGTTCCGAACAGCAACAAGTAGGGATTGTTATCTCCCTACTCCAGGGCGATCCTCAGTCTTGGGCCTTCTCCCTTTCACCAACAAGTCCAGCCTTAGAAACCGTGGATGCCTTCTTCCAGGCTTTGGGGTTGCTATACGATGACCCAGACAGAGTGGCCTCAGCTGAGTCTCACCTCCGGGCATTAAGGCAAGGACGTCGTTCCGCTGAGGAATATTGTGCGGAATTTCGGCGTTGGTCTACTGTTTGTGCCTGGAATGATCCGGCACTGCGGAGTCAATTGCGTTTGGGCCTTACCGAGCAAATTAAGGACTTTCTTGTTCAGTATCCTGTACCTGCCTCACTTGAAGATTTGATGAAGCTTGTCATTAAAATTGACCCTCGAATTAGAGAGCGGAAAACTGAACGTGAGTCATCAATACCTCCTGGCTCATCACCCAGTTCCGATTTTTCTTTGCTGGATACCCCTGAATCCATGCGGCTGTGTGTTTATCGCCTGCCTCCAGAGGAACACTCCAGAAGATGCTCACTAGGCCTTTGTTTGTGTTGTGGCCAATCAGGCCACCTAGTACGTTCCTGTCCCAGTAAGGCGGGAAAACGCCTAGACTCAAGTGCTGGAGAAGTGGTGCGTTTAGGTCTCCAAATAACCTCTTGAGAAAACTCTCTGTTAGTCCCTGCACGCTTAGCCTTCAGACATCGTTCCACTGACTTGTCGGCCTTCCTTGATAGCGGTGCAGCAGGTAACTTTCTGGACATTCTGTTGGCTCAAACCCTTGGAATTCCCAAAGTCAAACTGGATTTGAGCATTACTGCCTGTGGCTTGGATGTTAATCCCCTGGTTGGGGGCCGAATACTCGCCAAGACCCCATTGGTTCGATTATCCGTAGGCGCTCTCCATACTGAAGAACTCACATTCTTCCTGATCACCTGTCCCTCCGCTCCATTGATTCTGGGGTATCCATGGCTGCAAAGTCATAATCCCCCGATTGACTGGAAAAAAGGAGAGATCATCCATTGGAGTCCAGAGTGCTCTACTTCATGTTTGACCCTGCCTCTCAGAACCCTGCAGCCTAGTCCAGAATTGTTGCCTACACCTTACCAGGACTTCAGTGACGTCTTCTGTAAACAGAGGGCTGATTCTCTCCCGCCTCATCGGGACTACGACTGTGCTATCGATCTTGTGCCGGGATCTAAATTGCCCAAAGGGCGTCTGTATTCTTTGTCTGCTCCGGAAACTCAAGCTATGGAACAGTACGTAGAGGAGAATCTAAGCAAAGGATTTATCCGTCCCTCTAAATCCCCGGTAGGTGCCGGCTGTTTCTTCGTGGCTAAAAAAGATGGCAGTCTGAGACCTTGCATCGACTACCGTGGCCTGAACGAAATCACAGTCAAAAACACTTACCCGCTGCCTTTGATTTCTGTTTTGTTTGATCAGCTCAAGTCTGCCACCATTTTCTCTAAGATTAATTTACGGGGTGCTTATAATCTCATCCGCATCAGACAGGGAGATGAATGGAAGACCGCCTTTAATACCCTCTCTGGGCATTATGAATATTTAGTGATGCCACGACAACCGCTCAGCAGGTCATCCCGGTATCCAGAGGACCATAGAAATACTTTCCCGCTGGCTTTGGTGGCCCACCTTGTCTTTGGATGCGGAAAACTACGTTCGCGCCTGCCCAGAATGTGCCAGGAACAAGTCTTCCAGAGTCGGTCCTCCAGGTCAACTTCTACCCTTACCAACTCCAAACAGGCCATGGACCCATACTTCCATGGACTTTGTTGTCGACCTCCCTTTGTCCTCGGGTCATAACACCATTTGGTTAGTTGTTGATCGATTCAGCAAGATGGCACATTTTATACCCTTGCTCAAATTGCCGGATGCCAGAAGTTTGGCCACCTTATTTATTACTCATATCTTCCGTCTCCATGGCCTTCCAGAAGACATAGTCTCGGACCGAGGGTCCCAATTCATTGCACAATTTTGGAGGTCTTTCTGAAATTCCCTCGGAATCAAAGTTAGTTTGTCCTCAGCTTACCACCCTCAGTCAAATGGTCAGACAGAAAGAACCAATCAATCTTTAGAGCAATTTCTGCGCATATACATTTCCAAGTTTCACGATAATTGGTCCTCCCTCCTATCCTGGGCAGAGTTTGCTTATAACAATGCTTGCCACTCTGCAACACGTACCTCCCCGTTCTTCTGCAACTTTGGGTTCCACCCGAAAGCGAACTCTCTCTCCTCTGCTGTTACCATTGGTGATTCTGGAACACTTGCCTTCACTGCCAGGTTTAAGTCAGTTTGGAAGAAGGTACTTTCCGCTCTGTGTCAAGCTTCTCTTAGGTCTAAAACCTTCGCTGATCGCCATCATGGTCTATGTGTATTAAAAGCAGGAGATCGTGTATGGTTGTCCACACGGAACATCAAATTGAGACAACCCTGCAAGAAACTTGGTCCTCGATTCATCGGGCCATTTTTGATTGAGAAGAAAGTAAATCCAGTGGCATTCCGACTCAAACTACCACCATCTTTAAAAATTCCCTGTACTTTCCATTGTTCTCTTCTGAAAAAAGCCGTTGCTCCCAGCAAACACAGTCAATCGTCCTCTAAAAAACCTCGGCCTCTGCTTATTAATGGAGACCGCGAGTTCATCATTGAAAAAATTCTGGACTCAAGGAAGGTTCAAGGGCAGGTCCAGTTTCTAGTCCATTGGAAGGGTTATGGCCCAGAAGAGCGAACTTTGATACCCCAGAAGCGTCTCCACGCTGAGAAACTACTTAAGGATTTTTTTAGGAAGTTTCCCACTAAGCCTGGATGTCGGGGTTCTTTTAACCCTCCTCAAGGGGGGGTACTGTCACGAGCTGCGGCGGTACTCACAGCAGCCGCGGCTCGCTTCCTGCCTGCCCCAGCGTCCCGGCCGTCACCATGACGACCGGGACGTCACTTCCCTTCATCTCACGACCGTTGCCGAGGCAACGGCCGGATGCCCAGCAGTGTAGCGCCGCGTCCCGACAACAGGGGACAGCCGGGCGCGTGTGCAGAAGGACCTAATAGCCTGCTGGCTATTAGGCTGTAATTATTTTATTAGTCAGCTCCTGGGAGTAGTTGCAGAGCTAGGTTCTGATTGGCTCACCTGTACATTTAAGGCAATGAGGTCTGCTACCTCATTGCCGGTTATAGCATTCTGTCCTCAGTCCTGCTGCCTGCTTGTGCTATCCGTTTGGTTCTTGCTACCTTGGATTTGACTACCCGTGTTTTGACCCCTGCTTGTTCCTGGACCTGTGACCCTTCTCTTCTGACCTCGACCTTTTGCCTGGATTTCGGATTTTGCTTCTCTGCCTGTGTGTCTGACCCTTCGCTTGTCTCTGGATTTTGCATCTGTGCCTGTGACCCTTTGACCTAGGATTCTGCTTAACTACAGCCCGCCAATCACTCCCCTTCTGGGTACTTCTTTAAGCCAGTATACTTTACTCGACCCTCGGTCAGCCCGCAGCCCAGTCTGTCCCCACCACTAGGGGCTCCAGCGAGTACCGGGCCTTCAGAGCAGTCCCCGAGTTTCACTGTACTGGCTTGGGAGTTCCTAACACAAACATAACAGCTGGGGGCTCTGAGCGGACTCCACACTACTCTACGACTTGCAGACCTACACATTTTGGTTTATCAACAAAGAGTGAAAGACGCATCATATAAGGTAAGAACACATATTGTTCTATACTTTTATTTTAAATCCTTTGTTATTAAACTGAATTTCTGCTTTGAAAGACTATCAGAGGTGTTGGAGTGAACCTGGAAGGATAAAGGTAATATTGTTTTACATAGTCCTATCTTGTAATTGCTATACACAACGTTTGCTTTTTTAAATAGCAGATAGTACACGTCTATACTGCCACAGATTTAAATATAGAGATATATAATAGATCCTGTTTTGTTATGTTATAGTACAGTACATTGTTAAATGTATCTAGATATGAAAGTTGGCAACAATAGGAAATTGTACTAACAAAGTGTGTTTGTGATCATGTGCTTATGTGTGGGGGAACCGAAGATAATAGTAAAAGTGCGCAACCTGAATGGTTAATAATACTGTCTAACGTGGCAAATAGTTTGTATTGGTACGCAACGCGGACAGTTATTAGTACCGTCTAGCCAAGCGATTAAAATTTTTACAATATAGAAAATAGTATACTGTATTTTACAAGCTATATAATATACTACATTAATTAAAAAGTTTACCTCGCTGGGAAAAAAAGAGTTTCCACATGGGAGAAGTTTACCTCGCAGGTAAAAAAAAAATCCGGCAGAAGGAGTGTCTCATTGGAAGAAAGCGTTTCCAGTGGGAAGAGTGAGAGAACATCGCTTTAGAAATGTTTAGCTCCACGGACGCGCAATTGTGTGAGACCTTTATTGTTAATAATCGGGCATTTTTACTTAACCTACTCTAGAGTTCTGGAGGAACACAGACCATTGGAACCAGGCAGACATGACATGGGGCAACATAAAGCCAGCATAAGTATATGGTAGAACCTGAATGGTTTGCAATTTACATTATGAGTAGGAAATATGATCAGAGAGCAACTGTGTATTGTGAGAAGTGGACAAAAATAACTGCTGAATTTGTGAACTAATGTTGGTAGCTTTGACCCTGATATAATGGATAGTTAAAGATCAAATTTGCATGATAAGTTCAAGAAAAGTATGGCTTAAACATGTGTTTCAAATTGTGACAGTGTGAAAGCAAAGTTTGGTGTGAAAAATTAGCGCAGGTGCAGAAAGTTAATAAAAATGTTCCAACCCTAAGCGTGCAACAGCTCCACCTGTGGATAGTGACAAAAGTGCAGCCAGGGAAAACAGTGAGCCCTGTAAATTATACCTAATTTTGAAAAAGTAAATTTATATTTTTTTGTTTAAGGGATGATGAACAGCCTACATTATTTCTGCAGTAGCTCATACATTACAGTTACAGGAAGGTTCACAGATATCAGGGAGAGGGGATAAAGTCCCACCCTCACTTACTGCTACAGACACCAATAAACTCTATCACATTAAAGTAAGCACATAAATATCCATTGTGCAGAGAAAATAGTTCCAGCTATTGACCTTGAGAGTAGTGATATTGTAGAATTATATCCAGTAAGAACAATATATGTTCCCAAAGATAAAGCAGATAAGGATGAGGTGATTTCACTCAGATATGTGGCCATACATTGACTGTGGTGTAAATACAAATTGCTTTCTACTATCTCTGATTTCCATAACTCTTGGGAAAAATAATGCCAGAAAGAAGGTAATGTAGAGTGATAAATTTATGACAGTAAGTATAGTAGCTTTAAAGGAACAATGCTCGTTACAGCGAACGAAGGAGTATGAAAACAAAAAACGTTACAATTGTGGAAGAATAGGGCATTTTGCTAAACAGTGCAGAAAATATAGGAAACATTTTAATCCCTGTGTAGATAACACGAGACAGAGTAATTGGCAAATAATTGACAATAGGCTAGAGAGATTAGCATCATCATCCAAAGGCAGCAAATGTCATGAGTATGCAGGCTAATCACTGAAGTATGAGCCACACCTGTAATCTACAGACAGTGAAATTAATAATCAGAACAAACAACAAAGAAAAAAAATCTGTATTAACTGCTATCTGTTATAGAGACACGCCCATCATATATATATATATATATATATATATATATATCTATATATATATATATATATATATATATATAGATATATATGTATACACACTAGAAATGGGCGGGCTCGGTTCCCCGAGAACCGAACCCACCCGAACTTTGCCTATCCGAGTACCGAGCCAAGCAGGCTCGGTACTCTCCCGCCCGCTCGGATTCCAAAACGAGGCCAAACGTCATCGTGATGTCGTCGGATCTCGGGGCTCGGTTCTCGCAATAGTTGAAAATTTTATATACCTGCCTCCACAGCAATCCATCGCCATTTGACAGAGGGACAAAGCAGGGTGTAGCCACAGGCTGATTAGAGCAGGGACAGAGAATATACCTTATTCTTCATCCAATTCTGATAACAATTGTGATAACAATTCTGATAACAATTGATTACAATTCTGATTAAAATCCTGATAACAATTGATAAAGAAGAGAAGAGGATAGAGGGGTCTTTTTTTTTTTCAATATTTAGCACTACAAGTGCTTTGGGGTGTCCCCCATTCTTTTGCATTAATATTTCTGGCTGTCAAAAGTCCTGTTTGTCAGCAGTGTAAAAAAATAATATTTAGCACTCCCAAGTGCTTTTGGGGTGTCCCCCATTCTTTTGCATTAATACTTCTGGCTGTCAAAAGTTCTATTTGTCAGCAGTCTCAAAAAATTATTTTTAGCACTCCCAAGTGCTTTTGGGGTGTCCCCATTCTTTTGCATTAATTTTTCTGGCTGTCAAAAGTCCTGTTTGTCAGCAGTGTCAAAAAATAATATTTAGCACTCCCAAGTGCTTTTGGGGTGTCCCCCATTCTTTTGCATTAATTTTTCTGGCTGTCAAAAGTCACATTTGTCAGCAGTATCTAAAACAATTTGTAGCACTACAAGTGCTTTGGCCTCATAATGGATTCAAAGCAGTCCACATATGAGCGGAATCAGCAACCAGGTTCTGTCACCAGTCCTGATGGTAGTGTTCCCAGTACGTCATCTAGGAAAAGTGATGTCAAACTACACAGTCTTTTGAAATCAGTCAAAAAAACACACACCCAAAAAAAATTTACCGTGTTGAAGCGAAAAAGAAGTGTAACTGAGGAAAAGTTAAGTGCCGATAAAAAAAAAAAATTGCCAACATGCCATTCTACACATGCAGTGGCAAAGAGAGAATGAGGCCTTCACCTTTCTCTATTAGTAGCAGATCCAAAAATGTTACAGAGCCTACAAGTGGTGCACAACTACTGTTACGCGTCAAAGCCGAGCTGCAAGATAACAGTAAGGCATTAGAGGATAATGTTTGATCTGAATCAGAAATGACACCAATCCCTGTGGAGAGTCCATCCACCAGTGATATGTCTAATCATGAGCATTCTGATAATGTACCCATAAAGAAGTTCTGCTGATGTGTGCCTGAACAGCCCTAGTGTAGCCGGTGATACACCAAGTGAGGATGACACTTTGGAATTAGAAGAGGATGAGGGGGAGATTTGGGTAGCCGACGAGGGCACTAATGATGATGTTGATGATTATGATGCAGACAGATACCAAATTGCATTTCTCAATTTCTATTTATATTCTAGACTCTATAACGGCTGAATAGTTTTCTATTTTACTCCTAGTGGAGAGAGGGTCTGATGCAGACAGATACCAAACTACCTTGGTCCATTTATTTTTACTTTCTAATTCTACAGTCTATGCAGGCTGCTTTTTTTCTATTCAACTACAAGTGGAGGGCGGGGGGGCATAGATAGCCACCAAACTACCTTGGTCCATTTATTTTTACTTTCTAATTCTACAGTCTATGCAGGCTGCTTTTTTTCCTATTCAACTACAAGTGGAGGGTGTAATATACACCCAAAGAAGATGGCTGCATTGCCAATAGGCAAAGATGAAGAGGAAGACAACCAGGTTTGTGTGCAGAATTAAGGACGGCCTACCAGGGATTAAACTGTTTTCTTCCTAATTTATTAGCTTTAGAATTATCTTACTTATCCAAGAAACAGGTGGAGCACTAAATTATGTTATTTTATGCCCAAAAACATTGATTTTTAAACAAAATTGCAAAACAAAACCAAACAAAACCAAAACCAAAAACAAAACACGCAAGGGCGGTTTGGCAAAATCCAGATCCAAACCCAAAACCAAAACCAAAACACGGGGGTCAGTGAGCATCTCTAATACACACTCCACACATATGTATATTATATATACATGCATACATATACATACATACATGAATACATATATATATATACCCACATACATGCATATATATACACACACACGCATATACATACACACATACACACACATACATACATACATACATACATACATGCACATATATATATTATATATATATATATATATATATATATATATATATATATATATATATATATATATATTCATATACATATATACACACAAACATACACATGTGATGTGCAGCCTTTTGGAGTTCCTGGAAGTATATCAGGATTCCCATCACTGGCTTAGTGTGTTATCAGTCAGAAAGACAATTGGAGTTGGTAGGCAGACAAGGAGGTGGGGTTGGACTACTTCTCTCCCCCACTGCACATTCACAGTTCTACCAAATGTCCCATCACTCACGTTCACATATTTTGAAGTACATACTGTTAGGATTTTTAACCCATTCTCTATGCATATCGCTGTGATCTATTGCCCCCTGGACCCCACCAACAATTTCTTGAACATATCTCTGCATGGCTCCCTCACTTCTTATCTTCTGACATCTCGACCATCATCATGGATGATTTCAAAATCCCTACTGCTAATCCACTTTCCAATGCTGCTTCAAAACTGCTCTATCTAACCTTCTCACTTGACCTCTCCTAGTTGATTGAATCTGCTACTCATCGGGATGGCCACTGTCTTGATCTTGTTTTCTCTAGACTATGTTCAGTTTCTGATGTCCTTAACACTCCTTCCCCCTCTCGGATCATCACCTTATTAGTTACTCGCAAAGTCCCAGTTCTTTAACCTCCCTGCTGTCAAACTCTTCAAAGCCTCCTCATACCTGCAGAGATATTAACTCTATTGAGTTTCAACAGTTTTCCACCTCTCTCCAACACCATCTCTCCCCAATTTCTACATTCTCCTCCACTGATATGGCAGTTACTGATTTTCACCATACCCTAGCAACTGCCATTGATCAAGTGGCTCCAGTGACCCTTCATACTCCGTGTAGACTTCGTTGTCAACTGTGGCACACTAAAGTAACACGAAATCTACAAAAACTTTCTCGTAAAGCAGAATGTCACTAGCCCAAATCTTGTACTTCTAATGATTTCAGCGGATATTGACAAGTGAGGCTTAATGGGACGAACGCACTTAAAGGGTGACAGGGTTTGTAATAAGCTGAACACTAACCTGAAGGGGTTAACATTGGGTTGGGCCCGACCAATGTGAGCTCCTGGGGGAGGGACCTTGATTGATATAGTAGGCTGCACTTCCTGGGCTGCCTCATTCCACAGCACGAGATCCAGTGGGAGACCCTGCAGCACATAAGCGGATAAGTACCATTATTATTCTGTTAAAGCTGCTTGTTTCATTTCTGCTCATTTCTCTGTGTTTCCATGTCCCTGTATTTCCTTGTGCCTACCGTTTTTCAATTTTTCCCCTTTGTCTAGTTTTTTCCTTTTTGCCTTCTATTTTCCCCGCTTTCATATTCCTCCTCCCCTGCTCCTTCTTTTCCCCTGCTTGCGCCAGCGTTTTCCCTGGTCCTTCAGCATGCCCCGTCCCAAGCATGTCACCTCTCGCCCGTCGCGCCTAAGGTCCCCCTCCCCCGCAAGGTCCGCCTGCCATCTTGCCTCTCCGCTTGGTCCCTTCTCCGGGGCTAACCCAACCTCCAATCTTCCCCTCACTGTCCGGTTCACGGGGGACATGTATGTGGCTGTCCGTGGCGGGCAGCGGCTCCACGTCCATCGGCCGGGCCATGCATGCGCAGAACAAGGGCACCGTCGCGCCCGCCGTTATAGCTTCCTCTAGCGTCAGCGGTGAAGGGGGGGCGGAAGGGGGAGTCAGCAGGGCCTTGGTGGAGACTGTGAGTCTCAGTCAGCCGCAGGGGGATATTTACTATCAACAGGCAGGCAGCGCTGGGGGGAGTGGGGGAGGAATGGCCACCAGCCCACCAGGGAATGTTCAGAAGGGCTTTCATTTCACACAGTGCCCCATTACCCCCCCATCCCATCTCAAGGGAGGGGTACAAGTAGATACAATCCACCAGCCCTGCATCAGCTGCATTTCCCACCTAGCCCCTTTCTGGCCCACAGTAGTAGAGGCTCTGCATGAGGGGCGCAGCACAGCTTAGATTCCCGGGTGGCGAGAGGCGGGTTTGGCCAGCCCACGGCACAGTGGGATTCTTCACCTTGGGCCATGTGGGAACGGGGTCACCCAGGGGCAGAATACCATGACAGTGGTGTCGCCAGCAATTTTAGGTCAAGGGGGAGGCGTCGATCCTGCCCCCTCTATACCGTCGCAGCCTATCACCTCCGGCTGGGGGGTCATTTTGGGCGCAACGTGATTACCCTCCAGTTAGTACAGAAAGGGGGGTGGATTTTGAGGGGCTGGGTGGCGATTTGGACAGTATAGTTTTCGATTATCACCACGTTAGCGCGGATCGATTTCTCCTACGGTCTTCGCCACCTCGCGACACAGTTCCCTCAAGGGGTTTCAGGGGTGGCTCATGCCGGCCGCGGTATGAGAGTCCTGCTCAGCCAAGGCGGGAGGGGGCTAGAGGGTATTACAGTCCAGATCAGTATTCTGCGCCAGATCAGGAGCACAGCAGCAGCGGCCTTGGCGGAAGTGCGGCGGCGACTGGATTACGTGCCCAGGTCACAGCTTACTGTTCCTATTTCTGTTACAGAGTCTGCGGTTGCGCATTAAGAGTCGAGGGCCGACAGTGGAGGACATGCTGGGTCTGAGCCACGAGATCGGATGCCGTCACCGGGCGCATCACGGGACCAGGTCGCGGCAGCGAAAGAGGGAGAGGCGGCTGCCGGTACCGGGAATCCTGCTTCCGGGGGTGAGTCCAGTTCGGCTTTTACACACAAAGCACAGCTGTTGGGGTCACCAGTCCTCTCAACTAGCAGTGGGTCTTCTGATTCCAATGATAGACCTAGGAAATTGATCAGATTGTTGGAAACTCAGTTATTAGGCAAACACAGTAGGCAGGCACGTCAGACAGGAGACGCAGAACAGCCATTAGTCTGCAGTGAGCTAGGGCAGGTTGAAACGTTAGAAATAACGCATGGGATCAGGCCTAGCGTGCGGGATAGAATAAAATGGGGGAAGTACGTGGACATGTATGCATTGACGGGCGAAGATAAGATAGCATTGGCGGCTGCGGGCGATAAGTCAGGCATGGGGGAGAAGTACCGGTCCTTTCCTCGATGGGTGAATGCTTTCAGCATTTTCGTGTCAATATACCTCGAAACTAGGCCCAGCGAACAGGCGGAAGTATGGCGATACATGCACCTGATTAGCGGGATGTATGTGAAAGACGGTCTGGTCATTTGGAGGGCATACGATGAGCTTTTTAGAAAGCGTATGAGTGGACGCGAGAGATTGCCCTGAGGGTCGAAGGATATAGACACCTGGCTTGAGCTGATGAGGCCGAGCAACCAGGCGGCAGAGGGTAGCTCAGGCAGGCGATTTCAAGGGCCGGGGAGGGCGGAAACGGCCCTCCCCACGAAAGGAAGGTGTTACGATTTCAATGCAGGCTCCTGTCAGCGAGGGTCATCCTGCAGATTTAAACACCAATGCACATCATGTGGTGGACAGCATCCAGCCTCCGAATGTGCTAGGGCCCGAGGAAGTGGGCGTAGGGGGAGAAGCGCAAATTCAGCTGTGCCGAGTAAAGGGTCCATCGCCAATTAATTTGGCGGAGCTGGACAAAAGGCTGGCTTGGTTTGAGGATAGGGACACCGCCTCCCTCCTTCATGACAGTTTTCATCTAGGATTCAGACTCCCAGTTCAGGGCAACATCTCAACGGCTGCCCCAGTTAATTTGAAGTCCGCCCTCGCTCTCCCGGGGGTGCTGGACGAGAAAATAGGGAAGGAGGTTGCTTTGGGTCGTATGATTGGCCCATTCCGGCTTCCTCCCATTCCCAACCTGATTTTGTCCCCGGTAGGGGTTGTTCCCAAGAAGGCAGCAGAGAAATTCAGACTGATACAGCATTTGTCATACCCCACTGGCCAATCCGTCAACGATGCGATAGACGCCACTTTGAGCTCGGTTAGTTATCAGTCATTTGAGTCGGTGCTAGCACTGGTGCAGGAGTGTGGTAGGGGTTCCCTGTTAGCTAAAATTGATATTGAGTCGGCTTTCAGGTTATTGCCCCTTCACCTGGAGTCGTTTCAATACATGGGTTTTCGGCATCGTGGTGGATATTATATCGATCGCTGTCTTCCTATGGGTTGTTTGATATCCTGTCCGCTATTCGAGAAGTTTAGCGGCTTCTTGCATTGGTGCATTCAGGCGGGAACGGGGTGTCGGATCGCACATTATCTAGATGACTTTTTGGTTATCGGACCACCTGATTTCACGGGTTGTCGAGATATGCTGTTTTCCACAGAAGCTTTGTTTAGGGTGCTAGGCATTCCCATTGCCGCGGACAAGACGGAGGGCCCGGCCAAGTGTCTCTCATTCCTTGGAATTAAGATCGACACAGCAGCAGGTATATGTAGGCTTCCAGCTGATAAGGTGTTAAAGATGCACGAGTCCATTGTGGAGGTGTTAGGCTCCAGCTCTAGTTCACTAAGGCAGGTTCAGTCCCTGCTAGGGAGGTTCAATTTTGCCTGCCGGGTGATTCCCATGGGTAGGGTCTTCTGCAGAAAACTTCAGAGAGCCACCGCGGGTAGAAGCCGGCCGCATGCAGCCATGCGCCTATCCAATGTGATCAGGGAGGATTTGCAAATATGGTTCATCTTTCTCAGGGAGTTCAACGGCAGTCGAATTTGGCCGACACCGCCCGTAACAAACTTAAATATAAACCTTTTCACGGATGCTTCCGGAGCATGCGGCTTTGGGGCCTACCTGGACGGGCACTGGTGCACGGACAGCTGGCCAGAGGAGTGGCATAGGCTGGGGATTACCAAGAACTTGTTGGTCTTGGAGTTGTTCCCAATTGTGGTAGCAATCGAACTGTGGGCGCCTGCGTTGCGGGGGAAACATAGTATTTTGGTGCGACAATTTGGGGGTGGTTCAGTCGATCAATAGACACAGTGCCTCGGCACATCATGCCATATCCCTGCTGCGTCACCTAGTTTTGCGCTGTCTGCAGCATGATATTTAGTTTAGGGCTAGACATGTTCCGGGGTTGCAGAATGGGTTAGCCGATGCGTTGTCACGCTTTCAATGGAGCAAGTTCCGCAGTCTGGCTCCCTAGGCGGACAGTGTTGGTATCCCATGTCCCTCTTGTGTTTGGCAGATCATCAAACCGGCATAAGAGGGCTAGTGGAACAAGCGGTAGCTCCCTCCACCCTGAGGACATATCAGTCAGCATGGATACGGTGGGCACTGTACAGCAAGCTAAAAGATCAGTCTGAGGCAGGTCAGCGTGACGCTATGTTAGCCTTCATGTGGGAAAGGTACTCCAATGGGGAATCTAGAGCCTCTATGGCATCTACCCTGGCCTGGATATCGTTCATGGCAAGGCTGCAAGGTTACCCAGATGTTACCAAGGGTTTTATGATCAGCAAGGCCCTAAAGGGGTGGGCTAGGGTACGACCCTCGCACGTTGATGCGCGTTTACCAATCACCACCAACATTCTGGATGAATTGATAGGGAAGCTGGACCTAGTCGCAGCTGACGAATACGAGAGGCTCTTGTTTAGCACCATGTTCTCCATGCCATTTTTCGGAGCTTTTTGCGTTTCTGAACTGGTAGCTAGGTCCAGGGAACATCAAGAGTCTGGTTTGAGGGCAGAACACGTTAGCCTGTGCGAGGGGGTTGTGGCCTGTAAAATAATAAGATCTAAGACTGATCAGAGTGGTAGGGGATCATGGGTGCAGTTAACTAAGCAGTCAAATAGTAATATCTGCCCGGTTAAATTAGTGTCACAGTTGATGAGTGTGAGACCTCAGGCCTGCTTGTTTTTATGTCACTGTAACGGTATGCCATTAACGAAATATCAATTTGCGGCTATTTTGAAACGGACCCTGCAGGCCCTAAATCTGAACAGCTCCATGTACGGGACGCACTCGTTTAGGATTGGGGCGGCCACATCCGCTGCCTTGGCTGGTTCCTATACCGAGACCATAAAAGCCATAGGCCGTTGGAAATCAACGGCTTATAAATCTTATGTCAGGATTGACAGTGTTGACATTTGATGATGTTACGCTAATCATAATTTTGCCTTCACAGTTTTTCTTTTTCTTCTTTTTTCATGCTTTTCTTTTTTCTCCAACCCACCCCCACTTCCCTCCCCACACCCCATCTTATCCCTCCATTTGGTGGGCTACCCTGGGCTTTTCCGCTCGTAGCTTTGGAGCGGAGGCGCGAAGGGATTTTCACCCGGGTTTCCCTGAGCGTAAATCCTGATTAGTGGTGTGCAGCCGGGGTTTTTCCGGGTGTTGTTTACCTTCGCCTGGGTGGCCTGCTCCCCGTATGTGTCTCTCTTCCCTTATCCTCCCCCGTGGACCAGTTATTTCCACCATTCTATCCTTCTTGTGCTTTATGCTAAGCCTGGACTGTCTTCCAAATAAGGTGGTATGTTTTTAACACTGGTTTTCTGCTTCCAGGTGAGAGTGCTCCAACTAAGATGGTGTGGATTATCGGTCATTCATTTGTTTTCTGGGCCGCTGGCCATCCCAGGTCTAATGTTATCCCGAATCACGAGGAAGCCATAATAAGATGGTTGGGCAGAAGAGGTTTAGGCTGGTCCGATCTTGTTCCATGGTTGGTGAGGCTTATTCAACATCAGGGCCCACCAAATGTCCTAATAGTGCACGCGGGTGGCAACGATTTGGGAAAAGGAAAGTCACTAGATCTTATTATTGAGATGCGGGAAGATCTAAGGCGAATTCACGAGGCTTGGCCAGATATCCTCATTGGTTGGTCAGCATTAATCCCCCAGCTGGCATGGAGAACAAATATCCCCTTAAAAAAGATGACTGTTATGGTCAGGAAGGTTAATAGCGCCATTCGGAAGGTAGTACAGTCCCTGGGAGGGATAATTATAGATCACCCGGGCTTGGGGGTGGAGTCATCTCAATTTTTTAGACAGGACGGCGTACATCTAACGGAGGAGGGAATGGGTTTTTTTGTGGATGGGATTTGTGGGGGAGTGTGTTTCGTTTAGTTGGTGGCGGGCTGCGGCGTCTGTGGGGCGCAGCGGGGTAAGAAGGCACTGCGTTCAGCGGCTGACTTGTGGGTGCACAGGTAGTTGGTCGTAGGTCACTGTCCCCTAGGTGGCACCAGTAACTCCTTTTTGGTCCTTCGGTGAGGAGGGTCCCTGTCCGGCTCGGTGAGGGAGGGCAGAGCGAGTTTTAAAAGGGGCAGTCACTCTGACGCCAACTCAGCGCAAGTGATAACGGGATTTGTTCCCCTGTGGTTGTGGACGTACGGCGGTTTGCGCCAGTCCACTTGTGTTATAGTGTTACCAGCTTGAGAGCTGTTTTGCAGTGCCCTTTCTCCGCCACCATAGGTTTAGTTAAAATAAAACTCATAATAAAAGTTATGGCAATTTTTAATAACTTATCCAAGTCTCCGTGTGTTTATTTGCATGCAAATGTTTAGAATTTTTAAAAGGTGATGTGAGGTTTATGGGGACATACACAGTGAGCCCTTTATGACAAGTGAGGCTTAATGGGGCGAACGCACTTAAAGGGTGACATGGTTTGTAATAAGCTGAACACTAACCTGAAGGGGTTAACATTGGGTTGGGCCCGACCAATGTGAGCTCCTGGGGGAGGGACCTTGATTGATATAGTAGGCTGCACTTCCTGGGCTGCCTCATTCCACAGCACGAGATCCCACCCACCCACTCCTCGAGGTGTGTATTTCTGGGTTAATGTTGCGGTAGGAAGGCACTGCATTCAGCGGCTGATTTGTGGGTGCACAGGTAGTTGGTTGTAGGTCACTGTCACCTAGGTGGCACCAGTAACTCCTTTTTGGTCCTTCGGTGAGGAGGGTCCCTGTCCGGCTCGGTGAGGGAGGGCAGAGCGAGTTTTAAAAGGGGCAGTCACTCTGACGCCAACTCAGCGCAAGTGATGACGGGATTTGTTCCCCTGTGGTTGTGGACGTACGGCGGTTTGCGCCAGTCCACTTGTGTTATAGTGTTACCAGCTTGAGAGCTGTTTCGCAGTGCCCTTTCTCCGCCACCATAGGTTTAGTTAAAATAAAACTCATAATAAAAGTTCTGGCAATTTTTAATAACTTATCCAAGTCTCCGTGTGTTTATTTGCATGCAAATGTTTAGAATTTTTAAAAGGGTGATGTGAGGTTTATGGGGACATACACAGTGAGCCCTTTAACTGCTCTCTACCACTCTTATCGAAATGCTCTGGACACTGCTACACAAGCATAGTTCAAATCTTTCATCTATGCTCAGGTTTCTAACACCAAACGCCTTTTTAATACATTTAAATCTCTTCTCAATCCTCCCACCCCAAACCCTCCGACTAACATCAGTGACCAGGATCTTGCCTTTTATTTCAAGGACAAGATTGTGTTATAAGTGTGATACCCTTATTGGCTAACCAAAAAAATATTATATTTGCTAGCTTTCAGAGCACAGGGGCCCCTTCATCAGGCAAGTTTACAAATGAATGACTGAGAAAAATGCACAACATTTGAGAGCTGTTACATCAAGAAATTTGTACAGGGGGGATGCATCATTAAGATAAGCTAAAGTAATAAAACTGAGGTTTTCATATGGATGGAAGAGTATAAATCCTAGGAGTTCAGAGATCTGGAGTCACTCTGCTGTGGGGTGTGAAGTGTGTCCATGAAGTGGGTCATAAATCCAGGTGGTAGATTGAGTCCTTGAGTCAATGAGTGGAATGTTCTTATAAGCTGATAAGAACATTCCACTTATTGACTCAAGGACTCAATCTAACACCTGAATTTATGACCCACTACATGGACACACTTCACACCCCACAGTAGAGTGACTCCAGGGGGTAAATGTATCCAGCTGCGAGTTTTCTGATTGGTTTGAAAAACCAATCAGATTATAGCTATCATTTATTTAGTACATTCTACAAAACTATAGCTAGAATCTGATTGGTTGCTGTAGACAACATCTCCACTTTTCAAACCCACCAGACAACTCTCAGCTTGATACATTTACCCCCAGATCTCTGAATTCCTAGGACTTATACTCTCCCATCCATAAGGAAAACCTCTGTTTTATTACTTTAGCTTATCTTAATGATGTATTCCCCCTCCCCCTGTACAAATTTCTTGATTTTAAGCTTTTTTTCTCAGTCATTCATTTGCAAATTTGCCTGATGAAGGCTCTGAAAGCTAGCAAATATAATATTTTTTATGGTTAGCCAATTAAGGTATCACTCCTTTAATACTTTTGTCTTTTTTGACACAAAAGTATTTAACATCACATAGATTTTTCTGGCTAACACGATACTGCAATAATAATCAAAAACATTTTTTTGCTACACAAGGATAAGATTAATAAGATCAGACTTGAAATGGTATCATCTCCTTCGACTAGCAATCAGCTCAATTCCTTCCCAGCATCCTCTGACACCCTCTTTTCATTTGATCCCACAAATAAAGAGGAAGTTTCTACTCTCTTCTTATCTTCCTACTCTACCTTTTGTCCTCTTGATCCCATATCCTCACAAATTGTTAGGTCCTTGTCTCGTGTGCTCATTCCACCTCTAACTAAAATCTGTAATCTCTCTCTCTCTCTACTGGTATCTTTTCATCACTATTCAAGTACGCAGTGATTACTCCTATTCTAAAAAAAACTAAATTCTGAACCAAACTCTCTCAAATTACTGCCCCATCTATCAGCTCCCATGCCTCTCCAAACTTCTTGAGCGAATTGCCTACACTCGCCTCACACGCTTCCTTTCTGTAAATAACCTATTGGATCCTCTTCAATCAGGCTTTCGTTCTCAACACCCCGCAGAGATGCGATGACCAAGGTTGTCAATGATCTGATCACAGCTAAAACTAAAGGTGATTACTCTCTTCTAACTCTCCTGGATCTCTCTGCTGCGTTCGACACTGTTGATCACTCTCTCTTCGTACAGACGCTACAATCCCTAAGTGTTCAAGACACTCTCCTATCCTGGTTTCTCATCCTACCTATCTAATCACCCTTTCAGTGTTAATTTCTCTGGAACAACCTCCACTCAGATTCCTTTATCAGTTGGAGTACCACAAGTCTCAGTCCTAGGTCCTCTGCTATTCTCTATCTACACCACTTATCTTGGAAAACTAAAAAGCTCCTTTGGATTTCAGTATTATCTCTATGCAGATGATACACAAATTTATCTATCCTCTCCTGATCTCTCACCAGCTGTGTTGTCTCGCATTGCTGACTGTCTTTCTACCATTTCATCTTGGATGTCCTTTCACCAACTCAAACTCAATCTTTCAAAAACAGAATTAATAATACTCCCACCCAACAATAGAAGCTTCCTGCCTGACATTTTTATTTCTGTTGGCAACATGACCATAAATCCCACCCCAGCAATATTTACTATTCACTTTGTTATATAATTAAAATCACAATTGAAAAAACACTTACCTACTCTCCAGTTGATATGATCACTTCAGTCTCTGAAATGGGAAGGGAAGTGGAGAGGAAGAGAAAAGGGATATAAAAAACAGAGAGTAAGAGAAGAGAAAGGTGGTGGTGGTGGGGGAGTGGAGGGGAGTAGCGATATAAAGGAAAGTGAAGGGGAAAAAGCACAGTGGAGTATGTAGGGGAGAATCCGTGATACATATAATTACGTGGCTCATCCTGGGGAAAGGGGCCAGCCACTGGCAGAACAAAGAAAGAAGCAAAAGGAAAAAGAACAGTGAAACAAATCACAGGGAATGAAGGTGCCGGTTGTATCCTGTTATTGGAAGCACTTAGATCATTTAAGTGGGGAGGGACTCAAGACTGCTTTGACTAACTGTCAGTACAGTCAGAGCCAGGGCATCCCTGACCCCGCATACGTGCAATATAAAGTACCATCAGAATACACGCAAACAAAAAAAAATCATACAATTAATTTACAACTCTTAATACTATAATCAGTGAAAAAAATATATGTTTAAAAACACATTTTTTTGATTTTTTTAAATAAATTACATAAATCAGGATGTTCTTAATGCGTACTGCACATGCATTTTTATAGTTTCTCATACTCAAGCACATGTTCTGGCATGCAAACGTGTATATTGAGCCTTGTGCTAGAATTTATGGAACATATAACTTTCCAAGTCTGTATGGCTGAGTATCTATGTATTGCAGAGGACATTGAATAAATCATTTTCTTCTTAATGATTGTTAGTACTGTTAGAATTCCTAATTTGAGTAATGTAATGCATTGTTAATGCCTATTATTTGTTGCTCAGAGAGCTACTTACTGGCCGGCTATAGAAATATAGCAGCCAGTCTTCATAACCAACAATTGTTATCCCTTTTCCAAAGCCATTCTGCTTCCTTTTACGCCATGTTTTAATAAATGAGCCAGGTGGCTGTTCCTCCAGTTAGGTGTGTCTTTGTCTTTCTGTGTACCTACACACCACAAGCTGGGTTTCCCAAGTCACCACCTGGTAGGATCTGAAGCTACTACCCTTGTGGACTTTGAGGAAGATTCTGGTGGAGGCACTATGCCAGAGATAGGTAAGACTTTGTTCAGAGCCTACAGACATAAATCATTAACCCAGGAACCTGAGGGTCCCAGGGGCTACAAAGATATTGCCTGTTCACCTATCTGTTAATTTGTAGCTGTAGTTAGATGATAGGAGCATTGTAATTAAACATACTTATTTCATTCCCAATTATTGGATCCCATTTTAAAATTCTGAAGGCCATAGAGACCTGCCCCATGTAAAATGAATATCTATATGCAATGCAGTAAATACATGTTTACCAACCTGATATAGCTGACTTAACATACATTAGCTGCTGCATCTGCCTGCTTCCTAAACAAATCAATATGCAGACCTAATGTGGGTCCTCCCCTTATAAGCACAGGTTTTCTTCTGGGTCATGTTGCAGGGCCTCATAACAGGGGCTTGGCCTGCTTTGACTACACAGCCACTTCTGTTAAAGCACTGAATTTTAAAACGTATAATAAAAAAGCACACAAAGCTTTAGTACAATATCCCAGCCCACCCATGCTTGCTGGAACCACAACAATCAGACTAGTTGCACTCATGCTGGAGGCTGTGGCATGGAATCAACATTCTTATTTTGTTGTGTAGGTAATGAGTCAGCATGCACTCCTTCAAGTCAGCAGGTGGACATGAATTGATTGAAAATCTTTGGTTAAAATTGGCAAATTAGATATATTATTAACATTTTCTATTGATATGCATGATAGTGAGGTCCTTATTCTGTGCTTCATATAAGCCCAGCTATCCCAATAGTTTAACATTTTCAATGTGCAGTAAATGAGACAAGAGGACAAATGTGTTCACACAAAATATACATACAATGAATGTACATAAGGAGTAAGGAATAGTAAAAAGTACGGTGTGGTTTACTTTGCACATTTGTTTCTTATATACTCTGTTGCAATTAATTATACCTTTATGTGTTGAAATGCACACTTATATTTCCATACATTTTTAAAAGTGCATGAATTTGAGGCCAAGATAGCTGTTTAGCAACCAGTCGGGATGGAACAGAGTGGCAGCCAATAAGAAAGACCCCGGCCACAAGAACATAGTGAGTTATTGCGAGTAGCGAGGTGGCTCGTAACATTGTAGAGTTTCTAGTCCAATGAGGTTATGATTTATTTAAATCTCAAGATTGTGACAAATTTTCCAATTCTCATCAGGGAGTTATGTGGTTCTTTAAGATTTTAGACTTTGTCCTATTGAGCCATTGATTGGAAGGGAAGTAGTAGGTTAGCATTGAAAAAAAAAATCAAACTAATAAATCCTCTCCAAACTCCCTACTGTTGAAAATGTCATATAAATAGGACTATAAGATGTGCCAAATGCTTTGTGCATATCAAGATAGGAGCATGTGATCAGATTTGGGCTGTAGTGACAATGACATCACCACTGCTATTGCCATGTGGATGCCTCTAACTGTATTGTGGCTGTCCACAAATTCAAGCAATGGAGACAGGTAGACTTGATGCCATTAGTTTGGCTAGAATTGTAAATTCAAGGTTGAGGAAGAGGATGGGGTAGTATAACATCAGTAATTTTGGGTCCTTTCCTGGTTTAGGTATAAGGGTATGTGAAGATACTGGGTTTTCTGGCCCAATTCTACCCACTTCATGCTGGATGGCCACTCAGCGGTGCTTTACTATGCCAGGGAAGCCTACCCAGTACCTTCTAAAGTTCGTATAGTCACTCAGGCAAATGCAGTTAGAAAGTAAAACAATACATTTATTGTAATAAAAAAAATTACTAGACTATTATATACACACAGTAAATAAATGCTAGGCAGGTTCACCACTTATCTTAAGTTTACATCACTAGTTTAAGGAGTTACAGTCACCTGGTTGTCCTGACTTGACGACCCATGGATCTGCAGATGTAGTCCACTGGTAGAAAACGGCAACTTCAAACAACCAGCCACCCTGCAGCTTCCAGCCATCAATTCCCAGAAAGAACATCATCTGCCCCCCTGGAGTGGCTCTTTATATCTTAGGTCAAATGCCAGGCAGGTTTACCACATCATCTGTCCCTTACCCCACTAGCTTAAGGAGTTACAGTCACCTGGCTGTCCAGACTTGATGATCCATGGATCTGCCTATGTATTTCACTGGTAGAGCCACCAGCCATCAATTACCAGAATGAACATCCCCTCCCCCCTGGAGTGGCTCCTTATATCTAGGGTCAAATTTCCACAATGTTTTCACCTCCCTGGGAAACCCCTGGCTCTCTCCCTGTTTAAACATTGGTGGGTACTGGATCAGTGGGTTGGAGGGGAAGTGGAGATGAGCTGTTATTCCACAGAAGCTCCCCAGCTGTTTCACAGACAGAATGCCTCAGTAAGTCCTGTGGAGGACAAAGGGTACTAATTTGCCTTCCCCACCTCCAAATATCAGATAACAGTTAACCCCTCCTGAGATTAACCCCTTACACTACTTTGTTATGTCACAGGGTCCCCAGCTGTTTCATGCTTCCTGTTGAGAAAGGAGGGGGGAGAGTGAATGCAGCTCCAGCCCCCTCATCTGTATCCTGGACACCACCTGATCCTTACCCATATCCCACCTGGCTTCAATTTGAGAACAATGCATAACAGCATTACTGCAATATACAATAAACAATATACATATTGGCAATCAGCTACAATGCTCCCTTATCCACATGTAATTACACACTGCAGTTGCTCTCTGTTGAGCTGGGGAACAAAAGCAAGGGCTATAAAAAGTACATGTTATAATCCACATATTGTGAGAAACGATAGACAGGCTGGTTAAGGTGTTATCAAACTTGTTTCATCACAGGGTATTGTAGGTCTTGTCAACATTTTCTTGAAATGGGCACAAACCATGGATTTTCTGATAAATTTTAATTAGTGTGGGGACCAATTCCTGTTGCAAACTTTTACAATATTTTTAGGCAAAGCTGTAAGGCCCGAGGATTTTATAAGTCTGCATATTGGAAAAGGCTGATACTATTTCAGTGTGGCCTTGTTTGCAGAAGTAAGTGAGTGAAGTCTCACTTCCTCCAATAATTGTTTCATTAGAGGTGTTTATAATTTTGAAGATAATTTGTCAAACCTACTCACTATATCTGTGTGCTATCTTGGTATGAAGCATGTTTGGCTGGTTGTTGTAATTGCAGTATACACGGATAACAGCTGGCAGATTACAATTGGAAACTTGTTACAATATGGGCACAAAGTAATATATTTATCATCAAAGTCACGGAACCCTGGAGCATCAATTCTATTAAAAGCCGCAAGATTGAAGCTGATCCGCTGCCTGAGCACAACGCCGGAAAGACAACCGTGCTAATGGTGAACATGAGAAAAGAGGTAGGAACTACTTTCAACAATAGCAGGAAAGGACTCAGTAATAACAGTTCACTTGGCAATGAAGTCAACCATGGATTCCAGAATTATATGTAGGTTTAGCACCAACATGAACTGATGGTAGTTTGCCAAACTGGAACACTGGACCAATGTTCATTAGTGAGCAAGTAGTGGTTACATCGGTAGCCAGGTCAATATGCAGGTAGCAATGAAATGATGTTCAAATGGAAGCCGGTTTAGGTACACAGAGAAGCAGGAACAGGTATGCAAGACATTGATCAGCCAGATTCAATAATCTGGCAAGGCACTCTTATAGACTGTATCTTATAGCCACAGACATGAGTTCTAGCACCTGTATGATATCACTGCTCAGCGAGACACTTAGAATTTCTTAGTCATAGATGTAATTCTGAGCTTATGAGCCTGGGACAAAGTTGTAGCTGACATGGTTTATGACAGCAAGGTAATCTCAACCCATTACATTTTTTTTAAAAACCAAAGCAGGAATGATGCAGGAGTTAGAGCACTTCCTCACAATGTTGATTGACATACTACTCAGTTCAGGGGAGGGCTGGCAAATTTTAGCCCGGGGGGCAATACTCAACTCAACAGCCTATTAGGGACCATTTTAAAGGAAGAAAATGCAGGTGACCTAGCCCAAAGTAACCCACTATAGGAATGGCCCTGGGGGGAGAACCCCCCTCCCCCACCTCCCACCAGTCCAGCCTGCCCCTGACTCCGTTCCTAAGCAGAGTCGATTAGAATTGTACATGTGCTGACATATGCATAAATGTTCTTGAAAATGAATCATAGGGCCGATTGTTGATCAAAAATAGGATTGAAAAATGATAATTTATGTATGAAATGTGGCTCTCCTAGAGTGGATCTTACCCATTGTTTATGGAAGTGACCACTGATCATGTGTTTCTGTTTGGAGATTTACTAACAATTTTCTGGTAAAATACGTTCCTCTGACACCCGGAATGGGCCATATTGGGAATCTTACTGAATGGCACCAAAACATCAAATGGGAACAAAAAACTCTTGTCAGTCTCAGCAGTTGCCTACTCTTTCGGACATTCCAGGAGACTCCCGAATTTCTGGTAGTCCTCCCAGACTCCCAAGAGAGCAGGACAACCTCCCGGAACCTTTCCACTTAGTTAGTTAAGAGGTGGGGGCGGGACTTAGGACGCAATTCACGAGTCATCATGTTCCCACTCTCGCTGTAATAGGCCAAACTGGTGATGCCAGTTTAGGGGGTGGGGCTCCGCTGCCACCTACCAACTAGATTCCCTGGAAGACAAATCTCCAAAGTTGGCAATTATGCTTTTAAATCCAGTCAGTAATGTTAAGTTCATTTAGTCATTTTTGTTCAACAAAGTTTATCTTGCTATTAATTGCAAGTGAGTACATACCTAGGGCCATCATGAAATATCTATGGCTAATCAGCAACCGCACAAACTAGACCTTCCCCTCCATGATATCCATCTGTGTAATGATGATTTATGAGAAGACGGGGCTCAGAGCTGAAAAAACTTACTGTTAAAACTAGACATTAAACCAAAAACTTATATCATTATGCTATACATATAAAATACATGAGTAGTGGTCAGAGATCACTTTGGAGACAAGTATAGAAAACACAGCTAATTCTGGTAAATAGTATGCAAAACACAACAAATCTAATATCCACAATGAATATCGATTAGGCACTGAACTCTTAATCAGAACGATCAAATACCCCGCTAAAACTAATTAGTATAATATTTTAGCACATTATTAACATATAATAAAGTTTAACACTTTTGTTATTTTCATATAAATATTATAACTTACTAGATTTCTATATATCTATGTTTGGAAAACTAGTTGCTGTTCCAATCAAAAATTATTCTGAATAATTTAACCATCAAATAACAAAAGCAAAACAGAAAAAAGGGAGTGCAACCAAGTTCACCAAACATTATATACCACACATCCAAATAGTCATAAAAAATGTATTTATTATTCTGTAACATAAAAAAGTTCACTTTATAAATAAATAAGAAAAAATAACCCAGTAAGCTAATTTTTTTTCAATAAGTGAGTTGACACAATGGAACTTTTCATTCAATCATAATCTCAAAGTTTTCTATATTTAAGAACAAGCGCTTTAAATTGCAGTCATAGGCATTCCTCTATCAGAAATTCAGAAGGCTGATTACCATCCTTTCCTAGTCCGGAGGCATAGAGTACCTTCAGACCAACCGCAGCTTACAGTAGGTGATTAGGATCAGAATCCGACACAGTCTATGGCAGGCGCTTTGTTGAGCCACTTGCCGCAGCTATTAATCAAGTTTCTCCCCAACAAAACACATATTACAGCTTCCTGTTGGTGACTCTTGTAGCCTATTGACTTTACTACAGCTTGTGCCTTTCTGTGCAATCTCCGTGATAATTCAAATTTGTTCTTAAAACTACACTTATAACTCTTTACGCCTTTCTCCGCACAGTGTAGCTGCAGTTTCCTCAGAGATAGTATGTAAAACAATATGACTGAGGTCTGGTATACAGAGCCGGCGCTAGGGTCCTCGGCGCCCTAGGCACAATGTAAAAAAAAGGTGCAAATAAGTTATCATCATCAGCACTTATTTGCACCTGTCCTGTAACAGGTGGAAAACATATGCCTTCTAAAAAGCATGTACGCGTTTTTCGGGAAGGTCTGCATGAGCAGCATTTGCATAAACATGCCTTTACTGTACTCAACCTATGCTAGAACACCCCTTCCCTCCACTGTCCAACCTCTCCAGACGTAGACAGGCATAAGTGGCAAATATATGCAGACCTGCATAGGCGCATATTTCTGCTCCCACATGTTGAAATTAATAATAACATTTTATAGACTTCATGCCTGCTGGCAATGTGGCATCTAGTATCCAATCTGATGGCCATTACCTAAATCCACTTATAGTTTACTATACTAATTACACTAACCAATCTGGTGGCTAGTATACAAACCACAACTCTTTTTTATGTTTATTATATATAAATCAACTTAATGGTATTTGCATGTATATTGACTGCAAGACACCACTGTACAAATGATATATTTACATTTGAGCAACAACCAGTCAATTTCCACACCTTCAACTACAGAGTCTCTGGTTAAGGGTGAAATATAGGCTCTTGATGCAGAAGATCTGGACAAAGTGGTAGAGGCTAAGTTTGTTCTAGGAGAATTTCCCATGCTACTGTGAACCACAGACATCACGGCAACCGGAAGAAAGAAATACCGCAGTCTGAAGTTTCAAGGTCTTAACAAAGTTTTGATTCCCTCTTTAGTTTTTTGTGATGGGAGTAGATTTCCTCTGTCTTGGTGTTTTGTCTGATCTATCTTAGGGGTCCTAAGCTTTTCTACCAACCATTGAAGAACCTCCTTGTGTAATGCCCACTTTCCTGGGTGAGTCTGAGATAATCTGTCACTTTGTTGTCCTTGACCGCTATATGAAAACTGAAAAGGGATCTCAGAACATTTTCTGCTCATGATATTAATGGTGTTGCCTATGCCATCATGTTTTTGACCTTGGTGCATCCTTGTCGGTTTATGAGAGACGCTACCATTCAGTTGTCAGAGAAGATCTTAGGTTGTTTGTATTGCAACTGTCCAACAATATATTGTATCAAATGCCACGCTGCCCTTGCTTACAGATTTTTTGTAGTTTGCATGCAATGTATTTTCCATTTGCAGGTATGCACCTAGTACTATTTCTGTGTGCAGATAAGCACCCCAACCTTTGGAGCTTGAATCTGTCATTAACACAGTCCATCTGGTTCTGAGAAGGGTATTCCCCTTTCTTCTAATGCCAGATACTGCCTCTAGTCAACAGACTCCCTTGTACTATATAAGTCTTATAGTCTGATCCAGAGATTCTGGACTGCTATCCCTCTGATCGAGTACCTCTAATTGAAGATTAGACATATGCCATCTTGCCAATGGAAGTATGACTACGGTTGAGGAAAACATCCATAATAGCATGAGACAATATCTTATTGAATTTACTGATACTGAATTTGATAAGTGAGATGTTGAATTTACACAAGACTTTCCTCTGACACTTTGGGCCTGATTCATTAAGGAAGGTAAAGCAAAAAAAGGAGTAAATTTGCTAATGGACAAACCATATTAAAATGCAAGGGGTGCAAATTAGTTTATTGTTTTGCACATAAAGAAAAATACTGGCTGTTTTTTCATGTAGCACACAAATACTTCATAGCTTTATTTTCACACAGAAATTGAAAGTTGATCTAGGACATGCCCTACCCCAACTATAAATCTGTCTCCACATTTTAAATTTAGCTCCCCCTCCAATAGAACATGGTTTTGCCAAGGTGCAAATTTACTCCTGGTTTGCTTTACTTTTCTTAATGAATAAAGGCCCTTTTCTTTCGCAGAAATTTCTGTTGAGAAGGAACAAGGTAACTCTTGACTGTATTTATGTTCCAACCATGTTGTAGTAGAAAATAGATTACTTTGAGTACTCTGTTTTTAATCCCCTTATATTTCAAGAATATCATCCAGATAGGCCAAACTGCAATTCCCTACTTCCTGAAAGCAGCCCTAACAACCATTAGTACTTGGATGTTGAGAGGCCAAAAGGCAGAGAGTTAAACTGGAAATGGTACCCTAGGCTAAAGAACCTGAGAAAATGACAGTGTTGCTGTGCAACTGGGATATGCAGATATGATTCCTCTAAATGTATTGATGCAATAATATCTCATTTACTTTTGCATTGATTGAGTATCCTCAGAATGAGAACTGTTCAAAAGTCTCCTGACTGCTTTTCTGCCAAAAAGAGTCTGGAGTAGAAGCCAGTGCTTGTCTAAGCAGTAGGTATTAGAGAAATTACCCGTTTCTCCATGATTCTCTGCAAACTGCTGCTGCATAATGCAGTCATTTGCACAGGGGATTACGGAGTCCGTGATATCACAAAAACACGTTTCCTTTGTACTAGTTGAAACTCTATCTTGTACCCTATGTTTATAATATCATATACTCTGTGATCTTACATAGTGAGTGTCCAGGCTCCCACATACCGTGCAATCCAGCCACCCAGAAAGCCTGCTGAACGTTGTTTTAGCCAGGTGCCATTGTGAATGTCCCTGTCTTTTGCCTTCATTTCCTCTAAAGAAACAAAAAGACTGTGTGATTGGATCACTTATAAATAACTTGTGGCATAAATTTATTTAAAGGAAATAGTGCAGTGCACTTATTTATATAATTGCCAATGCGCTTATTTTTTATATTGTGCCTATTTTGCTATGGGAAATCGTTATTTTTGAGACTAGGGTAGAAAATTAGCTTTTTCTGTTTTAACCTTGCTAGAGGAAATTAGGGGTGTGCACCGGGCACTTTTAGTGTTTTGTGTTTTCGGTTCTGATTAGCTTGAGGTTTTGGGTTCTGATTTGTTTTGCCAAAACACCTGACGAAAGGTTTTGGTTCTGATTTGGGGTTTTGGGTTCTGATTTATTTTTTAAAAAGCATAAAAAGTGCTAAAATCCTGTTTTTTGGTTGTTTTCCACTCCTACGCTATTATTAACCTCAATAACATTCAATAACAATCATTTTCACTAATTTCCAGTCTATTCTGAACACCTCACACCTCACAATATTATTTTTAGTCCAAAATGTTACACCGAGGTAGCTTTCTGGACTGCGTAGTGGAGTGGGCCCGGTACCCAATTTGGTACCGAGGCCACAATACCTCCGCCTTCAAATGGTCTCAATTCCACTGCACAGCTGCCTGCTCCTACATCCTCTGCAGCATATACAGGGTGTAGTTCGAGCGTGTCAATGCCTCTTGTTTTTGACGATGACAGGTCATTTTCATTATTTTTGGATTTGGCAGCAACAGTCAACGTTTTTTAATGTCTGATACGCATCTATCTGGACTGCGTAGTGGAGTGGCCCCGGTACCCAATTTGGTACCGGGGCCACAATACCTCCTCTAACTGGTCTAAATTCCACTGCACAGATAAAAACAAAGAACATAGTATTAGAAATGGCAGTTCCTCTTTTTTGGAACTACAGAAACAAAGAACTTAGTAATAGAAATGGCAGTTCCTCTTTTTTGGAACTATAAAAACAATGAACATAGTAATTGAAATGGCAGTTCCTCTTTTTTGGAACTACAGAAACAAAGAACGTAGTAATAGAAATGGCAGTTCCTCTTTTTTGGAACTATAAAAACAATGAACATAGTAATAGAAATGGCAGTTCCTCTTTTTTGGAACTACAGAAACAAAGAACGTAGTAATAGAAATGGCAGTTCCTCTTTTTTGGAACTATAAAAACAAAGAACATAGCAATAGAAATGGCAGTTCCTCGTTTTTGGAACTATAAAAACAAAGAACATAGTAATAGAAATGGCAGTTCCTCTTTTTTGGAACTACAGAAACAAAGAACATAGTAATAGAAATGGCAGTTCCTCTTTTTTTGAACTATAAAAACAATGAACATAGTAATAGAAATGGCAGTTCCTCTTTTTTGGAACTACAGAAACAAACAACGTAGTAATAGAAATGGCAGTTCCTCATTTTTGGAACTATAAAAACAAAAAACATAGTAATAGAAATGGCAGTTCCTCTTTTTTGGAACTACAGAAACAAAGAACATAGTAATAGAAATGGCAGTTCCTCTTTTTTTGAACTATAAAAACAAAGAACATAGTAATAGAAATGGCAGTTCCTCTTTTTTGGAACTACAGAAACAAAAAACGTAGTAATAGAAATGGCAGTTCCTCATTTTTGGAACTATAAAAATAAAGAACATAGTAATAGAAATCGCAGTTCCTCTTTTTTGGAACTACAGAAACAAAGAACGTAGTAGTAGAAATCGCAGTTCCTCTTTTTTGGAACTACAGAAACAAAGACAACCTCCTTCAACTAGTCTAAATTCCACTGTACAGATGGCGGACACCGGACGCACGTCTAAAACCAACATAGCTGTGCCGGTGACATGGCCTGCAGGAATATCTCTGATGGAGATAGAACTAGGCCCCAAAGAGCACATAATGCCAAAAAAAGAGTTGCAAGATGGAATTGTCCTTGGGCCCTCCCACCCACCCTGATGTTGTTGAAATAGGATATGCACACTTTAACAAACCAATCATTTCAGCGACAGGGCCTACCAAACTACTGTGGCTGAAATGATTGGTTTGTTTTGGCCCCCACACAAAAAAAGCTATTCATCTCTCCCTGTACAAACTAAACTGGCTCTACTGAGGCAAGATATCATCCTCACCCTCATCCTCTGATTCCTGGCCCCTTTCAGTGTGTACTTCCTCATCCTCACACATTATCAATTCGTCCCCGCTGAACTCCACAACCACAGGTCCCTCTGTATTATCTGGAGGGCAGTGCTGTACTTAATTTAGGAATTGATAATTCATTTTTATGAACATCATTTTTTCAACAATCTGAAGAAGCAACCTCCTTCGCCGCTCACTGACCAGGTTCCCTGCTGCACTAAAAACTTTTTCCAAGTACACACTGGAGGGGGGACAACTCAGGTAAAATAGAGCCAGTTTGTACAGGGGCTTCCAAACTGCCTTTTTTTCCTGCCAGTAAGAATATGGACTGTCTGACATGTCTACTTGGATGGTGTCAGCAAAGTAATCCTCCACCATTTTTTCAATTGTGACAGCATCCAATGCAGCGACAGTAGACATGTCTGCAATGGTTGCCAGGGCCTTCAGTCCAGACCAGATGTTCTCAGCATCCCCGCCAGCAGGTCTTTTAGGAAAACTGAGCTTTTTCCTCGCAGCCACAGGTGTTGAAGAAAATGAAGGAGGAGCTGTTGGCATGTCACGGTCCTCTTCAGAGGACAATCTCCTGACCAGCAGGTCTTTGCACCGCTGTAGACTTGTGTCCGTCGGAAAGAGAGACACAACATACGCTTTAAACCGAGGATCCAGCACGGTGGCCAGAATGTATTCCTCTGACTTTAAAAGAGTGACCACCCTTGGATCCTGGCAAAGCGTACGAAGGGCTTCATCCACAAGAGCTACATGCTTTGTTGAATCGCAATTGTTTACCAGCTCCTCCCTCACTTTCTCCAGCTGCTTCTGCAACAGCCTGATCAGGGGAATCACCTGACTCAAGCTGGCAGTGTCGGAACTGACTTCTCGTGTGGCAAGTTCAAACGGCTGCAGAACCTTGCACAACACGGAAATCAGTCTCCAGTGCGCTTGACTCAGGCGCATCCCCACTCCTTTTCCTATGTTGTAGGTGGCTGTGTAGGCTTGAATGGCCTTTTGCTGCTCCTCCATCCTCTGCAGCATATAGAGGGTGGAGTTCCAGCGCGTCACAACCTCTTGTTTGAGGTGATGGCAGGGCAGGTTCAGACTTTTTTGATGTTGCTCGAGTCTGCGGTAGGCACTGGCAGAATGCCGAAAGTGTCCAGCAATTTTGCGGGCCACCGCAAGCATCTCCTGCTCACCCCTGTCACTCTTCAGGTAATGCTGCACCACCAAATTAACGGTGTGGGCAAAACATGGGATGTGCTGGAAATTGCCCATATGTAATGCCCGCACAATGTTACTGGCGTTGTCTGACACCACAAATCCCCAGGAGAGTCTAAGTGGGGTAAGCCACTGTTAGATGATTTCCCTCAGTTTCTCTAAGAGGTTGTCAGCGTTGTGCCTCTTATTAAAACCTGTGATACACAATGTTGCCTGCCTTGGCACGAGCAGCCGTTGTGGAGATGCTGCTACTGATGCAGCTGCTGCTGTTGCTGCGGAAGGCGATGCATCTACCCAGTGGGCTGTCACAGTCATATAGTCCTTCGTTTGTCCTGAACCACTTGTCCACATGTCCGTGGTTAAGTGGACAGTGGGTACAACCGCATTTTTCAGAGCACTGAGGACACTTGTTCGTACTTCTTTGTACATCTTTGGTATCGCCTGCCTAGTGAAGTGGAATCTCGACGGGATTTGGTACCGGGGACACAATACCTCCATCAACCGTCTAAATCCCACTCCACTGATGGCGGACACCGGACGCATGTCTAACACCAACATTGCTGTTATTGACGCAGTTATCCGCTTTGCCATAGGATGACTAGTGTCGTACTTGGTGCTCATGGCAAACGACTGTTGGACGGTCAATTGTTTGGTGAAAGACGTAGCGGTCTTACGACTTCCCCTCTGGGAAGATGACCGACTACCAGCAGCAACAGCAGCAGTGGCAGTAGTAGGCGTAACGCTGCAGGATTCCTCGGATGAATCCCGGATTGAAGAGGACTCAGTCTGGCTGGTGACATGGCCTGCAGGACTAAATCTGATGGAGATCTTGGAGGAAGTTGACGAGGAGGGTGTTGGTGGTGTGTATCCAACAGGACCAAGGGATTTAGCTGTCCCTGGACTGCTGACAGTCCTAGCCCCAGTTCCTGAACTAATCACTGAACTATGAAGGTTATTCAGGTGACGTATAAGGGAGGATGTCCCTAGGTGGCCAAGATCCTTACCCCTGCTTATTTGAGCTTTACATAAGCTACATATGGCCATACATTTGTTATCCGGATTCGGATAAAAATAACTCCAGACCGAAGAGGTGGATTTCTTGGTCTTCTGACCAGGCATGACGATGGGCTTTTTCATCCCATGGACATCAACTTTTTCCACCCCTGGTGCCTCATTTAAAATAACCACATCAGCATCCTTCTCGTCAAGTTCCTCCTCAGCGCCAGCTACATCAATAGCCTCCTTGACACCTTGATTATCCAAATCTGGATCTACACTGTGGGTGATCCTTCCAGCATATGCAGAGGGTGTGCTGCAAATGGTGGATGGAGTCACCTCTTCCCGTACAGTGATGGGAAGGTCAGGCTTCGCAACCACCAACACCCTTGGACTCGCCTTGGGGATTTGTGATGTCATCTGTTTAGAAGGCAGAGTTGTTTGCTGTGTTGTTGCTGACAGCATAACTCTTTTAAATTTTTTGGAGGGGGGGGAGGAGGAAGGCTTAGATCCTTGGGTGAAGCTGAACCACTAGTCCTGAACACGGGCCAGGGCCTAAGCCGTTCCTTGCCACTCCGTGTCGTAAATGGCATATTGGCAAGTTTACGTTTCTCCTCAGATGTTTTCAATTTTCTTTTTTTGCTAATTTTAGTGAAGTTTTTGGATTTTACATGCCCTCTAGGAGATTGGGCATCGCCCTTGCCAGACGACGTTGATGGTATTTCATCGTCTATGTCATGACTAGTGGCAGCAGCTTCAGCATTAGGAGGAAGTGGGTGTTGATCTTTCCCTACTTTATCCTCCAAATTTTTGTACTCCATTATATGCAGCACAAGAGACCTAAACCACACAGAGACCTAAACCACACACACTCGGCAAAGCCTTTACAAATTATCTGCAGCACAGGAGAGTACCACTGGACTGGAGTTATACAGCAGTACCTAGTATTTTTAAACTAATTTTGTTATATTTTTTTACAATTATTTTTGGATAATTTTTTTATAATTTTTTAATATTTATTTTTTAATTATTTTTTTATAATTTTTTTATAATTTTTTATTTATTTTTTAAGAACTTTTGGATAATTTTGAAATAACAATGCCCTTAGCAGAACAGAGCACAGGGCACAGGCAGCACCACTGGACTCAGCAGGGCAGAGCACAGGACACAGCACCACTGGACTCAGCAGGACAGAGCACAGGACACAGCACCACTGGACTCAGCAGGACAGAGCACTGGACAAAGCACCACTGGACTCAGCAGAACAGAGCACTGGAAAAAGCACAAAGCTACACTAAACTTAAAACCAGGACAGGAGCTCCCTAACTGCAACCTCTCTCACGACTGATCGCAGCCAGAAAGAAGATGGTGGACCCTAGCGCTGAATTTATGACATCCGAGTCTCGCGAGATCCGACGCGAGACTTGGATGTCATAGCCTCGGTTTGGCATCATTTCCCGCCCGGAAGTTCCCGAACAGTGCTCGGATCTTGTCGGATCCGCACTGTTCGGGTGGGCTCGGATTTCAGAAATCCGAGCCCGCTCATCTCTAGAGGAAATGTCTTATTTCTGTGGTGTATGTCTGATACAAGGAGCCTTTGTTTTGAAAGTCTTTTGTGTATTGTGATGTGGGGAAATGGCTTGTTTGGGGGGGTTGTAACTTTCTTTGGGAATGTGTATTCTGCAACGGTCTGAAAAAAGTATTCATGACAATTAGACCTTTTGACTTGCTAGTAGATTTCCTGTGTCTAATAACAAGATGCAGGACATCATAGCGTTTCTAGAATTTCACAGATAAGTGTAAATATTGTTAGCTTTGCAATGCATGTAAATCCATGTTTGTGTAAACACATTGCATCATGATTCTAAAAAAAGCCAGTGTCCAAATTAGTTTAAAAACCACTGCCTTTTACACTGAAATGTATCATTCTGATGTTCCATCTGACCTAATCACCTGGTACCTTCAACCAGTGTGAGAGCAAATAAAAATCACTCTGCTTCAAGACCCTGCTTGACAACTTGCTGGCACAGGTAGCATGGAGGTCCGGGTAAGCTGAGAAGCTTGGTGCTGGATACCAGCTGGTAGCGATAGTCTGCAGTAACAGGTAGCACTGAGGACCAGGTAATCTGTGAAGCTAGGATCTGGATACCAGGTAGTAGCGATTGTTTGCAGGCACAGGTAGCAAATGAGAATAGTCTTGGTAACAAACCCAAATGGTCAGGTAACAGGTGATCAACAGCAGACTACAGCTTCAAAGCAGTAACAATTAATGAACTGCAAGGAGTTTTGGGTAGGTATAGAAGGCAGTGGAACAGGTGCAGGTGATGATCAAGGAAGGAGGTTAACTCCTGCAAGCAAGGTGGAAATGTCGAATGGCAAAAACAGCAGCATCTCTAGTAGCATAGAGCTACTGCAGGCCAGATACAAATTAGAATCAGAGTCCTAACCTAAAACAACAACACCATTGGAAGCAAAGTGGTACTTCAGGCCCAGATACAATTTAGTAACATAGTCCTAACATGTACTGAGTAGTTTCCATTTCTTGAAAGGGGTAGAAACGATCCAATCTTTTAAAATTGGATTGCATTTTCTCCAATTGATTAAATTCCTTTTCCAGAAGTTCTCTAATTATACAGTGTATTATGAACACTCTAAGCTTGGACTGCTTATCCCCAAAAGAGGCATCCTGTAAGGTAGAGGGTTCTAGCATATCCTGTATACCCACAAGTCTTATTAATATTCAATCAGTACATACACTACATCAGAGTAAATTGTGCTGGGTTCCTCTTTAGTTTCCCATCTTCACTCTCAGATGTGCCTTCACTAAAAGAATCCATAGATCCACATGAAGTAAGTCCTTGTACATTATCTACGTCTATACACACGAGACCTGGTCCTTTTATCCCTTAATGCTTGAAGCTCTTCTTTTAATACACAACATGTCATCATCCAGCCAATCAACTCCTTATATTGTTATGGGGGTGCACTGAATTTTCTCTATTAGAAACACAGTCCATACATAAAGCCTCTTTATAATTAATAGGCAAGTCCTTATCATATGCTTCACAAATGTGATTATGAATATCGTTAGTTCTCTTCTATTCTATAGGTTCTCAAAGTGTAGGGAAAGGAGAATAAGAAAGTAACTAATCTAATCTCACCCTTATCAAGGAGCTTACCTAGAATGGGTGAAATTCACATATTTCCAGGCGGTTTCCGCAACCAGGCTGCAGGATTGTACCAGGATGCTGTGAAGCAAGGTCTAATTAACACCAGAAACATCAAATTCACTTCTCTATGCTGACCCTAAGGGGATGTCAGCTGATTGGGTCACATTACCTGATGATGTAGTGGTTGTGCACATCTTTTTTGAATTTCCTCTGTTTGGACAACATTTACAACCTAACGGTATCAAAGAACGACCCAGTGGAAGCATCACCAGGACTCTCGCAAGGAACCATAGGTAAGACCACATACATAAGTAAAAAAAAACTTACTACATTCACCACTGCCGTTCACCATTGCCTTGGTTTTAATTAATGGCATTCCCTTGGACACAGTGACTATGCGTACTGGCACTAGACAGAGATGTCCATTTCCCCCCTGTTTTATGCCCTAGTGATTGAGTTGCTTGCATTGCAGATCAGATCTAACCCTAGTATCTAGGGAGTGCAGGTGAATAACAGGAACTCTTATATTTCACTTTTCGCGGATGCAATCTTGCTCTCATTATCCCATCCACAGATCTCCCTCCCCAACGTCTACAAAACTCTACAAACCTATAGCAATCTCTCTGGCTACAGGATTAACTACTCAAAATCTGAAGCTATGCTGCTTAATGTCTCCCCCCAGGACAACAAAATTCTCAAAACAAACTGTGAGGATACTGAGTTTTTAAAACTGATGTTCACTAGGTTTCCCGGCGCCCCTTAGGTTCAGATATCCCACAGGCAAGGAGGAGAATAAAGATATGACGCTATCCTTACTCTTCTTACAGTAAAACAACAGAATATAAAATTGATGTTCACTAGGTTTCCCGGCCCCCCTTAGGTTCAGAAATCCCACAGGCAAGTAGGAGAATAAAGATGCAACGCTATCTTTACTCTTCTTACAGTAAAACAACAGAATATAAAACTGCACACTGTCAACAATAGGTCAGTGGATCACTAATGTCAGTAGGAGTCCCAGCAAGGTTCTCCACCACTTTAGTCATGCAAAAGTTCCACTGTAAGTGTCTGTCAACAGAAGGTCCAGGGAGTCTTGGAATCTTGCTGTTCCCAGCCGCTTGACCAACTCTCCACCATCATGGTGAGGCTCTGGGTATCAGTCTCCCCACTCCTGTGGATGCATCAATTTACCCAGAACATGGCGAGTAGTCAATGGACTGAGGTGATGACAGGTCCCAAGATGGAGCAACAGTCTGTTTTCAAAGTTAGACCAGTCAGCCCCACACCTTCAAGGAATCAATTCTCAGAATGAAAACCCCTCCACCCCTAGGGGTAAATGTATTAAACAGCGCTTTTTGCAACTTGCCGATATTCGGCAAGTTTGACAGCTAGATTTAAAAATGGCAATTTGTTGAAAGGCAAGATTTGCCTCCACCAGGGCCCACAGCTCGCTAGTTCTGTCTCTGGCTTGCAGCACTATAGTTGCATCATCGGAAGGTAAGCCCCTACTCACAGAAAAATAACAAACAGAACCTACACTAACTATGCTAGAGACAGAAAAAGACACAGAAAGAGGAGGACTAGAAGCTACCTTATATGCCACCCGTTCCCTGACTCTACCTAACCAGGGAAAGGAAGCTACCCATAGTTATGGAAAAAGTTATAAAATTAAATTAGATTTTGATTTAGAAATATCTGAGTCTACTACACTACAGTTAAGCTCGGTACCCATCTGCACAAATTTTCATATGTGGATAGAATGCTTGTGACTGCTACATTAGATCTAAGCTAATAGCCAGACCATGGCATTATATGCGGATTGCTGATGCTAAATAAGCTGACTCATTTCTCCATTTATCGTTGCCAAAAGGGCTGCCAAAGGTCTATCATCATCTGCAGCTGTCTGCTGAACTGTCAATCTTAACTATACTATATCAAACTTTAAGTCACGTACTACCTGAAACATTATGCAACCTAATACTTCCCACCCTAGTACCACAACTGCCATAGTGTTACTTTTGCTTCATCAGGTTTTTTGAACCCTTCAACTCACAGCACTGACTGTGCTGCCCCAAATCAATATCAGATCACACAAGCAGCTGATGTATCCTTTACTTTGCACTTAGCAGATGCTTTTTAATTTTGTGACATCACAGCCTACAATTCTGTAAACGTTCACACAAAGCATCATGAAGACACTTCACAAAATCAGAATAAGGATATATACCTATGTATGCGCTCAGCAGGATTATATACATATAAAATGCACTGTACATCTGCTTTGCAGCTTTCTTTGGCCCTTACAGACTTCGCTACTAACTAAAGAACAAACAGAAGTGCGCAGAGATCCAGAGCATACCCACCTAGTTCTTTCTCATGCTGATTTCCAGTAGTAGAGGTCTGCACAGGACAGGAAACTAAAGTCTATCTATTTGTTCTATTATTTGCTAACAATATTAAGTTTCCTGTCCTCCGTTAAATTCCAATTATCTGCCAGAATTCAGAGGAGAAGAGGTAATGGAGCTGATGCTAACCAATAATAGCAAAAGCTGAGAGCTTTCCAGAAGGCCTGAAGGATCACAAGCTGAGTCTACTTGACTACCAGGGACTGGACTCTATATTGTACACTGGTCAGGGGAATGTATTCTGTATTGTACACTGGTCACCAGAGAATACATATACAGTGGTCACCATAAAACAGGCTCTATATCGTACACTGGCCACCAAGATCTTGGTTCTAAAATATACACTAGGCCTCCAGGGACTGGGTAACACATTGTACAATAGCAATTAAGCAATGAGCTCTTTGCTGTACACTACCTACAGGAGATTTGGATCTGCATTTTATGTTAACCACCGGGAATGGAAGGAACACTATTGCCAGGCCCAAAATTTGGATGGGGGGCTGGCAATGCAATATGTCTTCCCATGGCCCCCGCTCTGCTTTTCTGAGCATGTTAGGTGGCCTGCATATGCACAATACAGCCCTGTTTTGTTCTGTTCACTGCACTTATGCTGAAATTATAGTTTGAAGAATTATCGCCGTTGCAAGGAGTGCACCGGCTACTGGCCTGGTAGTCGCTGCACCACTTGCAACAGCTGTAGTTCCACCACTGCCACCAAGCAATAGAGTCTGTAGTGTACACTAATCACAAGTCTATAGCCTCACATTCTGTCCCTCTCTAAATCCTGTTACTTCCACCTTCGGAATATATCTAAGATACGTCCCTTTCTCACCACGGAAGCCACGAAAACCCTTGTTAACTCGCTTATTATCTCTCGCCTTGACTACTGTAACCTTCCTCTCTCTGGCCTACCTGATTCTCGCCTTGACCCTCTTAAGTCTATCCTCAATGCTGCTGCCCGCCTCATTTTTCTCTCCCACCGCTCTATCTCTGCGGTCTCCCTCCAACAGTCACTACATTGGCTCCCCATACCCTATAGAATTAAATTTAAACTCCTCACCTTCACCTTTAAAGCTCTTAGTCAATCTTCCCCTCCCTACATCTCCAATCTCATCTCTACCTACACTCCTACCCGCCCTCTCCGCTCTGCCTCTGACCGCCGCCTCACTACTTCACTGATCACCTCCTCTCACTCTCGTCTTCAGGACTTTGCCCGGGCTGCTCCCCTGCTGTGGAACGATCTTCCACATTCCATCAGGTTAGCATCTACTCTCAAAGGCTTCAAGCGTGCCCTTAAGACTCATTTCTTTATTCAAGTCTATCAGTCCTCCTAACTTTCTTGTCCTGGCTCTCTCCCCCAGTTAGTACCACCCTTTATGTGTCTCCCCCTTCCCTTTTAGGTTGTAAGCTCTCATGAGCAGGGCCCTCTTTCCTTGTGTGCTCCTTCTACTGTTCTTTCACCCTCTGTACCGCTTGGCCTGCTTCGCTAGCCCTGTTTTATTAATCTTCGGCCTTCTTCTTCTGATTTCTACTATCCCTTTCACTATATGTCAGATATAATCTGATTTGCTTTACCCTGTCACCTGTGTTTGTATATATTTGTGTATCATGGTGTGTCTTGGTTCTGTTTTCTATATATGTAATGTACGGCGCTGCAGACCCTTTGTGGCGCTTTATAAGTCAAAGATAATAATAATAATAATAGATTGTGAAGAGTACATTAGCAATAGGCGCTGGTTTGTTATCTAGTCTCCAGGCAATTACTTCTGTATGTATAGAAACCTTCTTGTAAATGTTATAATACTGTTGAGTGCTAATGGCACTGGTGGGAATGGCAAATTGGCTCACCAGCCTTGTATCAAAACAACTTGTTCTATCACTGTTTGTATTAAACAATTACTAAATAAGACACAGACATCCTATTTTTGTAGCCTGCTTTTACCAGTACTAATCACGCTTCATTTCATCTCAGTGAGAGCATGGCCTAGCACCATTTCAGTGAGCTCCAAACCATAATAAATGAAAACTATTCAAAATTGGGGTTTCCCCCTACCCCACCAACAAATAAATACCTCTGTGCAGAGCAAGAATGAGTAGAGACTGTTCTACGTTCTCTGGAGGGGCACTGAGTGGCCATGGCGGCCACATGAGATCCTTGGGCCTAGTTCCCACCTTAAAGCCACCCACTAGATTGGCTATGAGCCCACAGCATCATGGAAGCTCCCTGACAGATAGTTCATTCGTCATAAACCAGCCCAGCATTGGGATATTATGCAAAAGCTGATATTCTGTGTCTAACGAGTCCGGGGATCAGACAGGACATTCATAAAACATACTACATAGAGGGAGAAAAATCTGCAGTGCATCTGCTAATAAACAAGAGAACTCTCTCCTAGATCTGAAGACTTAAGCACTAGAAATGGGTCCAGAACTAAAGAAAGGCCTATTGGAGGAGGAGGGATTAAGGAAGAAGCCAAAACACCATATACTCATGGGTAAGATACCCCGTTGGCTTATACTACTTACAATCTTCATAATACATTTTTCTTTTAAATTTCTCTTCTGACCTTAAATCACCTATAAGAAAATCTTGCTTAGTTCATTCCAAAAGTACAGGAGGGAAGTGCTATATAGTACCAGATTGTCAGATAACATTGACTAATGATTTTACCAACAATATTTAGCTAACTCACAACAAACATATTAATATAGAACACAGACCTTGTAATACAGAAGAGAAGTGGCACCAAATGTTTACCTTCACTCTTATTAAGCGGCAGAGTGATTGTCATCTACCATGATACTGAAGCTAGAAATCTTGAGATTGAACACAAAGATTACACTTTATATGTAATATGAGCCTCTAACAACCTACAAAAGGACAAAGAACTGCATCTTTAACTTATGTCATAACACTGTAATCTTAAACTAAAACCTGACAGTGTAAAGAGAATCCTCAATTACCCTCTAAATCATTTATAAGAAAAAAAGGGGCAAAAACCAACAAACCATTAACCCTGTACATTGTTAGACCCCTCTCAAGGTCAACAGCTTAAATAAACATTTTTGTCAAAGATCTTATTTTTTATTTTTTTATTTATAAAAAAAACTGCTTCCCACATCTCATTATCGACTGAGTACATAGGGATCAAAAATCCAGACAAGCCCCTGAAAGTTCCCCCGGGACACACTGCTTAGGATTCACTTTTATCACATAACAGAACAGATTCACAGAGCGGCTAAGCCTTCATCAGTTTCCGCAGAAATCCTGAAAGAGCTTCAGCTTTTTCCTGAAATGTCTTCTGCTACCTTTATTCCATCCCAGTACTTCAGCCTTGAGATCAGCATATATTTCAGGTCAGTGTAGTGTAAGCTGTACTACCGGATAGGGAAAAAAACTCACCTTACCCATGGCTTCCGTTGCCAAAAGCTGCCCAATGTGTGGGAGGGCACAAGATGGGGGGAGGGCAGTTGTTCCACAAAAAGCCAAAAAAATGGTGATTGCAAATTCTTAGTGGCCATTTTAATGTGGCAAATGAAAAGGATTTGTAGGTGCTGTAATACAGAAATGGAGGAACCCCAGGAAAAACTGTTTCTGTGTGTAGTTCCAATTGCTCAGAAAGGAAAAGGAACAGGAAAGTGAAAGTGTATCGATTAACTGGGAATGCTGCCTTTATTAATTAAATTACCCTGTATATGTATTAATTAAATCTCCCACTTATTTACACATTTTTATGACATCTTTCCTAAAATTTGCATCATATCCACAGCATATATTTGTATTTGCCCTTTCTACCTCAGTGCTCCTTTGCTGTATACATGCCTATATTCACATTTCAAAGTAGCTTATATACAGGATGGTGCAGGTTGTTCTAGATCCTTCAGTGCCAAGGGTATAGTGGAAAGGGAGCAAACAGCATTGAAATACACAGAGCTTCCATGAAATGAACATATAAGTTATCAAAACCATTTAGTTTCACAGAACGACTGCTAATGAGACACTCCTGTGTTCCTTATTTGAAATATGGAATATTTGCAATATTGAGAGGTAACACTAGTTATTATGTATGTACAAATTTTCAAATTCAAAACTGAACTTTGAATATAGAATTGTGCAAAAAATATCAGAAATTTAGATATTGAGTGACTAACTTTCTAAATGATGTAACATTGAATACTAAAGTTTGAGGGTTTGGGATCTTTAGTTTACTGAGCTTTTACCCATTTCTTGCATTGATCTAGATATCCAAACTGTTACATTTACCTGGACAATCCTATATTTTTCTAACTGGAATTCTTGTCCTAGAATTTTGTTTCTTGATGCTTCCAGACAAAAGTTGTATGCATAGGCTTCTAACTATTTTATTTCTTGTGCTAAGTCAACAACGTGTTACATGGGTGCCCTGGGTTTCTTTTTTGAAAATAGATGATAATTTCATCCGTGAATGCTCTCTTAATGATTTATTTTCTTTCCTTTTTAAATATGCGAAAGCAATTTGTTGTTCTCTCAGGAAACTTCTTCTTAAATGCAAGATTGCCATCTTATTCCAATGTTGTTATCAGATACAAGTGGTGATGACTGAGGAATCCATCACTGATACCCGATGAAGTCCAGCCCACTTTCTAACATAAAGTTAAAGGTGTTGTCCACCTTCAGATTACTTTAATTAACTTGTACATGCTCTTATGCATACCTTTACTAAGTGCATTGCTTTAGATTTCAGTCTTCCTTCTGTACTTTTCAACTATGTAATTATATCATCATTTTAAGTGCTATTGAATATCATATAACTCTGCTATGCTCTCTGCATTGATTACAATTGTCTCCACAGGCCAGCTTAGTGTCTCTCTAAATGCAACTAAAATAAACAATATCACTCACCGGACCGTGAGTGCCTCTGCGCTGGTGCGTGGCTCACTAGCCTTCCTGCCGGCACCTATCCTGAACCGCGGCCGTCCGCCATCCTGATGGTCTGCGCATGCGCAGTTCCCAAGAACTCTTGTGACTGTTGCTTTTAATCCAAATTGGTTGATTAGGCAACTCCCTATTTAAGGCACCTCTGTGCATTACCTCATTGCCAGATCTTGGAGTCTCATTCCCTGTGAGTCTCTGAAGGTGTTCCCTGTGTTCTACTAGTGTCTTCAGTTTCCTGCTGATTCCTGATCTACTCATCGCTGGTTTCCATACCCGCTAATATCTCCTGTGTACTACTAGTGTCTCCAGTTCCTGTGAATTCCCTGTGCTACTCATCGCTGGTTTCCATACCTGCTACAGTCTGCTGTTTCCTGCTTGTGTCCTCAGCTGGACTCTGATTACCGGATCTACTCACCTGTGGTTCCTACACTCGTCTCTACCGGCCAGCGTCTCTGCAGTTCCTGCATCTCCCTGTGGACAGACTGTTCTACTGAATAGCGGTATGCCTATCTGTTATTGACTTTCTACATTTACTCTGCATATCCGCTAGGACATGTTTCCACGCTCAGCAGCGGTATCCATACCCGCTATAGACTGTTATTGTTACGCTGCATACCTGTTTGGAATTTACCGTGCTACTCAGTCGTTATATGCATAACTGTGATTGACTATCCATTATTGGCCTGCATATCTGTGCTGAGCAAGTCGCTACCAAGCAGGGCCACACATACCGTTATATAGACTTTGTTGGATACGCTGCATACCTATTGGGATCAAGTTCCTCTGTGCTCTCAGTGTCTGCATCCTATTATCTTTGTATGCTTCCACTCATCAACACTTGTACACATCCTCACCTATTAAGCAGTGGTACAACTTGCTATACGCAGACCACTGACTTCCCCGCTACCTACCTGCACCTGGACAAGTCTTCTCACCCTAAGCAGTTGTACAACTTGCTGTACGCAGACCACTGACTTCCCCGCTACCTACCTGCACCTGGACAAGTCTCTTCACCATAAGCAGTGGTACAACTTGCTGTACGCAGACCACTGACTTCCCTGCTACCTACCTGCACCTGGACAAGTCTCTTCACCATAAGCGGTGGTACAACTTGCTGTACGCAGACCACTGACTTCCCTGCTACATACCTGCACCTGGACAAGTCTCTTCACCATAAGCAGTGGTACAACTTGCTGTACGCAGACCACTGACTTCCCTGCTACCTACCTGCACCTGGACAAGTCTCTTCACCATAGCAGTGGTACAACTTGCTGTACGCAGACCACTGACTTCCCTGCTACCTCCCTGCATCTACTCACGTCCATCCTGATCTCCGTGTTCAAAGCTGCCTTTCCATTATATCAGCTAGTCGCTGATTCTTTGACCAAAGATTGCTGCAAGTCACTGACTTTCCTATTATTCATTGGCATTCTCTCTCCATCTGCTGTGATATATGTTCCGCTAGTCACCCCGCTACCAGAGGACCGTTGTGTGAGCTTCACTACTCTGGTAAGCCCAGTCATCTGGTGAAATCCTGGGCAAGACTCCTAGTGCCCGTGACAAACAACTCTCCGCGATGATATAAAGACATGGTTAAAATACGCGCAAGGAAGCCAGAAAGATATGGAGATGTATTTAGTAAAAGGTGTAGGAGGTCACGTGCCAACTAACAGATGAAAGTCACCAGAAGGTTGAAATGCCCTTTAAGAGGCCATTGCAAATGTGAAGCTAACATGAGTGCAACAGGTGGACAGCACTACGTCAAGGTATCTTTGAGCTGGTAAATATAGCTGGTCTAGCCAAGTACTACTGCATCCTTTTTTTTAAGTGTTGTCCACAGCACAGCAATAGTATATAAATGAAATAGAATGTAACAGGAAACTTGGCTGACCACAAAGTTATATAAGAGCACTTAAAATGGGACTACACACAGAAGTCATAAATCATTAGGTGCTGTTAAACCTCTTTAGATAGCTTGCTTTCCGCTGCTGACACTGTACATTCTTGGTCACACTATAGGCATAGTGTATCCTGGCAACTTCTTCTAAAATGAGCACTTCTTTGTACAGCTGCCCCTATTTACCGTGTGTCTGGTATCACTAACGGTATGCTCAGAAGAACAGATCAGTCTCTCTGCGGTCATATGTCTCAGTAACTCTTTTTAAGATTAATGACACAGGTATGACCATAAAAGAGGTTTTGAAAACTATGCACTGCAGTAAAAGGAAAAATTAAATGTATAAAAATGGTTTAGGAGGTGCATGGCCTGACTGCAGCGAAGCATAGACGTGTCCAAGAAGAAGCCCTGCTCCAGCAGCCATAAAGTGCCTGATTTTTGACGACTCTGCCAGATGATTCACTCCTGAAATGGCACTAAAACTCTCCCCTCACCACCAGCAGTTAGGAGAGGAGCAGCACATAAGTTCCAATTTGCGGCCTAGCCCCTGCACCATCTGGGACTCCCAAGACTCCCAGTGCAGTCCATAAGAGGGCTGAAAAGTCCAGAAACATCTGGGACTGCTTGAAAGGTAGGAGAAAAGACTGCCCAGAGCTCCACCGCCACAGAGTGGTGAATATTCAATTAAGAAGGCAGATTGTGGTTACGCGCTATTGCACACTTCTCGTTACCGCAACATTGCGGATTTCCCTTCGTATCCCACATGGTTGCGAAGAGAAATCCGTTATGTTGTGGTACTGTATTGGCACTTTATACGCGCAGCATAAGTTGGGCCGTTCGTTTATTTTAAATAAAATATGCACATTGATACTGCTTTTGCTCTCAAAAAATAAATAAATGGATGCATCTGTCCACATGCACATTTGGTCATATCTTAAACTTGCACCTCCTTATGGTTAAAGAAAAGTAATGCATGGAAAGGGAGGGCAAACGTTGGCCGAGTGCCACAAGGGTATGTTCACGTAATTGCAATGGAATCAGACCTGGACACAGATGTATATATGCCTGTCAGAAGCCATATCTATTGCGGGTGCTGAACTGCAGGCGCAAATACATACACTGATGATGAAGGATATAAATACATTAGAGACTGTACAAAGAATGGCAACTAAAATGCTCCATGGCCTACAGCACAAAACTTACCTGGAAAGACTAAAAGATCTTAATATGTATAGTTTGGAGCAGAAAAGGGAAAGGGGGGACATGATATAAACGTTCAAATATACAGTATCAAGGGTTATAACAAGGTACAGGAGGGAAACATTCTGCCAAGGAAGAGAAGTATTAGAACACGAGGACATGCACTGACACTGGAGGGAAGTAGGTTAAAAGTAATTTTGAAGAAAAACTACTTCACATAAAGGGTAGTGGATAAGTGGAATAGCCTCCCATCAGAGGTGGTAGAGGCTAATACAGTAGAGGAACTTAAACATGCTTGGAATAGACATAAGGATAGCCTTACAAAGAATAAAGGATCAAATAAGGTTTGAGGTTACCAAAGGTTAAAAATTGGGCAGACTAGATGGGCCAAGCGGTTCATATCTGCCGTCAAATTCTATGTTTCTATAAAGATTGCCACCACTAGCTAAACGTTTCTGATTGAATGATTGCAGATTAACCTCCCTAGTTGATAGCGCTTCAACTAATTTCTATTTTTTTTATTATTTATTTTTATTAAATAACAGCAATATTAGAACAATGTTGAAAAAAGCATATATCAAATGTACATGATCTTGACTTCAATTATAGCAAGAAATAGGCTGAATCAATCTTTTTCTTCAACTCATTTTTTGCGCCTATATTATATAATTTAGCTGGCTTATATTAGCCTGACTTATTTGCTATTTACAGTCATAGCATCACAATAAAGAAGAATAGCACTGCAGTTCTAGAGACATGCCTATTTATGTTTTTGAATTACATTGAATAGCAAATGTGTGTTTCACATTTAAAACGAATGTAAACACACTGCTTCTGCTTATGGCAATAATATTATTATTATTATTTGCCTATGTTTTGCTATTGATGCTGTTACAATTATTACTGTAAACAGCTATTCTGCCTTGAATGTTATCAAAACTTTTCTATGTGACTTTTTATTATCCCGTCAGATCTTTTGTGGATTTGGGAAAAAACATGCTCGGATTCATACAAGTAATTTTTGAAAAAATATTTTTATAATTGCCTTGCAAACCGCAGTTATATTTCTATTGCGAATGTATAATATGTGTTTTTTGGGGGGTTGGGTACGAATTTTCGACAATGATAATATAGACGGAAATTCTACCGACACGAAAATGCCGACAATTACAATACTGACAAGGAGCAAATACCTAACTTTGTAACTACAGACAGGGAAGAAATCCTGACAGGCTAAATACCTAAATAGAAGAAATCCCAAAACAGATAAAATACCGACAGTGTGATTCCCAACAGTGAAAATGCCAGCATGCCCTGGCTGCCATGGGTATGCTGGTGCTTGTAGTTCTACAGTCGCGTTATTTTGGCCCCACCCCCACAATGGAATTATATTTTGTCGTGAGGGGTGGGGCCAAAATGACAGGATTCACCATGAATCACGTTATTATGCCCAGTGAATTGCGGGATGCGGGAGACTTGCCTGCTCTCCTGGGAGTCTGAGAGACCGTCCCGGATTTCGGGAGTCTCCTGGACACTCCGGGAGAGTTGGCAAGTATGGGTATTCTAAAGGAGAGGGCCCTGGGGCTGGATGTCAGCCTGGCAGGGGTCCCCCTGCTGTGTGTTCCCCTGCTACGGTGCCACCAATCCGAGCTGGCTAAGCATAGGGCTGGTTGGAAGAGAATTGGGGGGGACCTCACAATGTTTTTTTTAACATTTTTTTTTTGTCCCACTGTTTATTGATAGCAGGTCGACATTTTCACCTGCGGCAGTCACACTGTTGATATTTTATCCGTGTCAGGATTTCTTCCATTTAGGTATTTAGCCTGCCGAGATTTCTTCCCTGTCAGTATTTACAATGTTTGGTATTTGTTCTTTGTCAGTATTTTAATAGTCGACAGTTTCGTGTCAGTCACATTTCCATCTGTATTTTCACTGCTGGAAATATGACTACTACCGGTTCTTTGGATGGTACACTTACCTAATGTTTTTCAGATTTATTTTTGCTATCATTAAACAAGATTAAAGATATTTTTGTATTTGTTTTTTTTATTTATCCTGTATAAGTTTCTAATGTTTAAAATGTTTCAAACTACAACTCTCCTCCTTTCTGACAAAAATGGAGAACTGTATTGTTCGTGAAAATTTACGGCTTTGTGCAATTTTTGGGGCTGTTTTGAAAACCACAAATGTATGAAACGGCAAACTGATAGAAAACAGATGAAAAAGTTTTTTTAAAAAAAATGCTACATTACAATACGCCATCCCGACATTTAGCTATGAAAATAATACAAAGCGTGAGATTTATCAAGCAGCAGTTTTGCTCATTAAATTTAGAGAACAGTATTATTTTAGAATTAAATTAAGGGGGCAATATTTTTTTGTACTTAATTTAAAGAGGCAATAATATTTGACTGCTAACAGGGGTATTCATTTATTATGACAGGGACAACACTTATTACTTCATAATGGGAGAAAAATGTATATTGCTCACTTGTGGCACATGGGCACAAGTGCATGCTGGCATTGAAATAATAAGTGTTGCCCTTTTTTTATTAATGCCCCCATTAGCAGTCAAATAATATTGAAAACCAATTATTTTTTTTATTTAAATGAAACACAAGAAATCCTACTTTTAAAAACTTTTAATAACTTATACATTGTCTGAATGAAGAAGCCAACAGCAGCTAATGGCGTCATTCACAGCACATCATTATACTGTGATCAAATAACAGTGAGACGCGACACATAATCATGCCAGTAATAACTGTAGGCTTCAAAATACATAAGAAAGAAGTCAAATGACCAGAACACTGCAGGTAACTAAAACAGGTTGATATAACAATCAGTAGCAGCATCGCTGTCAGAGGCAGAGCGTACAAAACATGGAAACTTAGCCACCATAAACCACATATAGATCACGAGAACAAGATTACAAGAAACTCAAAAACTTTGACACATTTAAGCTCTAGTTGAAGAATTTGTTTTCCACGATCACCCCCTCTTCACAAGGGGATATGATCAATAGACTAAAATATAAGGTGCTTAACAGAATATCCCACATGAACAAAGTTTCTGGCTACAGGTAACATTGTGGTATCAGCAGTCATATTCAGCGTAGCTTCCTTCACAGAGGATATATGAAATGCAAAATAGCCTTACTCATTCATATAGATTACCCAAAATGTAGCTAACTTTATGGACATTGAATAATATATATATATATATATATATATATATATATATATATATATAATGTAACAATAATATATTTTAGATTTTTACATTAACATTTGGAATGTCAACTAATATCTATCTATCTATCTATCTATCTATCTATCTATCTATCTATCTATCTATCTATCTATCCATCCACACAGTGATCGAAGTGGGCTGCTATATATATATATATATATATATATATATATATATTTATTTATTTATAAGGTCCATTTTGGGTTTTCAAACCTGCTTTTAGGTGCTGGTAATCACAAGTTGCACCTGCAAGGTGCTGACAAAAAGCTGCTAGGCAGTTTCCTCTGTCTCTCTCAGACCTGGGAGGAGGTTGGAAGCCTCCTGAAAGACACTGCAAATGGTGACCAGTAAGTTTTATATTTTGTATGTGTATGGGACACAATGCCCTTCACAGGAGAGAGGGTGTTTTAGTGTTTTGGTGTGTTTCGTTAATGCAGGGCAGGCAAGGGGGTAAATGTATCAAGTTGAAAGTTTCCGGCAGGTTTGAAAAGTGGAGATGTTGCCTATAGCAACCAATCAGATTCTAGTCATCATTTATTTAGCATATTCTACAAAATGATAGCTAAAGTCTGATTGGTTGCTATAAGCAACATCTCCACTTTTCAAACCCCAGAAACTTGCAGCTTGATACATTTATTTTGAAGCTTTCTTTGGTTTTCTACTCAATAATGTAATAATACTGGCTGAGGCCAATTGTACACAAAATCTCGGACTTGTGTGACTTCTCTGCTGCTGTACACTACCCATCTACCCCAGGAGATGGCGCCTGCTCCCCCTACTATATATATATATATATATATATATATATATATATATATAGTGGCAAGAGCACATTTCTGGTGAAACACACACAAAAGCTGAAAAAAACGTCTTTGTGTTAATGTGTTAATGTCAGGATGGTAAAATACTTGACAACACAAATTTTCCACACAGTTTCTTGAGACCCTAAATGATAAATACACAGATACCAGCTCTCTAGACACTGGCCAGCTTTTCTAGCATAGATCATACTAAGCAGTGAAACAAACACTCCTCCCAGAGCCCTAGCTTGGTGGGCAGCTGCTTCCACTTGATTACTCTCACTACAGGCAGGCCCTGCAGCTGTGGGAAAAGGCACTTCCAAACCATGTAAGGTAAATCAGACTCTATACCATTTTTTGCCATACATATATTCTACACTAGTTAAAGGGCTTACTGTGTATGTTTCCCGTAAACCTTACATCAACCTTAGAATTCTAAACATTTGCATGCAAATAAACACACGGAGACCTGTATAAGTTATTAAAAAATTGCCAGAACTTTTATTATGATTTTTAACTTTAACTAGACCGATGGTGGCGGAGAAAGGGCACTGCCAAACAACTCTCAAGCTGATAACACTATCACGAGTGGACTGGAGCAAACCGCCGTACGTCCACAACCACGGGGAACAAATCCCATCATAACTTTGCGCTAAGCTGACGTCAGAGTGACTGCCCCTTTAAAACTCACGCTGCCCTCCCTCACCGAGCCGGACAGGGACCCTCCTCACCGAAGGGCCAAAAAGGGAGTTACTGGTGCCTCAAAGGGGGACAGTGACTTACGACAACTACCTGTGCGCCCACAAATCAGCCGCTGAACGCAGTGCCTTCCTACTTCGCTGCGCCCCACAGACGCCGCAGCCCGCCACCAACTAAGCGAGACACGCCGACACTCCTCCGCAAATGCTATCTATAAACATACCTTCCTCCGTTAGGTGTACGCCGTCTCGTCTAAAAAATTGAGGTGACTCTAACCCTAAGCCCGGGTGATCGATAACAAAACCTCCCAAGGACCGCACTACCTTCCGAATGGCGCTATTTAGCTTCCTGACCATAACCGTCATCTTTTTTAAGGGGATAGTCGTTCTCCATGCTAGCCGGGGGATCAATGCCGACCAACCAATGATGATATCTGGCCATGCCTCGTGGATTCGCCTAAGATCTTCCCGAATCGCAATAATGAGCTCTAGTGACTTTCCTTTCCCCAGATCATTGCCTCCCGGGACATTTGGTGGGCCTTGCTGTTTAATGAGCCTCACCAACCATGGAATAAGATCAGGCCAGCTTAATCCCCTTCTGCCCAACCATCTTATTACGGTGCCTTCGTGATTCGGGATAACATTAGACCTGGGGTGGCCGGCGGCCCAGAACACAAAGGAATGACCAATGATCCACACCATCTTAGTTGAAACACCATCACCTGAAAGCAGAAAACCATTGTTAAAACCATACCACCTTAATTTGGAAGACAGGCCAGGCTTAGCATAAAAGCACGAGAAGGATAGTATAGCAGAAATAACTGGTCCACAGGGAGGGATCGGGGAAGAGAGACACAAATGGGGAGCAGGCCACCCAGGCGAAGGTAAACAACACCCGGATAAACCTTGGCAGCACACCACTAATCAGGACTTATGCCCAGGGAAAGCCGGGTGAAAATCCCTTCGCGCCCCCGCTTCAAAGCGACGAGCGGAAAAGCCCAGGGCAGCCCACCAAATGGAGGGAGAAGATGGGGTGGGGAAGGGTAGTGGGGTGGGTTAGAGAACCAGAAGAGAATTGAAAATAAGAAAAAGAAAAACTGTGAAGGCAAAATTATGATTAACGGAACAAAATCAAACATCAACACTGTCAATCCTGACGTAAGATTTATAAGCCAGGGCTTTTATGGTCTCGGTAGAGGATCCAGCCAAGGCCGCGGATGTGGCCGCCCCAATCCTGAACGAATGAGTCCCGAACATAGCACTGTCAAGATTTAGTGACTGCAGGGTCCTTTTCATAATGGCCGAAAATTGATATTTCTTCAGAGGCATGCCGTTACAGTGACATAAAAACAAGCAGGCCTGAGGTCTTATACTCATAAACCGTGACACTAATTTAACCGGGCAGATATTACTATTTGGCTGCTTAGTTAACTGTACCCATGATCCCTTGCCACTCTGATCAGTCTTAGAACTAATTATTTTATAGGCAACAACCCCTTCGCACAAACTGACATGCTCTGCCCTCAAACCAGACTCTTGATGTTCCCTAGACCTAGCTACCAGTTCGGAAACCCGAAAGGCTCCAAAAAATGACATGGAGAACGCAGTGCTGAATAAGATCTTCACGTATTCATCGACTGCGACTAAACCGAGCTTCCCTATCAACTTGTCCAGAATGTTGGTGGTGATTGGTAAACGCGCATCAGTGTGCAAGGGTCGAGCTCTAGCCCACCCCTTTAGTGCCTTGCTGATCATAAAACCCTTGGTGACATCCGTGTAACCTTGCAGCCTGGCCATGAAAGATATCCCCGCCAGAGTAGATGCCATAGAGGCTCTAGATTCCCCATTGGAGTATCTCTCCCACATAAAGGCTAACATAGCGTCACGCTGACCTGCTTCAGATTGATCTTTTTGCCTGCTGAACAGTGACCACCGTCTCCATGCTGCCTGATATGTCCTCAGGGTGGAAGGAGCTACCGCTTGCTCCACGAGCCCCCTTATGCCGGCTTGATGATCTGCTAACCACAAGAGGGACACGGAATACCAACACTGTCCACCTGGGGAGTCAGACTGCAGAACCTGCTCAACTGGCCCCGGGACAAAGCATCGGCCAAGCTATTTTGCACCCCCGGGACGTGTCTAGCCCTAAACGAAATATCGTACTGTAGGCAGCGCAAAACTAGGTGATGCAGCAGAGATATTGCATGGTGGGCAGAGGCACTTTGTTTATTGATCGACTGGACCACCCCCAAATTGTCGCACCAAAAGACTATGTGCTTCCCTAGCAACGCGGGCGCCCACAGTTCAATTGCCACCACAATCGGGAATAGCTCCAGGACCAGCAAGTTCTTGGTAATCCCTACCCTATGCCACTCCTCCGGCCAGCTTTCCGCGCACCAATGTCCATCCAGGTAAGCGCCGAAGCCGCATGCTCCGGAACCATCCGTAAACAGGTCGATATTAAAGTTTGTTACGGGTGGTGACGGCCAGATTCGCGTACCGTTGAACTCCCTGAGGAAGATGAGCCAGATTTGCAAATCTTCCCTGATCACCTTAGATAGTCGCACAGCCGCATGCGGCCTACTCCTACCCGCAGTGGCTCTCTGTAGATTTCTACAGAAAACTCTACCCATGGGAATCACACGGCAGGCAAAGTTGAACCTCCCTAACAGGGACTGAACCTGCCTAAGCGGACTGGAGCTGGAACCTAACGCTGCTGCAATGGCCTCGTACATCTTGGACACCTTATCCGCTGGGAGCCTGCAGATCCCGGCTACAGTGTCGATCTCAATTCCAAGGAATGAGAGACACGTGGCTGGGCCCTCTGTTTTATCTGCGGCAATGGGAACGTCTAGCACCCTAAAAAGAGCCTCAGTGGAAAACAGCGTATCCCGGCAACATGTGGAATCAGGTGGCCTGATAACCAAGAAGTTGTCAAGATAGTGTGCAATCCACCGACACCCCGTTCCCGTCTGAATGCACCAATGCAAGAAGCCACTAAACTTCTCGAATAGCGCACAGGATATCGAACAACCCATGGGAAGACAGCGATCGATATAGTTTCCACCACGATGCCGAAAACCCATGTATTGATACGACTCCGGGTGAAGGGGCAGTAACCTGAAAGCCGACTCGATATAAATTTTAGCTAACAGGGAACCCCTCCCGCATTCCTGCACCAATGCTAGGGCAGACTGATAATTAACCGAACTTAGGGTGGCGTCTATAGCGTCATTCACGGATAGGCCAGCAGGGTATGACAAATGCTGTATCAGTCTGAATTTCCCCGCTGCCTTTTTGGGGACAACCCCTACCAGGGACAAAATAAGATTTGGGATGGGCGGAAGTAGGAACGGGCCAATCATGCGACCCAGACCAACCTCCTTTCCTATTTTTTCCTCTAACACCTCCGGGAGAGCGAGCGCCGATTTCAAATTGATCGGCGCTGTCATAGAAATGCTGCCCTGAACTGGGAGTTTAAAGCCGAGGTGAAAGCCGTCATGCAGGAGAGCACAGTGTCCCTATCATCGAACCAAGCGAGCCATTTGTCCAGTTAAGCCAAATTAATTGGCGATGGACCCTTGACCCGGCATAGCTGGATTTGCGCCTCTTCCCCTACCCCCACTACCTCGGGCCTTTGCACATTCGGCGGCTGGATGCTGTCCTCCGCATGACGTGCAACAGTGTTTAAATCTACAGGATGCTCCGCGCTGGCAGGAGCCTGCGTTGAAATCAAAGCATCTTCCTTTTGTGGGGAGGGCATTTTGCGCCCTCCCCGGCCCTGGAAACCTCCTGCCCACGCTACCCTCGGCCACCTGGTTGCTCGGTCTCATGAGTTCCAACCATGTGTCGATATCCTTAGACCCCAGCGGAAGTTTCTCGCGACCACTCATACGCTTCCGGAAGTGCTCGTCATATGCCCTCCAAATTATCGGGCCGTCCTTCACGACCATCCCGCTAATAAGGTGCATGTATTGCCACACCTCCTCCTGCTCGCCGGGCCTAGTCTCTAGGTAAATGGTAGCAAAAATAGAGAAGGCATTCGACAATCTAGGGAACGATCGGTACCTGTCTTCACCCATGCCTGACTTTTCACATGCCGCTGCCAGCGCCTTCTTGTCTTCCCCTGTCAATGCGAACATGTCCACATACTTCCCACGCTTGATTCTATCCTGAACGCTAGGCCTGATACCATGGGTTATCTCTAGGGATTCGACCTGTCCTAAGTCACTCCTAACCAACGTCTGCCTGCCTGAGGTGTCTGTTTGCTGCGCTTGCCTAGCAATTGTGTCTCCAATAACCTGATAAGTTTTCTGGGCCTATCGTCAGAATCCGAAGAACCACTGCTAGTGGAGAGAACCGATGACCCCAACAAGTGTACTTTATGTGTGGTACCAGAAATGGACTCACCCTGGGAAGCAGGATTCCCGTGGCCAGCAGACGCCTCTCCATCCTTAGTTGACATGGCCTGACCACCCGCCGAGCCCGTGAACGACTCCTCACGGATCCCTGACGACCTCTGGTCTCGTGCCTCGGACCCAGAACGACCTCCACCGACAGCCCTCATCTCCTGGTTTGTGACCGCAGGCTCTGAAACACAAAGAGGAGCAGTAAGCTGAGACCTAGGCATGTAGTCTAAGCGACGCTGCGCCGATTCCCTGTCTGGGCTGCCGAGATCTAGTCCTGGTGATGGATGGTGTCCCGGGCTGTAGTAACCGCCCGATACTACTCAACGCTGTGGGGGGATATTATCATAACGCACCCGGAAGGATTCCTCATAAAAACCACTTGACCTGGACTGGTGGCGCAACGGGGGGGGACCATCGGGACCTATTACCGCCGCTGGAATGGTGGTAATCAAAAACTAAATTATCGCGTGCTATGCCCTGACCAAAATAAATGCTGCTCCTATCCGCTCCCGCCGGCGAGGGGGCCCGACGTGGCCTTTACTCTCGATCATCCGTAGACGGCAGAACGTGGTGGTAAAGGGGCGGCCACACCGGCGCCTCACTCCTTTCCCTAAAATCACCCACGCTCCCGCTATTAAACGCATCTGTCTCCCCGTACCCCTGCTCCCGCCTGTATCATTGTGCCCTCTCCGCCCTCTGGGTAGCCTGTCGGGATGCACCCCTGTCTAATGAGAGTTCCCCTCCAAAATGCCCACCCCAAGCTGATCCCCTGCTACTATGGGGCAGGAAGGGGCTGGCTGGGAAATGCAGTTGGTGAGGGGCCGGGGGGTTATTAAACGGAGTACCCCCTCTGCGGGCAAAGATGGGTGGGGTAATTGGACACTGCCTGAAACCCCCAATGTCTGGCCCTTCTCTTCTCTCCTGAGGGCTGCTAGCTTCCTGCATCCTAACCCCCCCTGCACCCCCCCTAGTAGGGGAGAAATATCCAGCCTGCGCTGCAGCAGGGGTGTTTAAGGCCTCCGGGGACACATGGGCACCCACTGTGACTCCCCCTCCCCCGCTACCCCCGGCTACCTGTGGCTCGGCCGCGCGAGATGGCGCTCTGGGTCTGCGCATGCGCGGCCTCGCCATTGAAGCCAGCCGCACCGAGCGACCCCGCCACACGCTGGTGTCTGCCCCGGAGAGGACCATAACGGAAGCGTGAGCCCGCTCCACGGACTCACGCTGGGGGAGAGTGGAGGACCCCGGGATGTCCGCAGTGAGGGGGGCGGGTGGGTTGGCGGCATCAACATGGCGCCCGGAGCTCCGAGGGGAGGGGGACCTAAAACGAGCTGGGCGGGTGGAAGGGCATCTAGGATGGGGCATGGTGGCTGGCAGTAAGGAGACAGGCAAGGGCAATGCAGGGAGTGGCTATGGGGAACGGGGAGAGCGGGCGGCCCGAGGGGAGAAAGGGGAGGGAGGGGAGGGGAATGGAGAGAGGCGGGAAGGGGGAAAAGAAGGAGATGGAGCTGTAAAGGATAAGAGGAGAAAAATGAAATAAATGGACAACAGCAGACAGAGTACAGAAATAAGGAATGTACAAGAAAACAAAAGAGCATACAGAAAATTGGGACAAAAGAAACAGGTACTTATCCGCTCTCTCTGATGCCGTCTTTCCTGCAGGATCTCGTGCTGTGGAATGAGGCAGAACAGGAAGTACAGCCTACTATACCAATCAATGTCCCTCCCACTGGAGCACACATTGGTCGGGCCAAACCTATGTTAACCCCTTCAGGTAAGTGTTCAGCTTACTACAAACCCTGTCGCCCTTTAAGTGCATCCGTCCTATTCAGCCTCACTTGTCATTATCTTTAAACTAGGTGCACTGTTACACAAATGTGTTACTCTGCTTGTACCCTTCCTCTGCAGATTGCCAGCTAAATGCCTCCCTTTATTACATGTCCCTCCCCCTAGCGTCACCAAGTAGGAGGTACGAACTTCACGAGCAGCGCAATTTTCTTGTGACAATGCATCTGCATTTTATGCAGAATTTCATGTCTATTTTCTACTGAGAACTTGAAAGCTTCCAGTGCCAAGAACCAGCGGTTTACCTTGGCATTTACCACCCGGTTCTTCTGCATCTACCACAATGGTGCATGGTCTGTTATTAACGTGAATTCTCTATCTAGGAGAAAATAGCACAGATCTTCTGTAGCCTATTTTATGGCAAAACATTCATTCTCCACGGTGGCATATTTTTGTTCCCTTGTAACTTCCGACTAAGATACAGGACAGGGTTTTCTATTTCATCATTCCTGCAACAAGACTGCATATAAGCCAACACTGGAGGCATCAGTTTGAAGGAAGAACCTCTGGGTAAAGTCCGGTGCTTGTAGACCTGGAGAGGAACGAAGGGCTAAGCAAAGATCTGACCAAGCAGTTTCTGCAGACTTGTTTTTTAACATGCCCGTAAGTGGAGCAGCTCTAGTGGTGAAATGGCCTACGAATTACCTATAGTAGCCTATTAAGTGTAGGAAGATTCTTAAATGCAATTTCTTTTCCTGTCTTGGCCAATTTTTGACTGTCTCCACTTTGTCTAGTTGGGGTTTTACTCACTCTCGCCGGATGACGTACACCAAATACTTGGCTTCTCTCATGGCTATGGCACATTTTTCTGGATTAGCTGTTAGTTCTGCAGACCTTAATAAAGCTAAGATCACCTCAATGTGATTTCCAGTTAGGGGTATAAATCACTATATCATCTAAATAAGCGGCTACATAAGCTGTATGGGGTAGGTAGCAACTTTGAAAGGCGGCATGTAACCCATGTTGTGTTTGACTTGGCTGAGGAAGTAAGGGCAATTTGCAAATACCCCTTGGTTAAGTCAAGAGTAATTAGAGAGTTACTGCCTGCAAGATTTTCTACTAGTTCATTCACACATAGTATCAGGTAGGCATCAAACTGGGATACTCTTTTTAGCCACCTAAAGTCAATGAAAACCTAAAACTCCCATTGAGCTTCGGAACTAGCACAAAAAGGCTGTTCCACTCACTAGTGGATTCCTCAATTACGTCCAGCTGTACCATCTTCTCAATTTCCTTTCTCACATCAGCCCAACTGGTTTCTGGATTGCAGTATGACTTCTGTCATGTTCAAGTTTTGAGAATGACACAAATATAATTTTTCACAAAGTCTGCTACCTGAGTTTTTATGATGGCAATTTGCATATACCCCAGAATGCCATGAAGAGTGATCAGATGAATTGCAATTAATTTCAAGGTCCCTCTATGCCATGACAATGAACATTATCCCAAAAACATTTCCACTGCATTTCAGCCCTGCCACAAAAGACAAGCTGACACCAGGTCAGTGATTCTCTCATTAACACAGGTGAGAGTGTTGACGAGGACAAGGCTGAAGATCACTCTGTCATGTTGATTGAGTTAGAATAACAAACTGGAAGCTTTAAAAGGAGGGTGGTGCTTGAAATCATTGTTCTTCGTCTGTTAACCATGGTTATCTGCAAGGAAACACGTGCAGTCATCATGGCTTTGCACAAAAAGGGCTTCACAGGCAAGGATATTGCAGTAACATTGCACCTAAATCAACCATTTATCGGATCATCAAGAACTTCAAGGGGAGAGGTTCAATAGTTGTGGCTTCATGGTGCCCATGAACATCCAGCAAGCACCAGGCCCATCTCCTAAAGTTGATTCAGCTGCGGGATCGGGGCACCACCAGTGCAGAGTTTGCTGAGAAATGGCAGCAGGCAGGTATGAGTGCATCTGCATGCACAGTGTGTAACAATCCTGTCCAGGTTTGCTACTTTCCCTGTCTGCTCTGTTCTCCTGTGGATCACTACTCACCCTCAGGACAGGCCATTCAAACCTGCTCTATTTAAACACACCTGCTCACTGTCAGTGCAACTATTTTGCTACCCTGACTCCATGGACCCTTGTGTATCCTGACCCTGTGTATTCCTTGTGAAAGAATTCCATTTCTTTAACCAAGTGCTGGAGCACTTTTCATGGGACTTCCTTGTTGCAAGTATCTTCATGTGCAAATTACAAGACTCTGTTTACTCTCAAGTGTGCCTCTACTGTGATACACAGACTCATGACCTTCAACCCTGCAGTATAAGAACCTTTGTCATACCTAACAGTCTGGTTCTCCTATACTGCTAATTCCTGGACTCTGTGGTTAATAGACTTTACCTTGCATCTCTGTGTAGTCTCATCTATTAATTACTGAACCCTGTGGTATCCTGGACATTGGTTATTGCTACCTTCTCTGTGGTGCACAGAGCGCTGACTATTCTAATCTTTGCTGTGGTTATTGTAGCTGATATCATCTGTGCTGTGAACAAGACTGCTGTTGTGTATATCACCTTGACACACTCCGCCGCGGCTAATTGACACCTGCTCTGAATCACTGCCTCTGCTACAGTCATGGCTATGCTCCTCCGTAGCTAATTACCAACCCTCCTGTGTGCTTAACCTTGCCGGATTCTCCATCTCTGCACTGTGACATATCGTGTCTCCCTGCATTGCTGTATGTGGTGTTCCGCTCTGGATTCCTCTCTGCCTCAGTCCCAGTACTATGCCTTCTTGTATTTTGATGCCTGCATTGCTATATGTTCTCCCTGTGATTTGCAGCACTGTCGCTGCTTCCATTAATCTACCATTCTCGTTACTTCTGTATTATGTACGTTACTAATACTTCCACGTATTAGCTGTGACATCTATACGTATTTATGCTTCTCCATTATATGTGATATCTATATTATACATCTGCAGATTCCTGTCATCTGAGCATATTTATATATATGTTTATTATCTACTCATTGAAGTATTGAAGAAGCAACATCCTTGTGTTGCCTTCTTATTCTGAACCCTAGTTAAGACTCAGTACCAGGTCCTGTACAGGCCTGCTCTGACTAGTCAGGCCTATACTTTTGGAGGATGGCTTGGTGTCAAGAAGACCAGAAAAAAAGCCACTTCTCTCCAGGAAAAACATAAAGGACAGACTGATATTCTGCAAAAGGTACAGGGATTGGACTGCTGAGGACTGGGGTAAAGTCATTTTCTCTGATGAATCCCCTTTCAGATTGTTTGGGGCATCTGGAAAAACGCTTGTCCTGAGAAGGAAAGGTGAGCACTACCATCAGTCCTGTGTCATGCCAACAGTAAAGCATCCTGAGACCATTCATGTGTGGGGTTGCTTCTCAGCCAAGTGAGTGGGCTCACTCATAATTCTGCCTAAGAACACAGTCATGAATAATGAATGGTACCAAAATATCCTCCAAGAGCAACATCTCCCAACCATCCAAGAAAAGTTTGTTGATGAACTATGCCTTTTCCAGCAAGACGGAGCACCTTGCCATAAGGCAAAAGTGATAACTAAGTGGCTCGGGGATTAAAACATCAAAACTTTGCGTCCATGGCAAGGAAACTCCCAAGACCTTAATCCAATTGAGAACTTGTGGTCAATCCTCAAGAGGCGGGTGGACAAACAAAAACCCACAAATTCTGACAAACTCCAAGCATTGATTAGGCAAGAATGGGTGGGTATTAGTCAGTATGTGACACAGAAGTTGATTGACAGCATGCCAGGGCAAATTGCAGAGGTCTTCAAAAAGAAGGGTCAACACTGCAAATTTTCTCTTTCCATAAACTTAATGTAATTTTCAATAAAAGCTTTTGACACTTATGAAATGCTTGTAATTTTACTTCAGTATACCATAGCAACATCTGACAAAAAGGTCTAAAAACACTGAAGCAGTAAACTTTGGGAAAACCAATATTTGTGTAATTCTCAAAACTTTTGGCCATGACTGTACATGTTGTTGTACAAAGGGCCTTATCTTTACTAGCCTCTCATACATTTGGGACACAAATTGTACCAGATTTGGCTCCCTCAGGTCTTGCTGCTCCCACCCTTTATTTAACATATCCAAGATACCCCTGGGCTGTCTCCCGAACAATAATTCAATGGGACTAAACCCTGTGGAGGCCTGAGGTACCTCATGGATGGCAAATATGAAATAGGGAATAAGAGTGTCCCAATCTTTTTAATCTGTGCCACGTGTTTCCTGGACATGTGCTTTAATGTGCAGTTATAGCACCCCACCGAACCGTCCGTTTGTGGGTAATAAACAGAAGTGTGAAGAGCCATCACCCCTAACAACTGGGACATGTCCTTCATCAGCTTCGACATGAACAGGGTGCCCTGGTCTGTGAGAATTTCCTTGGGTATTCTTAAGTGTGTGAAGACCAATACAAGTTCTTTAACTATAGTCCATAGGGGAACTGCTTCTGCATATCTGGTTGTATAGTCAAGGACCACTAATATATATTGGTGCCCACGAGTGGAATTCTCCAGCGGCCCCACAAGGTCCATGACTATCCCTTCATATGATACTTGTACTATTGGTATTGGGATGAGAGGTGCCCTGTATATAGGTTTGGGACAGGTTCTCTGAAATATGGGACAGGATCGACAATACCTTTTCACTGCCACGTGTACATTGGGCCAGTAAACGTGAGTAGAACACGTTCCCGTGTTTTATCCTCCCCCAAGTGACCCCCACAGACATGTGTATGAACTACTTTTAACACTAGGGGTACATGGACCTGAGGAACCATTAACTGTTCTATTGCTACCCCCTGTACAATAGCAACTCTATACAAAAAGTTAATATTAACAATAAAATATGGTATACCTTTTGCAGGCTGGGCAGTTTTCCCTTAAGCATTCATCTCAGTCATACTTTTAAAAGAATGTTCTAAAGTTGTATCATTAAGTTGGTCACGAGCAACGTCCTGCAGAGCAAACAAAATTGGTATTTCGGACCAGTCCGTATCCTCACTGACTGGCTCATCTCCGACGCCACCTGCCAATGCTACTTTGGACTGTTCTTGCTTCCCCGCAGATGGATTCTTTTGTTAAACTTCTGCTGTGACGGTTGGCGGTTCCCAAATATTGAGGTCCAGACGTTGTGGATTCTTAAGCGGATCCTTTCTGGCTGGACCTGCTCACCAAGGACCTTTTTAAATAGTGGAAAGATCGCCCTAGAATGAGTGGATATGGAAGTTTAGGCGATATGGCAGTCACCACCATAACTGTTTGATTTTTAAGTGTGACTGTCAGAAGTGTTCACTCATACTCCTCAGTCATCCCATGTATGCATAGGACCTTCACCTTGGGCAAATGAGTATTTATGGTTTCGGGCAAGACAGAGCTGGAACCCAACGTAAGTTCACTCCTAGAGTCAACCAATGACAAGACAAGGTTTTGGTTGATAAGCATAGTCAGCCAGAATAAACAAGGACTTCCCAATGTGGGACTCATGGTACAACAGCTTGGGAAAGCAGGCCAACATGTGCAACAGAATAGTCCATGGGTTGCGGTAGTTTAGGACACTCGGCCCTAAAGTGGCCTGGCTCACCACATTCGAATCACTTTGGATTAGACATTTTTGTAACCGGCCTTCTATCCGTAGCAATTTTGCCATTGGGCCCTGTAGCAACGATTGTTTGACTTGACTTTTGATGTGGCATCGACTTTGGCATGAACACAGTTGCTTGGTAATATGCTGTAGTGTACTGTGGCAAGCTCTTCATAAGTTTGTGGGTCTGATTGCAGCACCCACCTTTATATTATGGAAAGCTCAGCCAATTGTGCTCTGAACAGTTTGTCTTTATTATATCATCATTCATGATACTGCTGGGCTTGGCCTGGCCCGGAAACCCCAATGTGAGCCAATATCTCATACTTTAGGCATGGATAATCAGAGGCCCGGTCCTCATCCATATCCATATAAGCTCACTGAGCTTCACCAGTCAGATATGGCGCCAGCCTCTCAGCCCAAACTTCAGAAGGCCATTTCGCCCTTTTTGCAGGTCTCTCAAAGGACACCAGATATATTTCTATGTCATCAGCTGGTGACATTTTCTGCAGAGCTGGACCAGGTGGTACAATCCTGTCACGCCTCCCCTGGAATAACTCTTCTCTTGTGCCTGGTATTTTCCTCCTGTGCCACTGCAACTTGTAGCACCTGAGCTGGCTGCTCTTGTTTTGCAGCAGACACTTTCATGAGTGCTCTCAAAACTTCCTCCATGTTAACATCTACACAGGTTGGGTAGCGGAAACCTGCTTCCCTGAGCATCTAATTTCTGACACCACTTGTGGCAAGAGCACACTTCTGGTGAAACACACGTAAACAACTTCTTGCTTTTTAGTCTGCTTTAATGTCAGGATGGCAAAGTATTTGACAACATAAAGATTCCATACACTTTCTGGTGAGTCCAGCTCTCTAGACACCTGCCAACTTGTTTAGCATCAGTCACACTGAACAATGAAAACATACAATTTTTATACTTTACACTCTTCCCACAGTCATAGCTGTGACACTCCCACCTCATCGACTGTTCTGGTGAATACTCTTACGGCAGAGACACCCTGTCAGCCTATTGTCACTGTTGGAAAAACACACTTTAAAACCATGTAAATTAAATCCGATTCTGTACTATTATTTTGCCACACATATGACTTTCACCTGTTTATCTTTAAACTAGGTGCACTGCTGCACAAATGTGTAACTCTGTTTGTGTTCTTTTACCTCACTTTGTTAATATATGTATGTATATGTATGTATTTATGTGTATATATATATATATATATATATATATATATATATATATATATATATATATATATACATAGATAGATCGATAGATAGCCAACTTATTTGGTGGATGCAGAGGAGCCAATAATTTTTTTGTTTACATGTTGTGGTCACACCCCTCTTGCAGTTTCTTACATTTATTAAATACTTGTGGTAGGGTACATACTTTATAGCCTCATATGTAATTCAACAAAATTTCAAAGGATAACAAATGTTAAAAATAAAACCCCAGGGGGTACGTAGCACAGCATACAAAATAATAACCAACATGCAACAACAACACATGGATCAACACACTGTGAACTACACACTCCTATACCTCACCAGTGTCTTTATCTAATTCACTTCAATGCACAATCTCAGCTACTGAACCCCACTTTTCACTCCTCTACCCATGTGGTAGGGACTGAGCTCAATGCCCTTCGACTTTTCTAGATCCATTAAGAAATAACAGTTTGTAGGGGCTTCAATTTCCACACAGGTATGATCGAACTGGTATGACAGGAGTAGTGGCTCCTAGTCAGCACTGTCATGAAGAGAATATCCCCCCATGTCCCCAGGCACCCTGTAGTGTATGGCTCTAGCACATCTACTAAAGCAGGATGCAGCTCAGAGGGAAGCATGTTGGGGTCTATAGATGCAACAGACAGGAGACATATTTCACAACTAACAGTACACAAACAAAATGTTTACATTATAGTGGCAGTGTATGCAATCCCAACTAGCAACATTTAAGAAGTGTACAATGGACATAAAATACATACATACATACATGGTTAACACAACACAGTCCAAACAATGTAAAACACAGTTTGGGCTACAAAAGGATGTCCAGCAGGCTACACTACTGGTATCAATGTCCTGAAACATCCATCTCATTACAGGGGCCAACTCAATGTGGTTCTCTACAAAAAGAACTGCTAAGACACTTAAGTGGCTGAACCAGAGGTTCTACGAAAAAAGTGACAAAGCAAATTCCCTCTTGGTTAGTAAACTTTGACAATGTTGCACATGCAAAGCTACTGCATCGATTAGAAATGGTTTGTGAGAATTACTGACCAATTACCCTTCTGAATGATGACATTTTTGCTAAAACAGTAGCCAATATAGTCAGTTTATGGCTCTCTGGTATGATCCATCCGGACCAAGTTGGGTGTGTTTCTAGTTACCAGGCTGTAGATAACACCAGAAAGGCAAATGCCTTAGTTAATCAAATGTATGCCACTAAAACCCTAGCATTACTAGCTTTACATGCATGGAAGACTTACAAATGCACTACTGGCCCTTCATGATGCAAGTTCCTGAGTCATTTTGGCCTGGGGGGTGGGGGGGGGTTAAGTTGGGATCTCAACCTCTTAATGAAACCCGTCAGCCTTGGTCCCAGTGAATTGTTTCCTTCTGATCCTTTTGGAATTTCTAATGGCACTCGCCAAAGCTGTCCCTTGTCATCACCCATATTCATCCAAAATTCAACAGAACCCTGAAATAACAGGCATTAAGGTAGGGCAGTGTGAACATAAAATAGCTTTATACACTGATGATATTTGTTTCATTTATTTCCAAACCAATGATTTTCAAAGAACTCCACCAATTCGGACACCTATATAACTTCAAAATAAACCCTGATAAAACTGAAACCCTAGCTCTTTTTACATCCCCCAACAAATTTGCTTGAGATTAACTTCCAATTTTAAACGGTAACAAAATAATTCAAATATCTGGGTATATATGTCACTAAGAAGTGAACCAGGAATACCTCTTTAAGGGTAATCATTCTCTCCTTATAGCAGTCATTAAACCAGATCTACTAGCCTAGGAAAAATATTTATTTCATGGATCGGTCATATCACATCAGTCAACATGAACATTCTTCAGAGCCTCCTATACCTTTTTTAAACATTGCCTATTAATATACCCTCCAAGATCTTTGTTGCCCTAAAACAAATGGTCTTAGCATTCAGGAGGTAGAAGATCCACTGCATGGTGATCTGCAGCACTAGTCATGCACTCTCTCACCTGCGGACATCAATATTGAAGAAGGTAAGTCGGGGGTGAGGGGAGTCTTAATGTGACTGAGATGGGCAGCTGGACTATTAATTTAGTGGTGGGCTGACATTTCACTGCTCAAAACAAAATACAATTACATGTTATAAAGTATGTTTTGTATTGCCATTTTTAATGCTGTAGTGGGTGTTTCTGCAATTTTTTACTATTCAAACTGTATGAAAATAAATATTACATTGCTTCAATGGTAGAAACAATGATAAATTATGTATTATGTTTTTCCTCATTGCTTATAAGTGACTCCATTTGGAATGACTAATCTTATGGTGTAAATGGTATTATCAGGTTTTAACTATTGATGTTGTGGCAAAGTCACAAACCGCATTTCTAAACATTATGTTTTCAGAAGTCACTCAATGCTGATATCTCTAGGATTTGGGGTATTAAAATAGTGATGTTTCTTGGAATCTTTACAAGAACATTTTTATAATGTCTTTTCTCAGTTTTAGAACTAGGTTTGCAAGAGATTATTCATTTAATGATGAGTAGAGACTATAATTTTATTAGTGGAGGCAATTTGTGTGGTTTCCACAATGGCGCATAAAACCCTCTCTAGAAATCCTGCATTTGTTCCTGAACAATAAGTACAGAATTTGTATTTATTTGTTTTCAAAAGTCAAGTGTGTGCATGATGGGCTGACATGAGAGTAATGGGGGGGAGCAAGGGTGGTAGGCTTCAGCAGACCCCCCCTTCTATTCAGGTGCTATACATCTTTAGCACAGAGATTGTACCTCAGTCAGTCCAGTGCTTAGGAAATCCAAAACCCTCATTGTTGCCCCAATACTTTAGCCATGCATTTAGCGCTCCCTAAGCTCTTCTAGGCTGGTCTGTGTTGAGTATGGCACAACTTTGGAAAATACAACTTTGGAGGACCTCTCTTCTAGATTAAGATCCCACTGTGCACAAAAGATTTAATGCAAGGATGAGTCCTTTTAGCTGCTTGACATAATCTTCCCACCAGATCGACTGACAATAGTCTTGTGTCCAGGAATACACTAAGTGTCCGAAACCTGCACCATTAATGTACTAAGGGCCTAAACCCTCTTGAAGGAAATCCAGTCCCTAAGAGAAGTTAGCAGCATCAGGATTGACTAATCTGGTGTGTACTAGAGTATGGATGTGTTTCCAAATGCTGTAATACACTATAGAAGTTTTCTTTCTTGCTTGCAATAATACCTCATTCACTTTGTCAAAGGTTCCTTTACCTTTGAGCAGCAACCTCTTATTTTCCCCACCATGAGACTCTGGATCTGGATAAATAATAGATCTTTGGAGCAGAAGATTTGGCTACTAGAGGTCATAGTTTTCTACAAGCATCTATCATCCTACTGCGAACCACAGCAAGTGAGGCCAGAATGGTAGATCCGTTATTACGTCCACTGCATCTCTCTTGTGGTTCTTCAATGTGCATGCAATAAAAGGAGCAGGAGGGTACTCATACATTAGTTTGAAGTTCCAAGACCTTATCAGAACACCTATTTCCTCTGTTGAATTGTAGCCATCAGATATGAGAGGCCTCAAGCTTTTCCACCATTCTCCTCAATGGATCTGATGCAGACCATTATAATCTACTTTGTTTTTCTTGCCTGTTATGTGAAGAATTGAAAGAGAACTCAGGTCATCATGGTTTTATGCTTGATGCCTTCTTGTTGGTTTATGAATGTCTCTACTGCAATCCCACAGATCAAGTTGGTCCAGGGATGTTAGTTCTCTCTACCATGTTCTGAGGATGCATGGTTCAGGCCATGCGCCCAGTGCGAATACGCCAGAGTGGAGTATCATCAGATGAGACCTCCAATCTGCTCTATTGAGAGTTTTACATACTCTCTCTTAAGAATATGAAAACTTTGGTGGAGGTCCCTCCGATATATTTAGCAAGATCTCGGCATTCAAATATAGCCAGTCTTATTGCCATTCACCGCTTGCACTGCTCGTTTCTGTCCTCAGTAGGGGAGATCTGACAAAGTGATTGTAAGACATTCAATTATTTACACTGCATTGGATCTTTTCTGGTACAAAGATACAGGTAGCTTCGAAGACGATTGGCATAGGTCTAAGCTATATATACTGGGACCCTGCTAAATACAGCAAAAGGTCAGGGACCCAAGGAACCCCCACCGAAGCACTATTCTTGTGAAGGGACAGGATGTAAGTATATATATATATATATATATATATATATATATATATTGTGGCAATGGGAGTGGTTTTCCACAGGCCTCTCAGAGTGGAATTAGCTATGGAGCTAACAGTCTGCAGGTAAAAGGCTGCAAACCAAGTCATACATGGGTGTAGCACTGGGCTTATGTTAAGTTATGTACAGATCTGAGACATGTGATAAAGTAAATGTAATATGTGATTTACTTACATGCTTTAACGTGTTTGTGTCCACAGCTAGCAGCAGAGCTGATAAGGGTGGCTGTACTGAATAGGCGTTACAGAGCACCTGAGGAGACTTCCTTTAATGACAAGGTGGGAGTGTCGCCTGTCAGTCATCGAAGCCTGTGGGAGGAGACCTCGGTATTTAATCCTGATTTGTGCTCTTGTTAGAGGTGACTGACGCTGAACTAGTTGGCCAGTCAGTAGTGAGCTGGGCTATCTCTAGTTAGCTGTAGGGTCACCAGGAGGTGCAAGCAAAAGGGAGTGCTTGCTGGTGTCATCTTGACAGAAGAAGTGTTGTTTATTGTGATGCCAACAATAAATATATTTGATTTAAAACAAGAAGTTTTCGTGTTGCTGATATCTGCTGGGTGTTCTTGCAACAGAAGGTGACAAAAGGGCCATGAGAAGGGTGCGTTTTGTTACAAGATATATATATATATATATATATATATATATATATATAGTATATATTCCTCTTAGTGCAAATCTGTTGCAAAACTAGAAACGCAGATTTGCAAATGACCAGTCTAATTTAGTGTAAAGTTTCTAAGAGAAAATATCCCAAAGTACTCATGAGCCTACAATCTGTAAACGGTTATCAAAGTGCAGCTGGTCTGCACTTAAAAACAAGGAGGGCAGATTGTCTATTGTAATGTGGGGCGGAAAAGCAGATGCCTATATGGAGCAATGCTATTATTTAGTGTGCTAGTAATCACTCTGTCACATTCCTTGCCTTTAAGTGGGAAGTTTCCACTTCCCACTGAGTGAGCATAACACTCAGTTGCATTACACTAAATGTGGGCATTTGCATTATCTTAACCTTGGCTAATGCGGTTATTAGAGGAGATAGAAGACCATGCCATGTAGCCAAGTTATAGTGTTTATCATAACCAATGTCCTTAATAGAGCTCTTTAGTAGCATTGTGCTAAGATGAGCTAATATCTGACCGGTTGCTATGAGTTAAACACATATGTTCTACCTGTATTGCTATTAACAAGTCTATGTAATGTACAATACTATATTTGAATTATATACATATAGGGAGAATGTGTGTGTTCACCTCCCCTCTAGAGATCGCTGATGTGATGATGTGAGGTGTATGACATGACTTCTTGCCATCGCACAGTGGGGAGTGGGGCCATGATGATGTAACACACTGATGAAGGAAACTGCAGAAAGAAATTGAAGAAAGGGAAGCGGAATCTGGGAGGGTGACCTACTCTCCCAAGAGTTTAGAAAAAAAGGGATAAATGGATATCAAATTAGTATTTCAAATTGGTATTACAACCTACTAAGAAAAAAACATTCTTCCTTAATCCCTTATCTTAAGGAATAAATATCCACTTCACCGTGTACAAGTTAACGGTTACTCAAAGCACCACACGTGTAGTGTGAGTGAGAAAATGAACTGAATCACTTACACAGTGAACTCGATCCACTGATTGATATAGAACGCCACGTCTGATCCCGTTGTTACATGTAGCCCAATCGTATTATATACAACGATAGAAGCATACAAAAAGGATCTGGCATAATATCATCAGGGTTTTTATTTTTCACAGTTTAAAAACACCATAATAAAATCATCTCATCTTATACGATATCCCAACATTAACAGTAAGTGGACTCGTACCGGACTTAAGTGAAGAGTCAGCGTGTAGATGAAATAACTCCCGGGCAATCACCGCTAGACAGTCCTCTCTCCTCCGGCTCGTGTAACACTGCTGTCAAGTGGGCAGATCTGTGTTAACCAACGCGTTTCAACACCGACTCTGGGGTCTTTGTCAAGGCATACACAGAGTTCGTTCGGTTTCCATTTAAACCTAAAGTGTCCAATCATCAGTCGGGTAATCCGATTACAAAAACAGAGCGTCATTTTTCTATTTATAAAAATTATTCACATAGGTCTTCAGGCTAAAAGATCTGGATGATTGTCATTAAATCAACAGGAGAGGTTGATATTTGCATGTTATATGATGAGTATCATTTGGGGAATATGAATTATGTCACCAGAGAAGGAACTGGTTACTATATGAAATATGGGAAACATCTAAAAATTATATGTCTCTTATGGTGATTATTGTTTTTGTGGTGAATTGGTGGTCTAGAGCTTAAACTGCTTGAAGAACTCACACCAGTATAGATTAGATACATCTCAATGGGAGCTAATTATCTATGAATTTGATTAGCGTTATGGAAAACACTATATGATATTAGTTATGTAGTGCTGTTATTCCGTGCAATTGTGTGTTGCTCCATTGAGCCGGTACATGATTTCTGATTGACGAATCCTCTTATTGTCTCTAAAAGGGAAAGGATCCATAGTCGAATTGATAAGTTGGTTGCATAATTGTTTTTATAATTGTTTTTATGATCATTGCCTATACCATTAGAGCGATTGTATCATTAGCCTGAAGACCTATGTGAATAATTTTTATAAATAGAAAAATGACGCTCTGTTTTTGTAATCGGATTACCCGACTGATGATTGGACACTTTAGGTTTAAATGGAAACCGAACGAACTCTGTGTATGCCTTGACAAAGACCCCAGAGGCGGGGTTGAAACGCGTTGGTTAACACAGATCCGCCCACTTGACAGCAGTGTTACACGAGCCGGAGGAGAGAGGACTGTCTAGCGGTGATTGCCCGGGAGTTATTTCATCTACACGCTGACTCTTCACTTAAGTCCGGTACGAGTCCACTTACTGTTAATGTTGGGATATCGTATAAGATGAGATGATTTTATTATGGTGTTTTTAAACTGTGAAAAATAAAAACCCTGATGATATTATGCCAGATCCTTTTTGTATGCTTCTCTCGTTGTATATAATACGATTGGGCTACATGTAACAACGGGATCAGACGTGGCGTTCTATATCAATCAGTGGATCGAGTTCACTGTGTAAGTGATTCAGTTCATTTTCTCACTCACTCTACACGTGTGGTGCTTTGAGTAACCGTTAACTTGTACACGGTGAAGTGGATATTTATTCCTTAAGATAAGGGATTAAGGAAGAATGTTTTTTTCTTAGTAGGTTGTAATACCAATTTGAAATACTAATTTGATATCCATTTATCCCTTTTTTTCTAAACTCTACGGATTATAATACCTGGAGAGTTTATAAGAAGATAAAACTAAAACCTTCCATATGACATCTGCTTCTTAAATATCATCTATTAAGAAGATTACATGATTGGACCTATAAGAAGAGGTTGATTCACGTGGATATTATATGGACTTTTGAACTCTGTGGTGAACTTGTTATATGCGCCTATATACCTGTATTATATTATTTATGGTAATTGAATGTAGTGGCATTTATTGAGGTATTAGGCAGCTGTGACAGGGAGCGCTTTTTTGATCTTTCCCTTTGTATATACTCTCCCAAGAGTCCAAGAGGGCACCCTGAAATTTTAGTACCAGATATAAAATCATAATTCTGCGTACCAAATATAAAATCATAAAATATATTCACGCAGATGATGATATCTTCAACAATATTGTGTATCTTCAATGTAAGTTTGATACTTACTGTTTTATTATTAAATCTGTGATATACAGTATTACACTATCACAATTTTTATTTATATGTGGATTTGAGGTTCCAGCTGTCTATTATGGACCCCCCTCTATGAAGAGTGTTTTCATTGAAGATACACAATATTGTTGAAGATATCATCATCTGCGTGAATATATTTTATGATTTTATATCTGGTACGCAGAATTATCACTCTCAGTGGTGTTTGTACTTGGGATTTAAGACAGTGTTGCACATGAGTGTCTATTCTAATCATTACACTGGTTCTGCTTTTGATTTCTGTCTAAAACATATTATGTCTCCAGTGTGAGCTTACGCTACCACGGCGGTTCCCAAACTGTGCGCCGCGGCTCCCAGGGGTGCCGCGGCGCTGTCACTGGGGTGCCGCGGGCCAGCCATAAAAAAAAGAAAGAGCACATAAACTTACCAATCCGCCGGGCGCCGGGACCCAGCAGCCTCCTCTCTCCCGCAGCTGTCACTGACTATCGACGTCAGTGACAGCTGCGGGAGAGAGGAGGCTGCTGGGTCCCGGCGCCCGGCGGATTGGTAAGTTTATGTGCTCTTTCTTTTTTTTATGGCTGGGAGAAGCGGAGGAGGACAGCGGGAAGCGGAGGAGGACAGAGGGCAGCGGAGGAGGACAGCGGGAAGCGGAGGAGGACAGAGGGCAGCGGAGGAGGACAGCGGGCAGCGGAGGAGGACAGCGGGAAGCGGAGGAGGATAGAGGGCAGCGGAGGAGGACAGCGGGGGAGCAGAGGAGGACAGCAGGGAAGCAGAGGGGGACAGCGGGAAGCAGAGGAGGACAGAGGGCAGCAGAGGAGGACAGAGGTCAGCGGGAAGCAGAGGAGGACAGAGGGCAGCAGAGGAGGACAGAGGACAGCGGGAAGCAGAGGAGGACAGAGGGCAGCAGAGGAGGACAGCGGGAAGCAGAGGAGGACAGAGGACAGCAGGAAGCAGAGAAGGACAGAGGACAGCGGGAAGCAGAGGAGGACAGAGGGCAGCAGAGGAGGACAGAGGGCAGCAGAGGAGGACAGCGGGGCAGCAGAGGAGGACAGCAGGGAACCAGAGGAGGGCAGCAGGCAGCAGAGGGGGGCAGCAGAGTGACAGAGGGCAGCAGAGTAACAGAGGGCTGCAGAGGGGGGCAGCGTGACAGAGGGCTGCAGAGGGGGCAGAGTGCCTGGATGCAGAGGGGGCAGTGTGACAGAGGGCAGAGGAGAGGGACAGCGTGACAGAGGAGGGGGACAGCGTGACAGAGGGCAGAGGAGGGGGACAGCGTGACAGAGGGCAGAGGAGGGGGACAGCGTGACAGAGGAGGGGGACAGCGTGACAGAGGGCAGAGGAGGGGGACAGCGTGACAGAGGGCAGTGAGAGGTGACAGAGGGCAGAGGGGGCAGTGTGAGAGGGGGCAGAGTGACTGGATGCAGAGGGGGAAGTGTGACAGAGGGCAGAGGAGGGGGACAGAGGGCAGAGGAGGAGGACAGCGTGACAGAGGGCAGAGGAGGAGGACCGCGTGACAGAGGAAGGGGACAGCGTGACAGAGGGCAGTGAGAGGAGACAGCGTGAGAGATGGCAGAGGGGGCAGCGTGAGAGGGGGCAGAGTGACTGGATGCAGAGGGGGCAGTGTGCCTGGATGTAGAGGGGGCATTTTTGCATACAACTAAATAAGTATTTCTGTTCTGACCTAAATACTTATTACATTTTTTTGACCCAACTACTTCTAAAACAGGGCTGCTCAGTAATTATTTTGGAGGGGTGCCTTGAAAAAATTTGGAGACTCTAAGGGTGCCGCGAACTGCAAAAGTTTGGGAACCACTGCTCTACCACACTGTTTACATTCTTTCTATTTTCAATATTGTATTGCGGTAATACACTATGTGGCGCCCCTGTCCTTTTTTTGCCATATATATATATATATATATATATATATATATATATATATATATATTTATTTATATCAAGACTATTTGTATTGAAAAACAAATAAAATAAAAAAATCACTAGAAAGTACTATTCCTTTTTTAAAAAGGTAATCATTTATACCCTAATTTCCATTCATCTCCTAGCTACAATCTTTCTTAGCCACAATTCTTTCTACATGTTATAACAAATACAGACAACAAGGAGGTCCAGTTATGGCTTTGATATTTTTTGTGACATTGGGGTAAATTTATTGGGTGTAGTACCTATTAGCGGTACTGACTACCCCGACAGAGAAGACAATGACATGAAGAGTTTGATTCTATAGTACACCGACCTGGCTAAAAACTACTTACCGAAATGCAGATTACTTCATATCACGACTTGCTCTGTTGCCGACTGGAGAAAATGATATCATCACCAGCCGCGACTTGGCTTAAAGTGGTTAGAAGTATTAGGGTTAGGAGTTAGGGTTAACCCTAATCCTAACCCTCACCCTAACCTTAATCCCTAAAATAATACTTACACGACATAAATGATAGGTCGGTCCGTCCATCGCCGCTTTAAGCCAAGTCGCGGTTGGTGATGACGTAATTTTCTACAGTCGGCAAGAGAGCGAGCAGTGATATAAAGTAATCTGCATTCCGGTAAGTAGTTTTTTTGCAGGTCGGTGTACTATTGAATCGGACACCTCATGTCGTTGTCTTCTCTGTCGAGGTAGTCAGTATTGTGAAACTGGCTACCACTGAATTTATCAAGCTATGGGTTTGAAAAAGTGGAGATGTTGCTTATAGCAGAAATCTGCCTTACAATTATCGTATTAACAGTAATAATGCGTACTTTTACCGTAGTTATGCTAATATAGTGCAGGCTGTATTACTTTCAGTAGTAATACGGCCAATTGAATTCCCCCCTAGCTGTCATTTTGTAGAATGTACTAAATAAAGGAATGCTAGAATCTGAATGGTTGCTATAGGCAACAACTCCTCTTTTTCAAACCCGCAGCTTGATAAATTTACCCCATGGTGTCTGCTAACCATGTCACAAAATACTTCCCTTCTGTATCTTCTTATTATAATGCCTTTAGTTTAATAAAGGCATTCTCCAGTTTACAGTCTCCCATGGCGATTCATTATGCAATTCTCCCCAGTTCTTGATTCTGTAAATTAAAATAGACCCTTGACTGGAACAACACAAAGCTACACACATTGCTAATTTTTATTGCTTTATTGATAGGTTATTTGGCTTTATTTTTTTCAGCAATATTTGCTGTTAAACTTTGATTTTACATATGAATTATTTAAGTATTTTTTTTTTAAATTAAGATTCCTTTAAATAGCAGTTCAGATTATTTTACATTACATTTTCTTAGTTTACATGCCAAACCTCACAGACAAAACTATTACAAACAGAGTAGCAAATAACAATAATTAACAACACACTTGTCACAAGCTTATAAGGTGACAATCCACTTTGTTGAATACCTCTCCTTTAAGCAGGGCTGCCAAGAGGAATTCAGGGCCCTGGTACAACAAATTCATGGGGGCCTCCTATAGTTGAGTAAGCAAAAAAATTTTGCCCCGCCTGACGGCAGCGCAAAATTTTTCAGGGGTGTGGTCACACAATTGGGGGCGTGGCAATGCGCCATTGGGGCGGGCTAGCACATCAAAATCACTAGGTCCTGAATTCACCGGAGTGTGACATTTGCCCAAGCACTCCTGACTTTCAGGACATCTAGCACCCTTGTGTGGTATAGGAAGAATGCAGTGCGTACAGCAAGAGTTCAGTCTTGGCCTGCGCCCACTGGGCTCACCAAACATTGGCATTGTCCCTACTAGAATCACAACATTTCACACACTATGCTGCTCTGTCCTACCTGTTCTCCTCACTTTCACCACCTGTGGCTGCTGGTTTCTTTAGTTGTGGCTTTTCCGGATCCTGGAATGTTGGAGGACCTACTTGGGGAAAAAAATGGCTACATTTAGAAAATTACAGCCAGCCCTGGCGTTAAATCAATAGCACCCACAATTAATAATTAGGCCTTTCTCCGGCCCCTACATTAAAATAATAGTATTCACATTTAATAAATAAACCTATTTGCCTTCCTGCAAACAGCCCCAGCAATACCTATTTCACGCAATCATCCCTGCCATTAAATAATTCATAGACACATTTAATAAATAGACCTCATTCTCCCCAAACTCACCCCAACATTCAGTAGCCCCCAAACCACCCCATTTTAAATTAATAGTCCCCACTATTAAATTGCTTCACCATCACCCTACAAACAAAATAGCACCCATTAATTAGCCACCACCTACCTCACACACACTACATTGCAACATTGCCCCCTTTGCCGTCACACACACACACACATTACTGTGCCCCTTCATCACAACTACACTGTGCCCCCTTATGCTCACACTGCACCCTCCATGCTGCTTTCCCTCCTTTTTTTCCCCTCTGTCTCTCTCCCCCCTTTTTATTCTCCTCTGTGCCTCTCTCCCTTATTTTTCCTCCTCTGTGCCTCTCTCCTTTATTTTTCCTCCTCTGTGCCTCTCTCCCCATTTTATTTATTCCTCTGTGCCTCTCTCCCTTATTTTTCCTCCTCTGTGCCTCTCTCCCCATTTTATTTATTCCTCTGTGCCTCTCTCCCTTATTTTTCCTGCTCTGTGCCTCTCTCCCTTTTACTTATTCCTCTGTGCCTCTCTCCCTTTTTTCCCCTCCTCTGTGCCTCTCTCCCTTATTTTTCCTCCTCTGTGCCTCTCTCCCTTATTTTTCTTCCTCTGTGCCTCTCTCCATTATTTTTCTTCCTCTGTGCCTCTCTCCCCCTTTTATTTATTCCTCTGTGCCTCTCTCCCTTATTTTTCCTCCTCTGTGCCTCTCTGTTATTTTTCCTCCTCTGTGCCTCTCTCCCTTTTTCCCCTCCTCTGTGCCTCTCTCCCTTTTTTCCTCCTCTGTGCCTCTCTCCCTTTTTTTTCCTCCTCTGTGCCTCTCGCCCTTTTTTTCCTCCTATGTGCCTCTCTCCCTTTTTTTTCTCCCCTGTGCCTCTCTCTCTTATTTTTCCTGTGTGCCTCTCTCCATTATTTTTCTTCCTCTGTGCCTCTCTCCCCCTTTTATTTATTCCTCTGTGCCTCTCTCCCTTTTTTTCCTCCTCTGTGCCTCTCTCCCTTATTTTTCCTCCTCTGTGCCTCTCTCCATTATTTTCCCCCCTCTGTGCCTCTCTCCCTTATTTTTCCTCCTCTGTGCCTCTCTCAATTATTTTTCCTCCTCGGTGCCTCTCTCCCTTATTTTTCCTCCTCTGTGCCTCTCTCCATTATTTTTCCTCCTCTGTGCCTCTCTCCCTTATTTTTCCTCCTCTGTGCCTCTCTCCCTTATTTTTACTCCTCTGTGCCTCTCTCCCCCTTTTATTTATTCCTCTGTGCCTCTCTCCCTTATTTTTCCTCCTCTGTGCCTCTTTCCCTTATTTTCCTCATCTGTGCCTCTCTCCATTATTTTTCCCCCTCTGTGCCTCTCTCCCCCTTTTATTTATTCCTCTGTGCCTCTCTCCATTATTTTCCTCCTCTGTGCCTCTCTCCCTTTTTTTCCCTCCTCTGTGCCTCTCTCCCTTTTTTTTCCTCCTCTGTGCCTCTCTCCCTTATTTTTCCTCCTCTGTGCCTCTCTCACTTTTTTCCCTCCTCTGTGCCTCTCTCCCTTTTTTTTCTCCTCTGTGCCTCTCTCCCTTATGTTTCCTCCTCTGTGCCTCTCTCCATTATTTTTCTTCCTCTGTGCCTCTCTCCCCCTTTTATTTATTCCTCTGTGCCTCTCTCCCTTTTTTTTCCTCCTCTGTGCCTCTCTCCCTTATTTTTCCTCCTCTGTGCCTCTCTCCATTATTTTTCCTCCTCTGTGCCTCTCTCCCTTATTTTTCCTCCTCTGTGCCTCTCTCCCCATTTTATTTATTCCTCTGTGCCTCTCTCCCTTATTTTTCCTCCTCTGTGCCTCTCTCCCCATTTTATTTATTCCTCTGTGCCTCTCTCCCTTATTTTTCCTGCTCTGTGCCTCTCTCCCTTTTACTTATTCCTCTGTGCCTCTCTCCCTTTTTTCCCCTCCTCTGTGCCTCTCTCCCTTATTTTTCCTCCTCTGTGCCTCTCTCCCTTATTTTTCTTCCTCTGTGCCTCTCTCCATTATTTTTCTTCCTCTGTGCCTCTCTCCCCCTTTTATTTATTCCTCTGTGCCTCTCTCCCTTATTTTTCCTCCTCTGTGCCTCTCTGTTATTTTTCCTCCTCTGTGCCTCTCTCCCTTTTTTCCCTCCTCTGTGCCTCTCTCCCTTTTTTCCTCCTCTGTGCCTCTCTCCCTTTTTTTTCCTCCTATGTGCCTCTCGCCCTTTTTTTCCTCCTATGTGCCTCTCTCCCTTTTTTTTCTCCCCTGTGCCTCTCTCTCTTATTTTTCCTGTGTGCCTCTCTCCATTATTTTTCTTCCTCTGTGCCTCTCTCCCCCTTTTATTTATTCCTCTGTGCCTCTCTCCCTTTTTTTTCCTCCTCTGTGCCTCTCTCCCTTATTTTTCCTCCTCTGTGCCTCTCTCCATTATTTTCCCCCCTCTGTGCCTCTCTCCCTTATTTTTCCTCCTCTGTGCCTCTCTCAATTATTTTTCCTCCTCGGTGCCTCTCTCCCTTATTTTTCCTCCTCTGTGCCTCTCTCCATTATTTTTCCTCCTCTGTGCCTCTCTCCCTTATTTTTCCTCCTCTGTGCCTCTCTCCCTTATTTTTACTCCTCTGTGCCTCTCTCCCCCTTTTATTTATTCCTCTGTGCCTCTCTCCCTTATTTTTCCTCCTCTGTGCCTCTTTCCCTTATTTTCCTCATCTGTGCCTCTCTCCATTATTTTTCCTCCTCTGTGCCTCTCTCCCCCTTTTATTTATTCCTCTGTGCCTCTCTCCATTATTTTCCTCCTCTGTGCCTCTCTCCCTTTTTTTCCCTCCTCTGTGCCTCTCTCCCTTTTTTTTTCCTCCTCTGTGCCTCTCTCCCTTATTTTTCCTCCTCTGTGCCTCTCTCACTTTTTTCCCTCCTCTGTGCCTCTCTCCCTTTTTTTTCTCCTCTGTGCCTCTCTCCCTTATGTTTCCTCCTCTGTGCCTCTCTCCATTATTTTTCTTCCTCTGTGCCTCTCTCCCCCTTTTATTTATTCCTCTGTGCCTCTCTCCCTTTTTTTTCCTCCTCTGTGCCTCTCTCCCTTATTTTTCCTCCTCTGTGCCTCTCTCCATTATTTTTCCTCCTCTGTGCCTCTCTCCCTTATTTTTCCTCCTCTGTGCCTCTATCCCCTTTCTTTATAGTACTGTCCCTTTCTGTTTCCCCCTTTGCCTCTCTGTTTCTTTGCTTACCTTTTCTTAGCTTCTTTCTTTTATCTTCTTCTCTTCTGTCTTCTCTTCTTTCTTCATGCTGTGTCTGGCTACGGCGCTCCTCACTGACTGTCATCAAGTCACGCCCGGCAGTCAGTGTGAATGGAGAATAGAAGAGAGGTTGGACGCGGCGCTGCGATCACGTGAGTATGGGGTTTTTTCTTCTTTCATCCAGTTCCCCCCACCAACGAAGCCCGCACTTAAGGATTGTACTGCATGCATCTCTCATAATTATTGAACAGTAGTTGTACTCCAGCAGTGACCGACATGAAAATACAAACTTCCATGTGTGCTTTGTAGTGTAAGATTCAGGGGCAGCACGGTGGCGACATGGTTAGCACTTCTGCCTCACAGCGCTGGGGTCATGAGTTCAATTCCCAACCATGGCCTTATCTGTATGGAGTTTGTATGTTCTCCCTGTGTTTGCGTGGGTTTCCTCTGGGTTCCCCGGTTTCCTCCCACTCTCCAAAAACATACTGGTAGGTTCATTGGCTGCTATCAAAAATTGACCCTAGTCTCTCTCCCTCTGTGTGTGTGTGTTTGTATGTATGTGTGTGTTAGGGAATTTAGAGTGTAAGCTCCAATGGGGCAGGGACTGATGTGAATGAGTTCTCTGTACAGCGCTGCAGAATCAGTGGCGCTATATAAATAAATGATGATGATGATGAATGATGACCCTCACAGCCTATCCAGCCTACTGTCCATTTCTGCAGTACATTATCATAAATACCAAAAATAAGACCTGGACATCTGCGGTGAAAACTTTCAGTGTAAGAGTTAAAGGGAAAGAAATCTGAAAAAAATACACCTAAGTTAATTAACATTAAATAATGTAGGGTCATTGAAAGGTGACTGTTTTTTTTTTCTTCCACGGGCTCCCACCGATGACATCATCCTCCAGAGACAGGCAGGCAGCCAATCAGCTTGTTTTCTGTGCAACCCGGGTTGAAAAACCCGGGTTGCACCATTTATAGTGCAGGCAACCCGGGTCCGACCCGGGAATTACCCCTCGATAAATCCCGGGTTGAAGACCCGGGTTTTTAGACCCGGGATTTTTGACTTGTACCATTCATACTGCACCAAGACCCGGGTCGTTTGAGCTCGCCCCGGCAAAAACCCGGGATTTTGGTGCAGTATGAATGGGGTATTAGTTAAAGCACAATTGCAAGGAATTACAAGGTTAAATATAACCAAATCTTGTGATGATTTCATGAATTCCCTTAATACGGACACAACTGTGAAAGAATTGGTAAAAGCAGCAAAGAAAATATTATTGGAAAAATTATTTGTGTCTATACTGCTTCCAAAATGTTTAATAGATTTTATGGAGTTACTACAATATAAATAATTCAATACATATTCTACGATTATTTTACAATGTTTTTAATATATAGTAATTAAGAATAAAGTGTTATTATAAATTAAATACTTTTTATTTTAATATTCATTTTATATAGATATATATATTTTTAAAATGTATTTTCATTATTGTTTTACGTTTTTTTTTTTTGCAAAAGTCTGTCAAATTGCATATCGGTTTAATGGTAATCCCCACATACTACATATTATTACATATACTATATTATTTTATATTATCTTAAATTTAGAATATAGTTGTATGATTATCTCTGATCCAAATGGCATCATAGGATATGTGTAACTCAATATTCATTTCAGGCTACATGTAAAGGAATTATTTTGAAATTGTTGGCACACCATTGGTGTGTATAGATATATGATGCAACAGTATGTTTATTATAGAAATCACCAAAATAATAATGCATAGGCAGCCATATTGGTCAACTGTAAACTTCAAATCAGGTAGCTCATTACCTGTGGTCCAGTTTTCATAACTTGGTTTTACAGAGTATTGTATTGGAGATTGCAGTGTTTCCTTTCTTTTAAGTTACCGTCTAACATTTTCCTGCCTCCGATTTTCTAACTAAAATAACCATTTCTGAACTAAATAACCAATGTTAACATCATTTTTTTATTCTACTCTGCTTATAGCAATATAGAAACATGGGAAAAGACAATTGTGTATTAGGTGAAATGGGTTATTTTGAAAGTTAGGCATTCTCATGAATGCCCATTATTTACAACTGACAATGTATAAGTAAAAGTTCCCTGTGGAAAACATTGTACAAGTACATCTCCAAATTTGAGGCTCATATCACAAGAGGGTTACGACAAGCTTTTCTTAGTCTCTTTCCATGTACATTGAGACATATTCAGGGCCTGATTAAGGGTTCCAGCCGCCCCAGGCTAACACATCGGTTGCCGCCCCCCCCCAGCGTACATGTGTGTGTTTTATATATATATATATATATATATATATATATATATATATATATATATATATATATATAAATATATATATGCACAAAATTGTAAAATATTAATTAATACATAAAAAACACACAGGCCCTGATTCATTGAGGAAAGATAATCCAAAAAAAATTGTAACTTTGCATGTCAGCAAAACCATGTTGCATTGGAGGGGGGTGTAAGTTAAACTGTGGGGACAGGTTTATAGTTAGGGTAGGGCATGTCCTAGATCAACTTTAAAGTGCTGTGTAAACATAAAGCTAACAAGTATCCGTGTGCTACATGAAAAAACAGCCAGTATTTAACTTATGTGCAAAATAATAAACTAATATGCATCCCTTGCATTGGAACATGGCTTTGTCCAGGAGAAAACGTACTAATTTTTTTGACTTACTTTCCTTAATGAATCTCTGCAAACACATTAAAATGTCACTACAGTAAAATTATACATTCAAAGATAGACAAAACAGCCAGTATTTAACTTATGTGCAAAATAATAAACTAATATGCATCCCTTGCATTGGAACATGGCTTTGTCCAGGAGAAAACGTACTAATTTTTTTGACTTACTTTCCTTAATGAATCTCTGCAAACACATTAAAATGTCACTACAGTAAAATTATACATTCAAAGATAGACAAATTGTGCCGTTCTCTCTTACCTGATCTTGCAGCGTAGACTACTTGATGTTCGCTCTTGCTTGTTCTTGAAGCGTTGTTGTCAGTTGCCTTCTGGAACCTTGGGGTCCTGTATTGAAAATGTGAAAAATTTAATTATAATGCAAAATGTTAACTAACCCTGAATGATTCAAACATAACACTCCATTATGACGAAATAAAACTACCCCCTAGTACAGGCACATATAGGCAATAAAATATACAAAAATTATTTACAGTCATATACTGACATCTACCAACCCCTGACAGTCAGCTAATTAACCCCCCTTAGCCAATTAATAATTTTGATGTCCCCTGCAGCCTATGCCCCCCACCCGTGAGTCATGATTCCCCCCTCCTAGACAATTAATAATATTGTTGCCCCTACAGTCTGTTTTCCACCCCAACATGAGTCATGATCCCCCCCCTCATAGACATAAAATAATAATGATGCCCCCGCAGCCTATTCCCCCTCCCCCTGAGTCATGACCCCCCCCCCCCCCATAGACAATTAATAATAACAATGCCACCGCAGCCTATCTCCCCCCCTTGGAGAATTAATAATAATGATGCCCCCGCAGCCTGCTTTTGACTTTAACTTACCTTGAAGATTGCTGGACTGGTCCTCTTCTGTCCTGTGCGACGCTCCGGTGCTCCTTCCTTCTAGCAGTGCGGGCGCGATCTGTCTGCTTAGTGTGGTCACGTGAGATGTTAACATCTCACGTGACCACACTAAACAGCGCACCGCGCCCGCACTGACAGCTAACCAGAAGCTGTCAGCTGCCGCCTGCTTATTGATGCTCAGCCTGTCACTGACTGTGTATGGAGTCATAGGTGGACTCCATACACAGAAGTGGACCCCATAAGGTAGGAATTTCGGGGGGTGGGGGGGGGCACGGACGGGTTGAATCGGCCACGAAAAAAAAAAAAAAAAAGTATTTTTTTTTACTATACCAGCGCTGCACCCCCTGCGACCCAGCGCCCCAGGCTGCAGCCTGGTCAGCCTGTTGGCTAATCAGGCCCTGGACATATTTATCATTATCTGGATACACTACATAAATGGACCTATAATCTCTGATAATTCAGTGACCAATGGGCACTCTCTCTACCAGGGGACAGCTGGCATATTGTTAGTCTGGGGGGTAGGACTCGACTCAGCAGCCTATGGAACATTTGAAAGGAAAAAAAATGCAGGTGGCCCAGTGACTCAGCCAAAAGTGGCCCCCTATGGGACCACTCCCGGGAGGCGCATGCCCCCTTCCCCCCCCCCCCCCCCTGCCCGCCCAGCCTGCCCCTGCTCTCTACCTTTTATTGGCTGGAATTTGACTTATTTAGAAATAGATTTTTATTATATGTTGACGAGCATCAATACTTGACATAATATTAATTATTATGGCAGATTTAATAATTGTTCACCTAATTACATTTATTTTTTTTATTAACTATCTCATTGTACATTTAATATATTTTGATTTCTAACTATTGCTAATGTTATGCTGCTTTGATACATTTGTTTCAGTGATATTTAAATTGCTACAATGGATACATTGCTTAAGCAGATGACACATGTAGTGACTGTATTAGCAGCATTATCGGGCAACTGGCCGAAATCACTGTGTGAACTGGCCGAAATTTTGTGCATGGCTCAATCAATCAGATTATCTGATGTTACGATGGATATTATTGGTCTGTGTGTGTGCTCCTCTTCCAACAGTGTTAACAGTCCCCCAGTGAACCAAAACAGCCCCAGCTGCGAGGCCTGTGCAGTGAACAACCTGGTCAAATAATTGTTGTGCTCTAAGGATTTTCTATATATTACCCCTTTTTTGGCCATATCTATATATCTATACAGCTAACTTTATTATATACAGAATTTGACTTATTGTTTGAGTGCAGATAATTCATATTCTTTTCTCAAAAAATGGTTTATCTGCATAGTGTTTCTCTTACCCAACAGCCACTATGGTAGACAATGGTGGGAAGACCAGATTTCTCTATCCAAATAATATAGTTATAATAGGTAACTGACTAACTCAGAAAAATAACCTTATATCGGAGACATCTGATAACTTTACTGAGTTAACACTACTGCCTATTATGTCCTGTAGTGTAGTCTATACATATCGCTTAATAATTAACTTCATGTGTGAATATAATGGTGTCATACATTATTCTTTAGCCAGCGAGCTTAAACTAAGTAATGTTTCTGATTCCTGCTAACAATAAACTATATAAGTTCATGGAGACGTACATTAACTGTAGATTAATAAAACATAAAGCATATAAAAGGTATGGGCATAGTTTTAGAACCATATGATATCTTTAACATTGTAGGCGAACCTCTCACTTCTCAACAGTGTAATGTTATAGAGTACAATATGTCATTGTGCCTCTATGACTAACCTTCCTGCTATGTATCGCTCTTGAATAACTGTCTAGATTGTAGATGTAAGTGGAACAATCATGTTGGTTAAAATTTCCTGTGTATCGCTGTATAATTTAAAAAAGTATATATCTGCTAAGAGTGTGTGTCAAACAGGCTACAGTACTTTAAATAATGAAACACATTGACAGGAATGAGAAAGACAAAACACTATGGAAGGGATTATCAACATGTCGTCAATTACACAAATGACATAGATACCATCACACTAATTCATCTGTCCAATAACAAACTGCTCTTACAGAACTATTTAAGAAATACAAATCCACGTACGGGAATGTGCACTTATTGAAGATGTGTTGTTACCGAGACAAAAGATTGATTCCATAACACAAAAAAAAGGATGCATATAATTTTAAAAGGCATAAAAAATCTACAGAAAAAAAGTGAATTAATATATTAGAAGCAGTCTGAACAACAGTGTCTTTGAAAGCTTAGAAACCAACAGACAGCATCACAGCAGCTCGAAAACAATGAGCTTTCTGTTCTATATTGATCATTAATTTCTTAAACTGTACAATGGTCAAAGAGAAATTGACGTAACAGCAGAAATGGAATCCCAGCCTGTTTTTTCCAGAGCTGAATGCAGGCCGTTTTTCACTGTGTGGGTTAAGGAAATCCTTATTCACTGGGAACAGAGGGCCTTGCTTCTTACTGCTGCCTCTCAGAGTCCCCATTGCATAGACACTTTTCATTCCCTTTGTACGGGGGCCTGTGATAGAATCCAGTGTCTGCATCTTTGCCAGCAGTAGAACAGCAGAAAAACACAGTAGGACTTCTATTCCACCTCATGACGCCCATCAGAACTATAAAATCTTTCCACCCCGTCAGACAATAGGGAGCTAAGACAGATTCCACACTTGTTATTGGCAAACATGTAACCTTCCCATCATGTTACTCACCCAGAGCATTATCCTAGTGGATAATGGATTACTTTACAACAAAAAAGACTGTCTGGAGAAGGTCTCACTAGCAGGTAGTAGGGGTGCGAAGGAAATACAGTGGTAGAGTTCACAAAGAGGACGTTTTGCAATAAACCAAGCTGTAAACGACCAGTCATAAGCCAGTTAATATCCCATCTTCGTGAAAACTCTCAGGTTACTTGTGGCTTACTTACAGCACTTTATTAACGGAAAGTGGCTTTCAAGCTTTGATGACGTCTGTCTAATTTAATCTTGATTTACTGGGAATGAGCAAACAACAGAGATAAGGCCACATTACAGAAGCTTGTTTTGGTTTATATTAGAAGTATTTGACTAGCATGACAAATAGAAAATAATACCTACAACATTTCATTATAAAGAGAAGGAAATCGAATCAGTAAATGTGCAGGCAAAGATGGAATATAATAATTAGCCCAGTGACTAATTTTCAGTACAAGTTCAGGATCTAGTATTGGGAAACACGATTATACAGAAAGTTCCAAATTGAAATCACTCTTTTTGAGCAGTTCCTGTGGACCAGACTTAAGAAACATTGGGAGAAATCTTCAGCATACACAATGATTAGCCAATGCCCAATCAGACATTGTACATACTGCACATGTAAAGTTAGACTTCAACAAATCACTATACAAGGTACACCAGCGTTTAAAAATTTGGAATCTCTAAGAAAAAAAAAAAAAAAATTAATTGATACTTTCTTTTATCAATTATCATTAAATGGATTTAAATATATAGATAATACATTACTAATACTGCAAATGACTATTACTGCTTGAAGTTGAGGTTACAGGTTACATTCTGTGATAAATTTCAGGGATTCCACTTATTTCTAAGAAAAAAAACTCTGCATTTCCTATTTTTGCTGTTTTACTTTGAATTGGTTGTAAAACAAAAAAGATATTTGCTACCAAAATAGAGCTTTATCTGGCCTATTGTTTTATGGTTACGCTATGTGTTTCATTTTGATGAGGTTTATTTGTTTGTTAACTGATATACTATGGTTTGTAAAACACTCTTATTTGTTATATCCTGATCTTCAACTAAATGAAAAGACCTAAAAAAATTATACATTTCCAGCGAACCTCCACAAATATGAAAACTGATCTACAGTCCTTCCAAACCCCGCTGTGCTACCATTTAAAGACAGTAAAAGAAGCAGGGTTGTTGAGGTACAATATGGCAAAACCACAACACTTTAGTGGTAGCTAGATTGTACCATTTATTTTAAAGAAACTTGTTCCATTAATGAATACAAGACTGACCATAGTAAAATAATTCTGGGAGATTGCAAAATAAATTACCTCTACTTCTTCCTTCACCAGTGTCTCTGGGAGTTTAAGGGCCCTATTTAACAAACAGAGATAAACCCTAGATCATACGAAATTAGGGTGTTTCCCTATTGAACAATCTCTCCAGATATCGGCAGCAGTAGCCTTCACTGGGACCCTCTCATATTGCCCGGTGTTCATGAATAGAACCCAAATCCTGCTGGTTGATTAATGAAGTGAGTTAACCATCTTCAGCCCAGCAGCTACACCTTGAGAAGCAGGTAAGTGGGTATTCTGTGAATGTTATTTAAGCCAAGGTGAATCTCTTGTATAGTGAAGGTGGTATTAGCCTTTAAATTATGCTTTCCAGCTTGTGCACACTGCCACTTTAAACTTGAAGCTCATTAAATAGGACCAGTAACAGTGGGTTCCAAACAATAATATAATCAGGGCCGTAACTAAGGCTGTGCGACAGGGGCGACCGCTTAAGGGGGGCGCAATTTAGGAATATATTAGATTAATTTGGTTAAAATTGAGGGGTAGGGGGGCGGCATTTGTCTTTCTCGCCCCAGACGCTAGAATTCTAAGTTATGGTTCTGAATATAATGTTTATATTTATTAACCTTTTCTATGGGTGGACAAAATGGTATATGACAATATGCAATAATTTCAGAATAAATATACAAACAGTAATATGAGGCTTGTCACTTCTCTGGGCTTCTGTGTTTACACCATGATGACTCTGCACAGAGTATGTGCTAAAGAGATTAACTAAGCACCGTTGTGCGGAGTTTATACTGTAATGGTTGTGATGATGATGAGATTATTCACTAATGAGATTCCCCGGGAGCAGCATGTTTGACTTCTAGGAAACCTGTAAATGAAGCATTCTGGTAAATTCCTGTAAATGATGGTTTATTTAGGCAGTAGTTGCTGCCAACTCTGCTGCACAATCCTGTGTATAACTCAGTCCTGAATCTGAAAAACATTTTTGAAGTTGCCATTAAAATAGACAAATGAAACTCCTGGGAGTCTCAGGTTTACAAGAACCCTCGTTTTCTTTAAAATGCCAATTTCTAAGGAACAGTGTTATGAGTGTAAACTGTGTTGTGTGTTGGATTGTACTGTAAATTGCTATTGAAGAATATGAGTGATGTAGGTGTGTTAGTGCCAATTTTCTGAGCCATTCAGAATGTCCCACTTCAACAAGAGACACTCGCTGAGTGATAGAAACGGGTGTCATAGCAAACCAAGGGACAGATATAAACAAAACCTGGAGCTTTCATGACAAGCCATAAATAAGTACAGGCTCATACACTGCCATTGTTTTTTCTGCTATATTTTCAGTTTGAAAAACTGACATTTAAATAGTTAATCTGTGTGCTACTTACCACTGTGAACAAAGTTAGCAATAACTACATAAAGGAATTAGAAATCTGATCTAAACCAGGGGTTCTCAACCTTCTTCATTCTGAGGATCCCCAAATACATTTCAACAAATCCTAAAGTCCACCTGTTTCACAACAACTTATTTCCTACCTCTACAGTACTAAAAGCTGCTGGCTACTCACCTAAACACACACATGTAACCACAAACATAGCTTTATATACATACTTGCAAACAGTTAACTCCAGCCAAGATGGCAATTTATGCATTTTTTTTTAACTAAACATCTTTTATTTAATTTTGCATTTTTTTAATATTCTCCCCCATGCAATTCCCAGTCATTATTCTCTCAGCCATGCATTGCCCAGCTCTTGAACTAATCTTCCATGCACTCAATTGTCCCGTTTCTTCTCTAATACACACTCCTATCCCATTCTCTTACACCCATCATTGATCACTTGCTTTCCTTGTGCATTGTATTGCCTATACTGCATGTGATGCTTCACCAATTAATGAATAAAGTTACATCAGAATGCGGGCACCCAAGAAGAATGGCTATCTTTGTGTGGACACCCTGTTTTGCTGCTCATTGTTTCAAGCTCACCTCCACCTCCCAACCCCAGCTCTAAACATTATAGTGTTGATGAGTAATTGCAACAGGATTCAAAACTTATTGATTTCCATCTAACTGTGGTAAGATTATTACTTGAGAAGCTCATCTTAAAAAGACTGCATGAAATGTAGTCAGCATTACTACAGAGAGATTTGAGTTACCAAACTCAGGAATAATTAAGATGGAAGTGTAAGCATCATTTTAACTTCATTGAGCTATGAAGGGGGACAGCTCTTCTCAGTCCCTGATCCTGAGGTTTTTTGCTGTCTTTTACAAATAAATTGCCAATATCCTGTCCTCAAAGTTAACAGTACTTTTTAATGCCGTCATGGATGGAGTCTCTTTTGATTTAGCCACCAATACGGTGAATATAATCATTTACAAACCAGACCCTAATTCCTGCAGTGGGTGTAGACTTATTTAATTACTAAATGCAGACCTTAAAATTTTCACCAAAATATTAGAAACTCACCTTAGTTTTATATTGCCCTCATTAATCCACCCATATAAAGTTGGCTTTGTTTCTGGTCCTCAGGCCTTGTACAATACCAGCTGTAAAGTTGATCTCATCAATTCCGCTCAGCAGAATAAATACCCACCTTAGTCCTGACTCTAGATGCTGAACAGGTTGTCTATTGGAATGTTTGGACATTTATGAATAGAACTCTGGCACAAACAGGAAACATTCTTAATGGCATATCTGCTCTCTATTGTAACCCTTTGGCCACTGTATTAGGAAATGGTCAGACATCCTTCCCTTTTTAAAATATTTAATAGTACTAGATAGGGATGTCCCATTAATATCTGCATTGGTAATTCAGCCCTTTCGCAAAAAAATAAGACTCAACCCCAATATGTCAGGAATCTGCTCTCCTAGCAATGATTAATATGCTGATAACATTTTACTCATCCTTAGTAACTCCCTTACAACCTTGCCTTATCTCAGTGGATCCCAAACTTTTTCAGTTCAAGGCACCCTTAGGGTCTCCATAATTTTTCAAGGCACCCCTAAGTCAAAATAATTACCAATGAGTCCCCCGCATTGCTTACCACTGGCCCTGGCCGAGGCACCCCTGTGAGACCACTGAGGCACCCCAGGGAGCCTAGGCACACAGTTTGGGAACCACTGCCTTATCTGTTTGAAGAGACAAGGCAATAAAATCTTGAGAAAACCTAAATATTCATCCCACTACAAAAACGTCTAGAATTAAATGTTCATTTTAAAATGGCAACCCCAGAATTTCAAATATTTAGGCATATACACCACAAACTTTATCAGGTAAATGACCCAACTACTACAGTGCCATTAGAAAAAAAATACTTATTCATGTTGAATTCATTTTTTTCTATCAAGGATATATCCTGCACAAACTCTCCCGGTATGTATTATACCGCAGGCTTATTAACTACTTGTTCACACTTCTAACACTACAAGTGTCCATAGGCACAGGCGCTCATGTGCATGCTGGTGCTTGTAGTTCTACAAGTGCCAGCTTGCAAATATCTTACACAAGGTAAAACTGGGTGTTTCCCATCTGGTTTTACCAGGTTGTTAGGCCTAATTCACATGTGATTTGAGGGTTTCAAACCACCAGGCATCAGAAGCAGGCAGAGGCTGTAGACTCAAACCCGCTGGTTGATGAAAACTGAAATTGGCACTTCTGCAATTTGAAAAACACCAAATAAGCTACCTTAGTAAATTTACTTCAGAGTCGAAGGCGGGAATTCAATTTTCCCCCGAAGTACCACCGCACTAAAACTATTACCGTTATTACGATAGTTTTAACCCGGCTTTCTGCTCGAGCTGCGAGCAAAAAGTCGGCATTAGAACTACCATAATAACTGTGATTATGCTCACTATTACCGTAATAACTGTAATAATGCGCAGGCCGCGTTACTTTTAGCAGTAACGCGTCCAATTGAATACCCCTCTAAGCATTTTATAAAGCTATATTTTTAAAAATATTACCTTTACAATCAAGCGAGAAGACTGAAGAGATACAAAGATAACAATTGCATTTCTGCCATATGGGGGTACTTTTTTTTTTTTTTGCAAAATAAAAATACTATATACATTTTTGTATATAACAAAAAAAAGAAACATTTTTGCAATACTTAAGTCACACTCAGTGGATAAACCCAATATTCAAGGGAATGCAGTCTATCAAATCCTTACAAACCAGTAAATTAATATTTGTTCAGCAGACAAAATGACTGCAACAACTGCGTGTAGGCGACGGGTGCACTGTAACAAAATTATACACATATTTGCATCTGTTCAGTAAAATAAATGCTCCCAGCTTTTATTGCTTACCAACTGCATCAACACTAGCTTGATGATTAATAAATAATTGCCACCATAGTGACCCACGTTAATGCAGAACAAGTTCCAGTAGTCACAAACTTTCCACTTCTCTCACTGATTGACCTGTCTGATTTAGGGGGCAGCTCATATAACATCATGGATGGAATATTAGCAGTGGTTTTTACTGAGGTCTTTTGTTCAGCTTCAGGACCACAGAAGCTTTTCTATGCTTTAGAATAATGTAATCTGGAACAGGGATTCCTGGAGGACAAAAATGTTCCTTTGCTGAGTAACAAAGTGGGATTATTAAAGGTCACGTCAGCTCTTAACTGCAATGGGATTACATTCTTCAGTGCTTTGTAGTGGACAGTTGCTTTGCATACAGACTGAGCAACATCTAAAATATTTTATCCATCGCATTTTAACTAAAACCAATAAAATGTTGTTAATGTGATATAACCCAGCACATATTTAGGACCAAAGCCTATGTGGATTATAAAATAGTAAAATAATGCACAATATATATATATATATATATATATATATATATATATATATATATATATATATATATAATGCCACCAGTTAATAACATAGGCATTAATGATCAAACGGTAAAACAAAAAAAAGAGTCAAAAGAATAAAAGAAAAAAAAATCTCATTAAATACATTTATTAGGATCCTGTTAATGTCTACTGAACATATAATATGTGATATCTACTGAACATGTAAAATTGTTGACATTTGCTCCGTATTGCAAACACATGTAATAGCTGCATACTGTCATCACTGGTACTCAGGACTAGCCCTGTAGTTGGAGCAAGAGATACGGCATAAAAACAAGTAATTTTGTGATGCACAGAGCTTTATTTGGACATGGCTGCGTGCACTTGAGTTTGGCATGTCCTTACTGTACAATGACTACAGCAAAACGCCCCTTCCCTGCCCCGAAATCGTAAGGTAAAGTAAGTGTTCTTTGCGTTCGAAGACAGAGTGAATAGGACTGCGTTTACTGGCGTATGACCCAGTTCTGTGATTTTGCGTCCAATACACTGAGTCAGCAGATATGTGTCTTGATAAATTAGGGCCCATGTGTGTAATTTATCTAACATAACTCTAAAAGAAAGATGCAAAACAAGATTCAGGAATGCAGGACAATATTTAAAAATATCTATGTGTATAAAATGATAATATGTGAATCACTGTGGTGCTTAATATAATACCATATGTATTGGTTTTCTAAAATATAACTCTAAAAAGCCAAACAAAATGATAAAAACATAAATCAGGAGTACAAGATAATGTTTAAAGCTCTTTTGATAATTTTAGTGCAATGAATGAATCTGTATGTTAGTATGTTAGTATACTCCAGCCAGTTAAATAATGTAAGCATTTTTTTTACCCTGCGTTTTCCCTAAAGTGGTTCCTTTTGTATGTGTGGGGTTTTCTTCTGGGTCCCCTTAAGTTTTCAAGCAGTGTATGGAGAAGTAGCCAAATCGCCACTCACCAGAAATGCCGACAAGATACTGCTGAAACGCAGGGTGTAACACATGAACTTCCTGCTGTATGAAGGATGTATTGGAGCAGTAGTGTTTGTTCATTGAACATACACAAACTGCTTCTATACAGCCTCTGTACATTTCATTGAACATAAATGTAGTAAAAGTACAGTAAACATAATAGCAGCACATTACGCCTGTCAGACTATGTACCTGTTTTAGGTTCTTGACCTCTGTGCAAGATACATATTTATTATTATGATGATGTTCACCTTGCTAGTTTAAACAAGAAAGACATGTTTATTTTCAGCTTTTAATCCATTGGGAAAAAAATAAACAACCCTACAGACTATGAAAATAAATAGGAAACATTCCTCCATTAAGGAACTTCTATAAAGGGGAGGTTAGAGACAAAAAATCTTAGGGAGAATTCAATTGCCGGTGATGTAGCGAGTGAATATCGCTCTGCGCTTATTGCCGGCAATTACAGTAGAAATCTCCGCTCATTTTTCCTTGTACCTCTATAGAATGCGAGGAAAAATGAGCAGAGATTTCTGCCGCAATGTGTCTCCAGAACATCCGTGAGACACTTCTTGGCTAATTGAATTGCCCCTTTAATGTAGGGAATTAATGAAATTGTGTAAGAATACTATCTGCCAATGGATATGGACAACGAATGCAATGAACTTAGATACAAAAATAGAGACCCTTCTAAAGTTCTAGATAAATGGGACATGATAAGTCCATGCCAAAGCAACGATACTGATATCAGTAAGGAGCTTCTCTTGCAGACATTTGATACCAGGGGAGTGGCACTTAGCATAGAAGAGTATGAGATCTAGAGAGATATTTTCATTTTGTTGTTGTGCCAGAACTTTCTATGGTAAGAATTTACAAGTACAATTAGCCATAATCATCTGTGAGTTTGGAAGGATCCTTGTACCTATACAGCAATTACATTGTTTGCACCTTCAAAAGCATAGTTATACACTGACACAAAAGCATAGTCATACACTGACATAAACAAGTTCCCAAAATATTGAATATGTAGGTTCAGGCTTGGGCATGAAGTGAATCATGCAATCTATTGTCATTTGTAACATGACAACCACTTGACACTGCTCTCATGCATAGATAGGCAAACGCTATCTATGCATGGATATACCCAACGTAAGTCGGGTAAACGTACATCCAAATTCAACAAGAAGATGCATAGATATGCGTTGTGATAAATACAAGTGTACGTCTGCTATGCTCTTTTAGGCAAAACACTGCAGGAAATGTCCAATACCTATGTGAAATATAAATTCACAAAAGAACACACAGAAAATACTATTCAATTAATGTCACCTGTTAATAATATAGGCCTTAATATAGGCATTGATTTTTTTATTTTTTTTTTGTTTAATGTTTTATAGGATAAAACATTAAATTAAAACAAACAGAAAATGTTGCTTGTTTTTTCCCCATGAAATAGATTTTTTAGGATGTTATGAATATCTACTATACGTAAAATACATTTTTACATTTGCTCCTGATTGCAAACATATGTCCTAGCATACATCACTAGTAACCAGCACTTAGACAAGACCTGTAGCTTGAGCAAGAGATACGGATGAAAAACAAGTACCAGAGAGATGCCCAGAGCTTGAATTGGATGCTGCTGGAGCTTCTTGGCACGCCCTGACTGTACATTGACTGCGGGCGTACGCCCTTCCCCGACTCGTTCCCTCCTTGAAATTAAAGGCAGTTGTAAGTATCCTTTGCGTTCCAAGATTAATTAAATGTTGCTGCGTTCTGTGGCGGATGGTCCCGTTCTGAGCAGAGTAATTGTGCAGATTATACACACAAAATTGCCATTTACGTCCTTAATGAATCAGACTCTTGATGTCTAATGAAAACAATTTATGGGAGAGGTAAGAGCATGTACTCTGTAAAACATGTTCTTATTATAAGGGTATTCATGTAACGCACAAGTGGCCCTTTACTGTGTTTTTATTACTTTTCATTTTATCTCTCACCATTTCATCCATTCAATGAACTTCGAGCTCAGTATTATTTTCAGGGTGTCACTGCCGTGACCAAAACCCTGCTAATCCAAACGTCATTCCTCAATTACTGTGCCAGAAGAAATGCATGTTATCATGAGATGGTGTGAATTTAATAGGGTGCAATAGCATAGTCTAAGGAAATCTATGATGAGATAATGTTTTGTAAAATTACTAATTATGAATGAGGGTCAGGATGGTTATATATCACATTGAGGAAATATATTACTATGATCTGACGCACTGCCACCCATAAGGAGATTTGATGACTTGTAAATCATTATTATTCATTTTATAGGTGTCTTATAGCATAAATAAGAATTATTAATAACATATCAACGTGCCTGCTGGACAATTAGCTAATATGTATCAAGTGAGTTGGAAAAGATACTGATGTGAATGAACAAACATTCTCTGGATGTACAGAAAATGAAAGGATGTTGGCTTTATATAAAGGATAATAATAATACTAATTGAGCACCCCCACACTGCTTCCTATTCACAAGACAGTCACATTAAGCCAGTAGGGCTCCATGACCTTGTAAAAAGAAAAAAACAATTAGACTTATTTTAGATACAATTTAGGAACAGTTAACACTTAGCGCTACAGTGAAGTTTATAAATGTTTTCCATTTGAAAACATAAGAATAATTCCCACTAAGATCAGCAGGTCCCACATCATTTCTTCAGCAACTCCCCTCTTAACAGACCTCTATAGCATTAACAATTGTCACGTGTTGCAAGCAATTATTATTATTATTATCCTTTATTTGTTAGGCGCCACAAGAGTTCTGCAGCACCGTACAATGCACAAACAATAGACAATACAGGGTAAAACATTACTGAGCAGTAAACAAAAATACCAACACTTCAGAAGCTCCAAGCAGGCTAATGCAGAAAAGACGGAGCAGAAGAGTAGGTAAGGACACAAGAGGGAAGAGGGCCCTGCTCAAATGAGCTTACATCCTAAGGGAGGGTGGACAAGACTCAGGTATAAAACGGAGCCAGTTGACGAAAAGGGAGAGAAGAGGGGATGGGAGGAGGGAGGGGAGAACGGGTTAGGTGGAAGGTTGGTAGGCTTTAAGGAACAGGTGGGTTGTTTGTCACTGCTCTCTAGTAAACAATCAATGGTGATGTTGACTTTGTATGTGTGTTAGTTGCCTTTATGCACTTTAGTCAGAGGATGCATATTTTGTAGAGAACGTGCTTAACCCCACTGTTGTATCATGTGTCAAGTTACAGAGATCCAGTTCTTTGGCAGTGTGGCTGGTTGGATCATAGGAGTCTGAGGTATAATCAACCAATGACAACACACACAGCTGATGCATTTAAAAGCTGATTAGGTTTTCCTACCAAACCAGTTAAATATTAAGGATTCCAACCAGATTTCATCATGTGAATTGGTCCTTTTGGCTCAACGTAGAAAGCAGCAATGTCAGGTTAAATTGGACCAGACTACCAGAGTTGCCCTCCTCCACCACTTCCCTCTGAGTTTCCCTTTCTACAGCAGATACATTACAGGTCATATCCTAATAGCCATTAAAACAATATTGGCACAAAAATGGAGAGACCCTAATCCCTTCTCCCCAATTGCCAAAATAATAGCCAATATGTAAAAAAGCTATACAATGGAAACTAGAGGACTCAAATACACTACATCAGCATTAAATGGCACCAATGGAATGTTTATTATACGGAACCAACTGATTATGGATAAAAAGGCAGAAGTTAATTATGAAGAATGACTTACATCCTTGTACAACAGGCATTATAGGATTACATTGGAAGTTTAGATTCTGTACACAAAGTTTACTGTATACAGCATCTATTATTCATATACCTCTTCCCATTCTGTCATCCCTATTTGAATAGCTTAATAAAATTAATTGAATAAAAAAACAACTACAAAACTATTGAAGGCAAATGCTACACCTGTACTATATAAGATTTATATAACAATGTTTTCGATGGCCTGAGTTTCCACTGATTTTCTTTTATTTAGCTTCATTGTTCGAAATGAGATAATCTGTCCAAACTGCCATGCTTACATGCCATCTGCTGGAGTGAGGTGGCATTGCTGTTCCTCAATAAATTTAGTTATTGTGATATGAAAATGCTTTTGTCAAGCTTAGCAAGCAAATAATATTGTTAATGCAAGGACAGATAGATAGAAGTTTTAACTTATATCTTAGAGACCATTAATTGCTGTACAGTTTTTCATTCAATATTCAAGCCTTTCGAATGAAAGACCAAGGGGCACATTTATCAATCATCGGCAAAAGTGAGAAATAGTTATCAATCCTTATCGCAAGGATAAGGATTGAACTATTTCTCAAATTTATGAACAACAGATCACAGAAACAGCAGTTCCAAAAAAACTGCTGTTTCTGTGATAAAAAAAAATCACACTTACCCCCCTCTTCGGAAGCGTTGTCTCAGGATCTCCTCCAGGTGTTCTTCGTTCCTCTTCATCCTTTAATTGCGCATGTGCATTTTGAAGAACTGCACATGTGCACAAAGATCCCTGCTCTGTCTCTGCAACGATAGCGGTGAGTGACAGGGAGAGATCATGTGATCCCTCCACAGATGCGCTGTCCAGCTCTGCTCTTCGGAGCAGAGCTGACAGCACTGGATTTTTTCATTTATGATAATGTACGCCAGCTTCAGTTTTTTCGGAACTTGTTAGATTTGAGCTGGAAGCAGTCACCATACTGTTGAATGGTGACTGCTCCCAAAAACAAAGAGGAGTGCAAAGCAGCAGATATCCACGATATCTGCTGCGATGCACCTTTCATAATTTTGCGGAGGACACCCAGGGAGCTTAATTTGCCGGTAAGAGCAATATCGTGCTTTCTTAAATATGCCCCCAAAACATCACTTCTTTACAATTGACTTGTTTGCAATGATTTATGGAACATTTAGAAAAATCTTACCACTAAAAACACTTAGGAATCTTCACTGGTGTCTAAAATACTTTTTTTTTTTTATTGTACATCAAAAAAATTGTAAGACTTGTAAACTGCCATGTGTTTTTGTATGTTTTTGATATGCAATTTATATGTATTTGATGCAAATGTTTTAAAAATGCTTTTTTTTAACATGAATCTGATCTAGCTTCTCCAAGATTTTTTACCCACAATTTTCTATATAGTGGTGACATCATTTTCTATCCTGTGTGTTAATGAGAGAAAATAGTTTATCATCTGAACTGCAGAAATGTTTTGGCTAATGGAGGTGGTGGCATTAAGTACATCTTGATTTAACATCAACTGATCATTTCAATCATCTATACATGAATCTGAGTAAATATTCTGACAATTTTTAGAGTTTACCTGGGTGTCTGTGGAACCTTTGACAAATTGCTGAACCTTCTCTGCCTTGTACTCACAAAGGAAAATTGTCGGCAAGAGCAGTATAACCCCTTGTAACAGTGAGGCACGTCGGAACACCTCCTCCTGTAAATGTGTCTTAAATATTTTAATTACCCAATGAGTCTTTCTTTTTTCTCCCCAGTGTTATGCTATTTTCTGTATTGAATGTTTTCTACTGCACTACCCCTTATTCACAATCTCACAGATGCACACACATAATTACAGATTTTTGAGAACTGGAGATAGTTTTACATCTCTATACTTCAAATTCTTGCTAGGGAGAATGACCATATGTAGAATAGTGAGAAAGACGAGCACTGCTGTAAGGGAGGTCTTGAAGTCAAAGGTCATGTCGGAACCCACTTAGAGAGGTGGAGATATTTTTCTCAATAACAGTCTACAGCAGTACTGCAGAATCTAATGTTTTCTGCCATTCTCCAATGGGATAAAAAAATATTACAAGTTGCATTTAATTTGCCAACACCATAGCCACTGCTAGTATCCAACTGGTCCCTTATATGTTTTCAGGAGATTCGGGTTTGGTCTGTCAGTAAGTCTAATGAATCTGTACTCCAAGAGTGGTCAAAATGTATGGCATTGAGCCTTCAGTTTTTGACATGGCAGAGTTAGGTGCCTTGTGAATGGGATTTTATCTTATTGACAACAACGTGGAGGTTTCTATTGTCAACAATCATTATGGATTTCTATTGGTTGCTATTGTCAACAATCATTATGGATTTTGAGAGGATGGATACTGGCAGTATGTGCTCTACATACTTTGTTCGGCAAAGCACTATTTCAAATATTTTGAGAAGCGATTTACATTGTGAAAAGGAAATAAGAAGTATTCAAAATAATGCACAGCATGTCAAGTTAAACACATGTAAAATGTAAATGTATGGTAACATTTAGTGAAATGTGTTTTATTTTTACATCCCTTAACATGCATTTAATTGGGATTAAAAATGCTTAATGTTAATAATGGGTACAATGTAGGTAAATGTACATACTTCATTTACAACACAATTTTATTTCAAATTGAAATGAAAGACTGTAATCCCCCACCCAACCAGATACCTAGGGGTTGGTAGATTACCTGGCTTAAACTCTCATCACTGCTCTTCCAAATCAGATTGGAACTGTTTAGAGAAGTAAAGCCCACTCTGCTAAATGGCCACCTCCACAGTGGCCTAACAAGTAAATATAGACGCATTGCCTCCATAAACCTTGGGTTGACCCAAGCCAATCCTCACCAGCCTTGGATCCAGAACTCTGCAGTGAGAAGTCTATCGCACTGGATTTTCCTGGCAACACTAACATCAGGCTAAGATGAGTATTTATGTGATGGCCACCCTCGTCACTGTGGATCTACGGAATTTGACTACCAAGACAGCATCAGAGAGACACCAAAGCAAAATTCAGACATCTCTTTCAATCTAACAGCACAACTATATAATATAGTCTGTACATTCTGCTGAAGGTGACTGGAGTTGACCAGATGCGCAGCATTCAGGCTCTTGATATGTCCAGCAACAAGAGCTTGCTCTCTCTGGTTCTTTTTTCCAGTCTGTAGTTTGTAGTGCACGCTGCTGTCTCTTGTAAAAACCTTTCTCTCACTGCAGTTTCACAATGGAATCCGTTCCTTCCAGGGGCAAACGCAGGATTTGTAGAGAGGGGTTTCCACACCACGCCACCAGTGGGCGTGACCAGCATGCATGGGGGCGTGGCTATAATATTAGACAGTGCTTGGCTGCTCTCCAACTCTTCCTATCCCCATAATATACATGGACAATGCTGCGTGCAATACTGTTAAGTGCACGCAGATCTCCCTTTTCAAGCAGAGCCTTGTGAAGCGGGGGCAGGGTCCAGCCACCTCAATTATACAGTGCTCCAGGCTTGGAGGGGGGTTTCCAGGGACTAGGAAACCCCACCTCGGTTTGCCTATGCCTTCCTAGCTACACTACAAACATTGCCTGGATCCAGAAGGCTATCGTTTGGACGGGAGTAGGCCCGAACACGACTGCAGTGTTTGTGCTACCTGTTATAATCCACTTCTATCTATCTACTCCCCTCAGAGGTTGGGGTTAACAGGATTTCGGATGTAATTAGTCCCTACATTAATTGGGATAGACATTCAAGATTTGACGTTCACATTTCAAACTTCATTTGACTTTGGATTAAGTGCACTTTATATTCTTCTCTGTAGTTACTGACAACAGCAGCGTCGGACTGGCCCAGCGGGCTACCAGTAAAATCACCGGTAGGCCCGGCTACCTTACGGTCACACCCCCTTTTCTAAGTGGGCGGAGCTGCCCCTGGGGACCCGTTGTCCGCACTAGGCAGCTCGCAGCTGCGATCGCATTTGAAAGATGACTGGCTGTCACTGACAGCCAGTCATCTTTCAAATGCGATCGCAGCTGCGATCATGTGACCCGCCCCCTCCTCCTGTCAGCTGATTGCCTGGAGCATCAAGGAGCAGAGAGGCTGCTAAAATCAACTTATGGGTAAGTAGCTTTCAGCCACTTGTATGTATGTATGTATATGTATGTGTATATGTATGTATGTATGTATGTATGTATGTATATGTTTGTGTATATGTATGTATGTATATGTATGTATGTGTATATATATTATATATATATATATATATATATATATATATATATATATATATATATATATATATTGGGCGGCACTATTGCAGGCATAATTTGAATTGGGGACACTATAGCGTGGCATTTGTGAATTATTGGTACTATAGTGTCGCATAACATGGCACTACTGTGTTGGATAACATTGGGGGCACTCCTGTGTGGCATAATATTGTTTGGGGGCACTCCTGTGTGGCATAATATTGTTTGGGGGCACTCCTGTGTGGCATATGGGGGCTGACTATACTAAACTATAGGGAGGAGGGCTGCACAGAGAACACTATAGGGAGCTGGTGATGGGACCTTTAATTTAATGCTGAGGTGTTTTGGGTCTATAATTGAATGTGGGGCTGAGTGTGTGGAGGAGTGCTATCTATTAAATGTGAATATTATTTAATGCTGGGAATGGTTGTGGGAAATGGATGTATTAAATGTAAATGCTATTAATTTATTGCAGGCCCTGTTTGGAGGGAGGGTATCAGGTTTATTTATTAAATTGGAATACTATTTAATGTTGGGGCTGGAGGGTCCTATTTATTTAATGCCGGGGCTGGTTGGAATTTTCTAAATGTACCCATTATTTTTTCCAACTAGGGCCCTCAACATTCCAGGATCCAGACACGCCGCAACTAAAGAAACCAGCAGCCACAGGTGATAAAAGTCACAAGAACAGGTAGGACAGTCTGTCAAGTGATCTGAGTCTAGTGCAGGCTTGGCTAACCTGTGGTATTCCAGGGGGTAAATGTATGAAGCTCCGGGTTCTTCAACACCCGTGAGTTCGGCGTCTTCAGCGCTTAAATTTAAAGCGGCGCTGCCTTGTAAAGGGAAACTTACCCCCAGGTGTTGTGAAACCCAGCATACCATTCCAGCAATAAGCTGTTATATATTGGCAGGGCCTGATTAAGGGTTCCAGCCGCCCCAGGCTAACACACCGGTTTCCGCCCCCCCCCCCCCCCCCCCCCGCGCCCCTTCCAGTATCTATATTTCTATATTTATACCACAGTCTGCCAGCCCACTTCACCAATGTGTGTGTGCGTGTATATACGTGTGTGTATATATATATGCACGAAATTGTAAAATATCAATTAATACATAAAAACACACAGGCCCTGATTCATTAAGGAAAGGAAATCCCCCAAAAATTGTAACTTTGCACATGGGCAAAACCATGTTGCATTGGAGGGGGATGTAAATTAAAATGTGGGGACAGGTTTGTAGTTGGGGTAGGGCATGTCCTAGATCAACTTTAAATTGCAGTGTAAACATAAAGCTAACAAGTATTCGTGTGCTACATGAAAAAACAGACAGTATTTAACTTATGTGCAAAATAATAAACTAATATGTACCCCTTGCATTGTAACATGGTTTTGTCCAGGTGAAAACGTACTTATTTTTTTTGATTACTTACATTCATGAATCAGGTCCACATTAGTTTGAAAACACATTAAAATGTCACTAAAGTAAAAATTCACATTCAAAGTTAGACAGATTGCGCTGTTCTCTCTTACCTGATCTTGCAGTGCAGACTACCTGACGTTCTCTCTTGCTTGTTCTTGAAGCGTTGTTGTCAGTTGGCTTCTGGAACATTGGGGTCCTGTATTGAAAATGTGCAAAAATGCAAAATGTTAACAAACCCTGAATGATTCAAACACAACACTCCATTATGACCAAATAAAACAACCCCTTACTACAGGCATATATAGACAGTAAAAGATTTGAAAATTATTTATAATAATATACTAACATCTACCAACCCCTGACAGTCAGTTAATTAACCCCCCAGCCCTTAGCCCAGTGGTTCCCAAACTTTTGCAGTTCGCGGCACCCTTAGAGTCTCCAAATTTTTTCAAGGCACCCCTCCAAAATAATTATTGAGCAGTCCTGTTTTAGAAGTAGTTGGGTCAAAAAATTATAATAAGTATTTAGGTCAGGACAGAAATACTTATTTAGTTGTATGCAAAAATGCCCCCTCTGCATCCAGACACACTGTCCCTCTGCATCCAGACACTCTGCCCTCAACACACACTGCCCCCTCTGCATCCAGACACTTTGCCCTCAACACACACTGCCCCCTCTGCCAGTGCTGTAACTAGCCATTTTAGTGCCCTGGGCGAGACAGGGAATTGGCGCCCCCATCTAAGTGGGAGTGTCAATTGTCGAGTGGGCGTGATCAACCTACTGTGGGGGCGTGGCTAGCGCTTTACAAGTTCTAGACCGCACTGAAACCCCCTCCCTCCCCATTCTTCTCGGTCTGGCTTTGTAAGGATCTTTATGTAATAAGCCTCCATAGAATCAAAGTACTTTAAATGCAGCTATCACATGCTAGCTGTATAAAAAAATGAATTGGCTATTGAAATAAAACTCACTGAAACAAATTAAAACATAAATGTAACGGTACCATCTGTATCACACTGTCCCTTCATCCCACTGTGCCCTCCATCACAGTTTCTCCTTTATCACATCGTGCCATGGAGCCATCTTTATCACATTGTGCCCCCTTATCACCATCACACAAAATTATTATATATATATATATATACACACCAGGGCCGGACTGGCCATCTGGCACTTCTGGCAAATGCCAGAAGGGCCGACGGCTATATGGGCCAGCCCAACTCCCCCTGTCTTTTTGGTGGCTGGTGGTTCCAGGAACCAGCCACCTCTGCTGCGCGCTCCCCAGCTCCCTCCCCCGTTATGCTGTGCAGCCAGTTACACTGGTGAGTTTCCTGTTTTTTTTTCTAATTTGCTTTTTTTTTTACTGAAGAGGGGGGGGTGCCGCGATTTTCGGGGGGTGCCCGCGATTTTCGGAGGGGGGGGTCACGGGGGTGCCGCAATTTTCGGAGGGGGGGGGGGTCGCGGGGGTGCCGCGTTTTTTGGGGGGGGTGGTCGCGGGGGTGCCGCGATTTTCGGGGGGGGGTGGTCGCGGGAGTGAGAGCCAGGGGGTGCTGGGAAAGGGGGTGAGAGCAAAGGGGTGCTAGGAGAGTGGGTGAGAGCCAGGGGGTGCTGGGAGAGGGGGTGAGAGAGCCGAAGGGGGTGCTGGGAAAGGAGATGAGAGCCAGGGGGTGCTGGGAGAGGGGGTGAGAAAGCCGAAGGGGGTGCTGGGAAAGGAGATGAGAGAGCCGAAGGGGGTGCTGGGAAAGTGGGTGAGAGCCAGGGGGTGCTGGGAGAGGGGGTGAGAGAGCCAAAGGGGGTGCTGGGAAAGGGGGTGAGAGAGCGGAAAGGGGTGCTGGGAAAGGGGGTGAGAGAGCGGAAGGGGGTGCTGGGAAAGGGGGTGAGAGCCAGGGTGTGCTGGGAGAGGGGGTGAGAGAGCCGAAGATGGTGCTGGGAGAGGGGATGAGAGAGCCGAAGGGGGTGCTGGGAAAGGGGATGAGAGCCAGGGGGTGCTGGGAGAGGGGGTGAGAGAGCCAAAGGGGGTGAGAGCCAGGGGGTGCTAGGAGAGGGGGTGAGAGAGCGGAAGGGAGTGCTGGGAAAGGGGATGAGAGAGTGGAAGGGGGTGCAGGGAAAGGGGGTGAGAGCCAGGGGGTGCTGGGAGAGGGGGTGAGAGAGCCGAAGGGGGTGCTGGGAAAGGAGGTGAGAGAGCCAAAGGGGGTGCTGGGAAAGGGGGTGAGAGCCAGGGGGTTCTGGGAGAGGGGGTGAGAGAGCCAGGGTGGTAGGGGGTGCAGGAAGAGGAGTGAGAGAGCCGGGGGGTAGAGGGTGCAGGAAGACGTGTGAGAGAGCCAGGGGAGTAGGTGGTACAGGAAGATGTGTGAGAGCCAGCGGAGAAGGTGGTGCAGGGGGTTAAGTGAGAGGGACAAAGGAGAAGATGGTGCAGGGGCATAGGTAAAAGAAAGTGTAAAGGGAGAGACATCTTAAGAATGGGAATGTCAGGGATGCAGTCATCATAAAACACAAGTAGTAATAAAGAATGGAAATGCACAGACAAGTGCTAAAAAAAAAAAAAAAACAAGCCTTCATACTCCATTCACCTATATTTTCTATACCCCCACTCCTAAATTTCTGCTTCGACCACTGCCCTCTATTCCTGCTCCCGACTGCCTGTGTGAGCTGACAGCTGCTGATCCCTCCTCGCCCAGCGCGCCCACTAGGAACAGAACACAGGATGCCATAATCAGGTAAGTTCATATATTTTCTCGTGTGCAATATGTTTTTAACCATCCTTTCTTGAACTGGGGACACTTCAGCGTATCCAATAATGTTTAACACTATGTATTGCTCATTATTGCGCTGTAATGTTTTTTGCATATTTATCTGTACAGAGATTTTTAATTAAGAGGAAAAAACATTGCTTGTCATAAATTTTATCTGTAATTGTGTCAATATATCTATTTTTGTTTGCATTGTAAATGATGTATTAAGCTGCTCTTGGGAGACTCACACTCAGTATCTGATATGCTGTACCAATTTTTATTTGTGAATGAGTTTTTATCTGAGCTTTACTAATGATTTGGGGGCACTACTATGCCATAATATGATTTGTGGGCACTTCTGCATGACCAAATATGTATTGAGGGTAATACTATGTGGCATAATATGACCGTGGGGCACTACGATGTGGCATAATATGAACTGGGCCCACTACGGTGTGGCATTATATGAACTTCTGCCAAAGGCAAGTCTTTCATTGTTGAATATGACGGGAGCCCAAAGAAGTTGGTGTATTGGGGCCCAAAATTCCTCTTGTCAGCCCTGCCTGTGAGTCAAGGGGGTAGACGCCTCCAGGTAAATAATCTAAATGTTTCCTATCTAATCAAACTGATGGATCACATCCAATTATTTCTCACCCACCTCCTCTATCCCCCTTAATTTATATACTGTGTTATTTAAAATGAATAGAAAAGACGCATATCCAATTACTGTAGTAAAACAAAAATATTTTTCTGTGACATTTTGCTGTAGATGGAAATACTTTTAATGCGGCAGTGTGGGTTCAACTGATCATTCAATAGTTATGTTTTTTTTAGATATATGTTAGTTTTATTTCATGTGGAATGATTCATGAAAATTCTGCCATTACTATTTAATTGAGGGAATAGGGAACCTGTTACCTATATGTGTGTGAAAGTACTCTGTTCGTTGTTGCTATTTTGTGGGAGATTTGAAAAAAGCAAAACATTGTTTCCTACAGTGGCGTCTGTATAATTGGTGGTATTGCTGTAGTATAGGGTGGCGTGCTGGTGGCAATGTTGTAGTGTGTTTGGTGCTTAGTATTGCTAATAAGTAGGAGAGGGTATTGCTATAATGTGGGGGGTGACGCTGGACGCTGTAATGTGGGGGGTGATGCCGGTTGCTGTAATGTGGGGGGTGATGCTGGACGCTGTAATGTGGGGGGTGACGCTGGACGCTGTAATGTGGGGGGTGACGCTGTAATGTGGGGGGTGATGCCGGTTGCTGTAATGTGGGGGGTGATGCTGGACGCTGTAATGTGGGGGGTGATGCTGGACGCTGTAATGTGGGGGGTGATGCTGGATGCTGTAATGTGGGGGGTGATGCCGGTTGCTGTAATGTGGGGGTGATTGATGTAGTATGAGTGTGTGTGGGGGGTTATTTATTGCTGTAATTTGGGTACTAATAATGTATTGTCATGGTGTTTATTGATGTAATTGGGGTGCTAATAATGTAATGTTGAGGGTCATTAGGAGAAATAAATACTACCCCCCCCACACCCACACACTCATACTACATCATGTTGTACTGCGCCAGCATCAGTGTGCAACAATATAGTGCATGGAGCCCACAACACGTGGGCCTGTTTACTTTAAATGCCAGGGCTGATTTTTAGTCCCAGTCCGGCCCTGATACACACACACACACATACAATATAAAGAGCCTCCTAGTGTCCGCCATACAATACAGAGAGCATTCCTGTGACCGCCATACTATACAGAGAGCATTCCTGTGACCGCCATACTATACAGAGAGCATTCCTGTGACCGCCATACTATACAGAGAGCATTCCTGTGACCGCCATACTATACAGAGAGCATTCCTGTGACCGCCATACTATACAGAGAGCATTCCTGTGACCGCCATACTATACAGAGAGCATTCCTGTGACCTCCATACTATACAGAGAGCATTCCTGTGACCGCCATACTATACAGAGAGCATTCCTGTGACCTCCATACTATACAGAGAGCATTCCTGTGACCTCCATACTATACAGAGAGCATTCCTGTGACCTCCATACTATACAGAGAGCATTCCTGTGACCTCCATACTATACAGAGAGCATTCCTGTGACCTCTATATTATACAGAGAGCATTCCTGTGACCTCCATACTATACAGAGAGCATTTCTGTGACCTCCATACTATACAGAGAGCATTCCTATGACCGCCACACAATACAGAGAGCATTCTTGTGACTGTGATACAGATAAATACCTCACCTGAAATTTATAGACCCCACTATTAAATTAAAAAGCCCCATCAATAAATTAAATTGACCCACCAGCACCCCACAAATAAAAAAGTACCCATTAAATAATTAGCCCCCACCTAAACGTCACCATTAAATTAATAGCCTACCTCCCACCCATGTACTAAGACACCCAACCTCGCTACCCTCATATCACACATTATATTAATACATCCCCCCTTCCCTCACACATTATGGCAGCATACCCCCCCCCCTTCCCTCATAAAGCATAGCAGCATCCCCCCCTCCATAATAGCAGCTTACATCCCCCCCCCTCCCTCCTTCCATAATGGCAGCTTACATCCCCCCCTCCTTCCATAATGGCAGCTTACATCCCCCCCCTCCCTCCCTCCTTCAATAATAGCAGCTTACACCCCCCCCCCCTCCCTCCCTCCTTCCATAATGGCAGCTTATATCCCCCTCCCTCCCTCCTTCCATAATGGCAGCTTACATCCCCTCCCGCCTTCCATAATGGCAGCTTACATCTAGGGATGTGCACCGGCGACTTTTGAGGTCTCGTGTTTTGTGTTTTGGATCCGGATTTTCGTTATTTTTGGGGTTCGGATTTGTCTCGCAAAACACTTGACGAAAGGTCTCGGTTCGGATTTAAGGTTTTGGATTCGGATTTTTTTTGAAAAAAACATAAAAAGTTTAAAAATCAAGTTTTTGGGCTTATTTTCACTCCTACGCTATTATTAACCTCAATAACATTCAATAACAAGCATTTCCACTAATTTACAGTGTATTCTGAACACCTCACAATATAGTTATTAGTCCAAAACGTTGCAACAAGGTATCTTTCTGGACTGCGTAGAGGAGTGGGTCACCACAATATATATTAAAAACCCTGAACTTTTATGATTCGCACCAATAAATGTACCTGGACTGCGTAGAGGAGTGGGTCACCACAATATATATTAAAAACCCTGAACTTTTATGAATCGCACCAATAAATGTACCTGGACTGCGTAGAGGAGTGGGTCACCACAATATATATTAAAAACCCTGAACTTTTATGATTCGCACCAATAAATGTACCTGGACTGCCTAGAGGAGTGGGTCACCACAATATATATAATAAGAAAACCATCAACTTGTATGATTCGCACCAATAAATGTACCTGGACTGCGTAGAGGAGTGGGTCACCACAATATATTAAAAACCCTGAACTTTTATGAATCGCACCAATAAATGTACCTGGACTGCGTAGAGGAGTGGGTCACCACAATATATATAATAAGAAAACCATCAACTTGTATGATTCGCACCAATAAATGTACCTGGACTGCGTAGAGGAGTGGGTCACCACAATATATATTAAAAACCCTGAACTTTTATGAATCGCACCAATAAATGTACCTGGACTGCGTAGAGGAGTGGGTCATCACAATATATTAAAAACCCTGAACTTTTATGAATCGCACCAATAAATGTACCTGGACTGCGTAGAGGAGTGGGTCACCACAATATATTAAAAACCCTGAACTTTTATGAATCGCACCAATAAATGTACCTGGACTGCGTAGAGGAGTGGGTCACCACAATATATTAAAAACCCTGAACTTTTATGAATCGCACCAATAAATGTACCTGGACTGCGTAGAGGAGTGGGTCACCACAATATATTAAAAACCCTGAACTTTTATGATTCGCACCAATAAATGTACCTGGACTGCGTAGAGGAGTGGGCACTGGGCACCACAATAAAATATATAAAAAACCTTCAACAGGTCTGCATTACACTACACATACGGCTGCTCCTCCATCCTCTCCATCATATACATGTTGGAGTTTTAGCGTGTGACAACCTCTTGTTTTTGATAATGTCAGTGCATTTTGAATATTTTTCAATTTGCCCCACACCACTGAATGTACTTTATCTATGATATGCATCTATCTATCTTGACTGCGTAGTGGGGTGGCCCCGGTACCCAATTTGATACCGGGGCCACAATAAAATAAATACACCCTCAACTGGTCTGAATTCCACCAAACAAGTATCTGGACTGCGTAGTGGGGTGGCCCCGGTACCCAATTTGATACCGGGGCCACAATAAAATAAATACACCCTCAACTGGTCTGAATTCCACCAAACAAGTATCTGGACTGCGTAGTGGGGTGGCCCCGGTACCCAATTTGATACCGGGGCCACAATACCTCCTCCAAACATGGTACAGACAATTCGTCATTGAGATCCCATCAAGTATGTTAAAGACAGACAGGGTCGAAGTGTTATTGGTTGACTTTGTAAACCAAAAAACTGTCCCTGTTGCACATAGTCGTGCAATGAAGACTGACTTTTTCATTTAAAGGCACCATCTTTCAAGTGTAGTGTTTGTAAGTCTAAGTCATATTATACTTTTGGTAAAATTGGTTTATTTTGTTCCTCTTTATGGTAACTACTAATAGAATTAAAGTATTAAATAGAAGCGGCAGTTCCTCTTTATGGTAATTAGTAATAGAATTAAAGTATTAAATAGAATTAAAGTATTAAATAGAATTAAAGTATTAAATAGAATTAAAGTATTAAATAGAGTGGTATAGAGTTGTAGTGTGGTATAGATAGAGTGGTCCCCACAATATAATAATAAAACCCTCAACTGGTCTGAATTCCACCAAACAAGTATCTGGACTGCGTAGTGGGGTGGCCCCGGTACCCATTTTGATACCGGGGCCACAATAAAATAAATACACCCTCCACGTGTCAGAATTCCACCAAACAAGTATCTGGACTACGTAGTGTGGTGGCCCCGGTACCCAATTTGATACCGGGGCCACAATAAAATAAATACACCCTCAACTGGTCTGAATTCCACCAAACAAGTATCTGGACTGCGTAGTGGGGTGGCCCCGGTACCCAATTTGATACCAGGGCCACAATAAAATAAATACACCCTCAACTGGTCTGAATTCCACCAAACAAGTATCTGGACTGCGTAGTGGGGTGGCCCCGGTACCCAATTTGATACCGGGGCCACATTACCTCCTCCAATTTCCAAGTGTAGTGTTTATAACATCTTAACACTACACTAATTCTAGCACGTCAAAACCTCTTGTTTTAAATAATGACAGGGCATTTAACTTTTGATTTAATTTATTGAATTTGTTGGCATTTTCTTTTACTTTTTGAACATGGCAAACGACTGTTGAATGGTCACATAATGCCAAAAAAAAAGTTGCAAGATGGAATTGTCCTTGGGCCCTCCCACCCACCCTTATGTTGTTGAAATAGGACATGCACACTTTAACAAACCAATCATTTCAGCGACAGGGCCTACCAAACAACTGTGGCTGAAATGATTGGTTTGTTTGGGCCCCCACACCAATAAAACAATTCATCTCTCCCTGTACAAACTAAACAGGCTCTACTGAGGAAAGATGTCGTCCTTATCCTCAACCTCTGATTCCTCTCCCCCTACAGTGTGTACTTCCTCCTCCTCACACATTATCAATTCGTCCCCGCTGGACTCCACAACCACAGTCCCTCTGTACTGTCTGGAGGGCAGTGCTGTACTTCATTGAGGAATTGATTATTCATTTTTATAAACATCATTTTTTCAACGTTGTGAGGAAGCAACCTCCTTCGCGGCTCACTGACCAGGTTCCCCGCTGCACTAAAAACTCTTTCCGAGTACACACTGGAGGGGGGACAACTCAGTTAAAAAATAGAGCCAGTTTGTACAGGGGCTTCCAAACTGCCTTTTGGAGTTCTACCACGTCACTACCTCTAGTTAATTTAGATTGCAAGGCTTGTAAATATAAATACTTTGAAGATAAAAAAAAAGCAGGCTGCACAGACTGTGGAGCTAGAAAGTGAAATTAAATGGACCACGTTACTTTGGTGGCTATCTATGCCCCCCGCCCTACACTTGTAGTTGAATATAAATAAAGCAGCCTGCATAGACTGTAGAACTAGCAATTCAAATATACAAAGAAATGGACAAAGGCAGTTTGGTATCTGTCTGCATCAGATCCCCTCTCCACTAGGAGTAAAACAGAAAACTTTTCAGCCGTTATATAATCTAGAATATAAATAGAAATTGAGAAATGCAATTTGGTATCTGTCTGCATCATAATCATCAACATCCTCCTCAGCGCCAGCTACATCAATATCCTCATCCCAGTGTACAACATTCACACCTTCATTAGCCAAATCTGTAACTGGACTGTGGGTGATCCTTCCAGCATATGCAGAGGGCGTGCTGCAAATGCTGGATGGAGTCACCTCTTCCCGTACAGTGATGGGAAGGTCAGGGTTCACAACCAACAACACCCTTGGACTCGCCTTGGGGATTTGTGATGTCATCTGTTTAGAAGGCAGAGTTCTTTGCTGTTTTGTTGTTGTTGCTGACAGCATAACTCTCTTAAATTTTTTGTAGGGGGGGGGAGGAGGGCTTAGATCCTTGGGTGAAGCTGGACCACTAGTCATGAACACGGGACAGGGCCTAAGCCGTTCCTTGCCACTACTTGTCGTAATTGGCATATTGCCAACTTTACGTTTCTCCTCAGATGATTTTAAGTTTCTTTTTTTGCTGTTTTTTGAGAACTTGGGCTTTTTGGATTTTACATGCCCGGTACTAGGAGATTGGGCATCGTGCTTGCCAGACGACGTTGATGGCATTTCATCGTCTATGTCATGACTAGTGGCAGCAGCTTCAGCATTAGGAGGAAGTGGGTCTTGATCTTTCCCTACTTTATCCTCCAAATTTTTGGTCTCCATTATATGTAGCACAAGATACTGCAGAATGTGTGAACTTGGTAATATTGCAGTACCAATGGACTTATACTGCTGGATTGGTTTTGCAAATTTGGTTATAATTATATTTTTTTTTTTTAATTTTTTATTTTTTATTTTTTTTTACTTTTTAAAAACTTGGGAATAATGGGGAAATAACTATGCCCTTAGAAGCACAGAGCACAGGACACAGCACCACTGGACTGAACAGGACACGGCACAGGACCCAGCAGCACTACGGAACTCAGCAGGACAGAGCACAGGACACAGCACCACTGGACTGATACTGCAGAATGTGTGAACTTTGTAATATTGCAGTACCACTGGACTTTTACTGCTGAATGTGTGAACTTGGTAATATTGCAGTACCAATGGGCTTATACTGCAGGATTGGTTGTGCAAATTTTGTGGTAATTAAAAAAAATTAAATTAGTTTTTGGTATTTTTTTAAATAACTTTTTTTTATTTTTTTAAACACAGGGGAATATTGGGGAAATAACTATGCCCTTAGAAGCACAGAGCACAGGACACAGCACCACTGGACTGAACAGGACACAGCACAGGACCCAGCAGCACCACTGACCTCAGAAGGACAGAGCACAGCACACAGCACCACTGGACTGATACTGCAGAACACAGCACAGCACAGCACAGCACAGAACTAAACAGCACAGCACAGAACTAAACAGCACAGCACGAGATCTACCAGGACAGAGGACCACCTAACACACCCTCCCTCTACCCTGATCAATGCCCGAGTGAAGATGGCGGCGACTAGCGGGGAATTTATAGGATCCGAGTATCGCGAGATCCGACAACGGGATTATGAGTCAGAGCCTCAGTTTCAGATTTGAATTTGGCGCCAATACCCGGATCTGTCTCGGATCCGACTCGGATCGGCAACGTTCGGGTGGGCTCGGATTTCATAAATCCGAGTGCGCTCATCCCTACTTACATCCCCCCCTCCCTCCTTCCATAATGGCAGCTTACATCCCACCCCCCTCCCTCCTTCCATAATGGCAGCTTACATCCCCCCCTCCTTTCATAGGGGCAGCTTACATTCCCCCCCTCCTCCCTCCTTCCATAATGGCAGCTTACACCCCCCCACCTCCTCCCTCCTTCCATAATGGCAGCTTACACCCCCCCTTCCTCCTCCCTCCTTCCATAATGGCAGCTTACATCCCCCCCCCTCCCTCCTTCCATAATGGCAGCTTACATCCCCCCCCTCCCTCCTTCCATAATGGCAGCTTACACATACTTGCCAACTCTCCCGGAATGTCCGGGAGACTCCCGCATTTTGTGAGAGTCTCCCGGACTCCCGGGCGAGTGTGGCAATCTCCCGAATTCTGCCCACTTCACTAGGAAGTGCCCCACTTCCTAGTGAAGTGGGCAGAATTAGATCCCAAACGCCGCGATTCCCGGTGAATCGCGGCGTTTGGCCCCGCCCCCGCTGTCAAATGACGCAATTTGCGTCATGACGTCACAGGGGGCGGGGCCGAAATGACGCGATTTCGGCCACCCCGCCCCTTCACGCCCCCCTCCACTGGCTGGCTCCCGGAAGGGAGCTGAAGAAAGTAGGTAAGTATGAGCTTACATCCTCCCTCCCTCCATAATAACAACACAAACCCCCCTTCCCCTGCTTTGAAGCTTACCTTCTTTATTCCTGACCAGCCGTCGCTGCCTGGCTCCTCTCTGCTTCTCTGCTCCTCTGCTGCCTAGCAACGTCATGACATCAGACGCTGAGGCAGAGGGCAGAGTTCAGAAGGGGGTGGAGCCGGGTGCCGGCCGCCATTTTGGATGCGCCGGGCTGCCGGCAGTCTGAATCTGAGGTCTGTTTAATTTATTTTTTTTCCACTCCTCACACAGAGGCCGGTGCGGGCGGCCATTGCGCCCCTTTGGGACTGCGCACGGGGCGGCGGCACCGCCCGCACCGGCCTCGTTACGGCTCTGCCCTCTGCATCCAGACACTCTGCCCTCAACACACACTGCCCCCTCTGCATCCAGACACTCTGCCCTCACACACACTGCCCCCTCTGCATCCAGACACTCTGCCCCCTCTGCATCCAGATACTCTGCCCCCTCTGCATCCAGACACTCTGCCCCCTCTGCATCCAGACACTCTGCCCCCTCTGCATCCAGACACACTGCCCCTCTCACCCTGTCCCTCCTCCACTGCCCCTCTCACCCTGTCCCCCCTCCACTGCCCCTCTCACGCTGTGTCCCCCTCCACTGCCCCTCTCACGCTGTGTCCCCCTCCACTGCCCCTCTCACGCTGTGTCCCCCGCCACTGCCCCTCTCACGCTGTGTCCTCCTCCTCTGCCCCGCTGTTACTCTCCTCTGCCCCTCTGTCACTCTCCTGTGCCCCTCTGTCACTCTCCTATGCCCCTCTGTCACTCACCTGTGCCCCTTTGTCACTCTCCTGTGCCCCTCTGTCTGCCCCTCTGTCACTCTCCTGTGCCCCTCTGTCTGCCCCGCTGTCACTCTCCTGTGCCCCTCTGTCTGCCCCTCTGTCACTCTCCTGTGCCCCGCTGTCACTCTCCTCTGCCCCTCTGTCACTCTCCTCTGCCCCTCTTTCACTCTCCTGTGCCCCTCTGTCTGCCCCGCTGTCACTCTCCTGTGCCCCGCTGTCACTCTCCTGTGCCCATCTGTCTGCCCCTCTGTCACTCTCCTGTCCCCGCTGTCACACTCCTGTGCCCCGCTGTCACTCTCCTGTGCCCCTCTGTCTGCCCCGCTGTCACTCTCCTGTGCCCCGCTGTCACTCTCCTGTGCCCATCTGTCTGCCCCTCTGTCACTTTCCTGTCCCCGCTGTCACTCTCCTCTGCCCCTCTGTCACTCTCCTCTGCCCCTGTCACTCTCCTGTGCCCCTCTGTCACTCTCCTGTGCCCCGCTGTCACTCTCCCTCTCACTCCTCTGCCCCGCGCCAGACATAAAAAAAAAAACAAAGATCACATAAACTTACCAATCCGCCGGGCGCTGGGACCCAGCAGCCTCCTCTCTCCCGCAGCTGTCACTGAATATCGACGTCCGTAACAAGCTGCTGCGGGGAGAGGAGGCTGCTGGGTCCTGGCGCCCGGCGGATTGGTAAGTTTATGTGTTTTTTGGGGTTTTTTTATGTCTGGCTCGCGGCACCCCAGTGACAGCGCCACGGCACCCCTGGGAGCCGCGGCGCACAGTTTGGGAACCACCGCCTTAGCCAATTTATAATTTTTATGACCCCTGCAGCTTATTCCCCCCCCAAGTCATGATCTCACCTCTGGCCCCCATATAGAGAAAAATATTTATCCCTCTGCAGCTTACCCCCCCTGCGTCATGATATGTGCCACTGCCACCCCCATAGAGAATAATAAGTAAAGCCACTCAGCCTATTATCCCACACCCAGTCATGATCCATGTGCCACTGGCCCCCCATTAATTAATTATTTCTGCCTGAAAATGCCAGGTTCTCCCCACATACTGTGTCTGAAAATGCCATGGTCTCCCCCCCATATTGTGCCTGAAAATGCCAGGTTCCCCCCCCCCCATATTGTGCCCGAAAAAGCCAGGTTCTCTCCCCCCCCCCCATATTGTGCCTGAAAATGCCATGGTTCTCCCCCCCATATTGTGCCTGAAAATGCCAGGTTCTCCCCTCCCCCCCATATTGTGCCTGAAAATGCCAGGTTCTCCTCCCCCCCCCCCCATTATTGTGCCTGAAAACACTCCCCCTCCCCATATTGTGCCTGAAACCCCCCCCCCATATTGTGCCTGAAAATGCTCTCCCCCCGTTTTTAGTGCTGCCTGTTTTTAGTGCTCCCTGTTTTTAGTGTTCCCAGTTTTTAGTGCTCCCAGTTTTTAGTGCTCCCAGTTTTTAGTGCTCCGTTTTTAGTGCTCCCTGTTTTTAGTGTTCCCAGTTTTTAGTGCTCCCAGTTTTTAGTGTTCCCAGTTTTTAGTGCTCCCAGTTTTTAGTGCTCCCTGTTTTTAGTGCTCCCTGTTTTTAGTGTTCCCAGTTTTTAGTGCTCCCTGTTTTTAGTGTTCCCTGTTTTTAGTGCTCCCAGTTTTTAGTGCTCACTCAAAGTTTTACTTACCTGCCGCTGCCTGTGAACTCCTCTTCTGGTCTTCTCCGGCGTCCGGCGGTGCTTGTGGTTTCGCGCGGTCTGTCTGATCAGTGTGGTCTCGTGAGATGTTAACATCTCACGTGACCCACTGAACAGCGCACATCTCCCGCACTGTCAGCAGCTGACTGCTTGTGATTAGCTGTCATCTGCTGTCTTCTGCCTACACTAGCTGAGCCTGTGTATGGAGTCATAGGTGGACTCCATACACACTAGCGGAACCTATAAGGTAAGAATTTCGGGGGGGGGGGGGGGGGGGACGGGGGCTTGGCAGGCGGGGGGGAGTTGTTTGAATCGGGCAAAAAAAAAAAGAATTTTTTTTTCTTCCCCAGCGCTGCTGCGCCCCCCACGACCCAGCGCCCCCCCCCCCCCCCCCCCAGGCTGCAGTCTGGTCAGCTTGTTGGCTGATCAGGCCCTGTATATTGGCAAAGCTTGTAGTTTCACAACACCTGGAGTGCCACAGGTTAGCCAAGCCTGGTCTAATGGGACAATCCTAATTTTTGGTGACTGTTCTGCCCAATTTAAGGGGCAGGTCAACACTGTGTACTCCTTATACACACACAGCTGTCCTTCGTGGACTGACCACTCCCCCTCTAGTTTCTGGTCCCGCCTCTGTGATGGCTAACCACACCCCTTCTGGTGGGCCCCCTAGTGTTGCAGTCCCCCCCAGTGGGCCCTTCATGCACCAGTCCGACACTGGACAACAGTCAGACGGAAATTTATCTGGATTGACAGGTTGGATGAATAACATTTCCAGGACTACACATTATATGAACTTATATTTTTAATACTAGACCTATAAATATTGGTCTTTTATTGGGATGACTGATTAATGTAGAGAAATTCATTAACTCAATATTATATCATATGACCTATCCATCGGTTTATTGTTTATTTATACTATTGTATTGAATTGAATTTACGACATACGATCAGTCAATTGTCTCTCTGTTATTTTTGCAGTTTATGTTTTTATATTTGTTTTTTAGGTATTTATTTAATAAACTGTTTGCATTTAATCACTCTGGTGTCATATATTTTTCCGTCCATTGCATAGTCATAACCGAGTCCACCAAATATATTGTTGTCAGCACTGTGTTGGTACAGTTTATCCTTTTTGACTTGGTAAGGTCCTTTTATTACAGCTGTGACTCCCTCTAGTTAATATCCATTCCATATTTATTACTACCCAGTGCCAGTTTCTTCTTTTTCCACTGTTAGAGTAGAGCTAGGACGGACCCCCTCCCAACTCTAAGTCTGTTTGCACATTTTAAGTTTGCACAACCCCTGCATTACAACATTGTTTTGTCAATGTTGTAATTGTCAACTCTAAATCTCTTATGTCTAACATTGTATTCAGTATTTATAAATTGAACATTCTTAGGTTTCAATAAAAAAAGAATTTAAAACAAAAAAAGCTATTCAAGTATCAAAGTAGTGGTTTCCCCGGCGGATAAACAGTATAAAGTCCCTGCTTTCAATATGCAGGTGTGACACCAGCCTAAGAAACCACCTGCTTCTTCTTGCAAGGGATGAATGAGCGTCTCATCGCTACCTACAGCTGAACAAACATAACTAAGGTCAGACTGAGAACAGGGCACAGAAGGGAATTGCTTTTTTCCCACTATAGTTCTGTGCAGCCATTTTTTTCCTATGGCTCCACTGGTTCATCTCACAGCCAAGGCCAAAAAATAAGACTACGACTTCTGGTTGCTCCTCACGCTCAAACCCCCACTTTGTCACCATTTTAAAATGGCAAACATTATTAATATGCCAGTTCTCTATTACAGACCTGGAGGAGCCAAGAGACAAATGTCAGGCTTTGGAAAGGGGAAGGAGGAAGTTAGTACAATGATATTTGTAGGTGGCAGGTAGTGCAGCGTTAACCTTTTATATTATTTTATATTAGCAGAAGTGGCCAAGTTAGAAGGTAGTCAGATAAATCTAAGAATCAGCTTGCCAATCTGACTACAGATTCAAAGCTATAGAACTACAACTAGCATTTTTAGGCTCCATTGGCTCTCTGGCTCGCGATTTGGCTATAATGGTGCTTGACATACTTCAAGTGCTTTTACTGAAAATAAGAATTCAAGCAAGTAGTCAGCTTCATGATTGCGCTGCGTTAAAATCTGTGGCTACCAACCTTATTCATTCATTCGGCCTCCACCCGAATGCTGATGACACATAAACCTACCTCTCCACCCCTGACCTCTTCCGTTCTTTACTATCTTGTGGAACCAACTCTCTCTCTGCTGTTTTCAAATGGATATCTCAACGATACCTAAAGCTCATCATGTCCAAAATAGAGCTTGTCATCTTCCCTCCAGCCAGAGTCACCACTTCCCGTGCAAATCTCTCTCACAGTCAACATTACAATTTCCGTAGTTTCCAAATCCCGCTGCCACAGTGTCGCTCTTCATTCTATGCTTTGATTTACTCCTGACATGTGCTTTGCTTCCTCTATGAGAACTACCTCTCACTCCCGCCTACAAGACTTCTCCAAGTGCCCCTACCCACCTATGAAATTGCCTTCCAATGTTTTTTCACTGAAAACCAACCTTATTCAGAATCCTCCCTACACAGTTTCATCTCTGGATGTATTTCTACCTTGTATATCACTGTTTTGTGTACGCCTGGTTTTCCCCACTTTTGGAAAATGTGGAACACTATGTTGCCTCAAATCATGATAACCAAGGGTAAATGTGTAGTTGTTCAACTCCATCCATGCTCATCTACACCTGGGACACTAGCGAGTGCAGTTTTGGGTTTCATGAATGCCTGTCCAAGTGAGTAGTATTCAACTCACAGTCAATGAAGTGTAATAGCCTTCTGCCCTCCTGGTACTCTCAAGCTCACATTTCTGACTTTCTGCAGAGACTTGGCAGCATATCCATCTCAAACTCATACTGTAGTCAGGATCAGTCAGCATTACTCAAACAGGTTAGAGTTGAAGAGTTACAAGATTCAAGCTAGCATCATTTGAAACTTGGTCATCAGTCAAGCTCTCCCTCCCGAGACAGGGTTGGCTGGGCTCAGGGGTTCTTCTGAAAGGGTTGTGGCCATATGCAAGAGAGGCAACACTTAACATCAGAAAGGTGGGGCTGATATAACCTGATTCTTACAAATCACCACCAGTTTCAGATTTCCCCTTCTCCTGAAGCAAAGCAGTAAAATAAATATTTGGTTTTTGGTGAAGTTCCAAGATAAGAAGGTAAGAATTCTACTAGCCTTCAGTCTAGTAGAGAGTGTCCCACCAAAGTCTTCAATGGTCCAATCAAGTTTTTTTTATAAGTTCTATTAAACTCTGAAGTTTCAAATATCCTTACTGTCAGGATGAGAGCATAAATTTGATATGCTGAAATAGAATATTGGATGTCAGGACCCAAAATAAATCTTTGCATGAATACCTAAATTAACCTGATCTTCAATTCAGATAAAGGTGTGACCAAATGAGCCCAGGAGCAGGTAATTGGATTAGGTAAACCCTTTGTGCAGAGACCAGCTTAAGATATGCAGATCGCAGACATCCCTTGTATTTGATCCTGTATTTCCCCAGTTAATGGACTTCCTTTCAATAGGTAGTGTAAACACAAGCTAACTCCTGGGTGTAAATTGGAGAGCCAGACCCCTAGGTGCAAATCTTGGAGACTCTGGCATAAAAATCTGCATGGTCTCTATGCAGGTATATAGAAATATGACCTTCAAAGGAAAATGTTGTCATAGTTCATATTTTGGGGAAATCTGGATGCCACTCCGTACTGAGGGGCAAAAACCACACCAGGGTTTTAAAACATAGATACCAACTACACAGGGAACAGGCATAGTCACATGTATTTCGGGATGAGATTGGATATTGTTGTAATCTCATCATATTTGGTATTTAAACGTGCGGGAGATTATGACCGGTTTATTGAGGGGGGTGTTATTTCTCTGGGATATATCTGTGAAGAATTACCAACAGGTCAAAACTTAGGAATAGTTTGACCAAACCTGAGGTGACACCCAGGGGACATTTCTGCCCCCACATTAGCATTCACACTGCCCCTGTGAATGCCGTCCCATTTGAGTTTGCTTAAAAATCTGTGTTCTGAGGGGAAAAGCTGTCAGCTTCTTGGGGAATCAATCTAATTGAAGGACTGTCCATCTTTCCTGCCTGCCCCAAGCATACAGATTATTATTTGTAAGTAATGCTCTGTAATTTCATCCCATTTGTTTTATAACTGTTTGCAATTTTTTATTTGTATGTCAAATCTTTATTCATTATTTTTGTTATCTGTATGCCCTGTACCTTTTGTATATTAAATCTAAAATTTCATAAGTTGCGTCCTTGATACTCTAAAGAATCCATAGCCTTTTTCGAAGAGATCGCTCGACCAGGTTAACCATTGGAATGCCAGTGTGTGATCTGTTGATACATTTGATTAACAAGCTGTGTGTGCTTGTATTTACATTTGTGTAACAGTCTGGAGGTGTGAAGAGTTAACCCTGCGTGTGCTGGTGTGAGTCTTGTTAGTTTGTGGATAACTAAAAGCCTGTGTGCCAGTGTGGGACAGTATATTGGGGTCCTATTGCCCGTACCCAATAGGTGGTGGGTGTACCTTGAAGTGTCTGGGGGTGTGAGAGCGCTGTGTTTGGGGGCGATTCCGTAGCTCTAGAACCTGTGTGATAGGTGAGAGAGACTGCGGGCTGAAATCGTGTGTGACCTCATACAGCAAACATCCCAAAGTCACGGCAGCTGGGAGCGTGTTTGTGACACTTACTATCTACAATATACAGCAGGCCATTTCATATGCTAGACATTACTTTATTGGGTTTTTCCAGACGATATGTACAAGGATTAATACACCTATTAATGTCATTTTTGTACTATAACCATATCCCACAGTGATTTTACCAATTTTCCATTTTCATCTAAGTAATGGTGTATTTCAAGTGCACTGGTGTAAGCACATCATCAAAGGGAATTTCTGTTAACTTTTCAAAGTTTAACAGCGAAGGTATACTGGTTCTAATTGCAGCTGTCAGTGGTTTGTGACATAGCTTCCACGCCAAAGCCAGACAGAAATAGCAAAGAGCTTTGTAAAAACTGTATCCAGCCAAGCAGGAGCCTCATTGGCCTAGGCATGCTTCCAGTTCTTTATTTAATGCCAAGAAGCATGCCGAATGTCTCATACTAGAAAGATCGCACTGCACAATCCTATGTGTGAATCTTAACAGAGCTACCGGGAAACATTCATTCTGAGCCATTGATAGTTCTGTTTATAACACTATCTGGGTCTGCAGACTCAGAGGTTGGCTGAAAAACAACCTGCAGATGAATACCAAGTTCTTAAATCCAACACTACCGATGTGCTCTGTAACAGGAGCAATTGAAGGGATGCGCACACCTGTCCTGAATGCTCTGTATTCAAGTCTTCAAGTATCGCACAGTGGTATCCTCCAATGAAGTGCCATCTTCCCTCACACATATTTCAGTCAACTCTGCAAGGTATGAAGGAAGACGTGCTTGGAAACCTTTGAACAGTCTAGGCGGGTGGGAAAGAACCATATTGTAATACTAAGAGCAACACTGTGGTTGAGCGAACATCCACCCCCTTTAAATAGTTTTCTTTCTTGCAGTCATAAGATTCCGTCTCTACATGTCTGAAAGTTCCGTGATGATGCTAGGAAAAATAGGTCAAAGAAACAACTGCTTCTTATCTCTGAAATTAAATACATTTCTAGCCATAATGTATTAAAGAATGTGCACTTTAGAACAGCAAGTTAAGACCCTAACAAACATATCTCTTTTTATCTTGTCTGAAGCAGTGAGGGATAAAGAAATGTCTAAAGTTGGCCAAACACAAGGTGATCAGGTCACTGAGCACACAAATTCATGGTCCAATTGGACAGATCCAGTTATTTTGTGTGCAAGAAACAAAGAAATAGTAAAGGCTTATGTTCTTAATACAAACCCTGCATTTATAGCAGCAATTTACTTATTATGCATTGATGAAACAGAGTTTCTCTGGCCATAACAATAGTATATCACTGCACAGGTGAATGTCATTTCACTCTGTTTATAATATACCACTAACTGCAACAGTATCAGGTCTAAAGATGTTTTTTTTTTATATCCAGACTTCATGTTACTACTACAGTAACTTCACCATTAATTTGTTTTTCTTATTTTGCCATCACGAATGTTGAACATGGAAAAATTACTCTGATGCAAGGTTTCATTAGGGAGACTTTTGTTCTTCCTTTTCATAGGTACATGTTTAAACAGTGTTCACCTAAAGACAGCGCTTGCAAAAGAATAGGTTTTTAAAGCAGAATGATAACGTGGCTATGGGTAAAATGGCATTTGGTTAGAAAAAGTAGATTGATTCATTTAGTACAGGGTTTCTTAATTGGTTAGTGACCCAAAACATGACTTGCCAAGGCATTTAGGGTGGGTTATCATAAAATATATAATCATCTCTTTGTAAACCTATTAGATACTAGAAACTAATATACTGTTACTAATAATATTTACTTTTAACAAATTAAGTCTCCTATAATATACTATTAATAATTTACTTAATTTATAGGAAACAGTTAATAAACTAAAATGATTTACAATATTAATATAAAAAAACCTAAACAATGGACTGCAAAGTGAACTTAAAATAGGTTAGTGCCCAATTTAGCATGTGCAATTAGACAGGAAAAGTCAATAATAACGGAAATAAAGCCAATTAAGCAACTGAACTTGTAATAAATTTGACATCTACTAAAGCAAATTCATTCATATTTAAAAAAACAATCTGCAGCAAAGAATATTTTGCTTCCAAATCTTTATCTTATTCAAGCATTTAAGGGTGTGCTGTATTATATTCTCTCCAGGCTTGGACTACAAGTATATCTATATCTATATCTATCTATATATGTGTACATAAATATATATATATATATATATATATATATATAGATATATATATATATCTATATAGATATATCTATATAGATATATATATATATATATATATATATAGATATATATATATATATATATATATATATATATATATATATATATATATATATATATATATATATATATATATATATATACTTGTAATACATGATGATGATGATGATCTGTTATCTGCATGTACATACTTACAGTACTTACTTCAGCTGACCAGCCTACAGGGGGCGCTCGGTCCCCGAACTACCAGAGCGGAAGTGACAGATGCGGCCGCTGGAGAGTACCATATACATAGGCAATGGGGAACATTATCCACATTGAATTAGCAATAGAGTCTATGGAGCATATGGAAATAGAATTGAATATAATATACTACGATTAATCAAAAGATTGAAAAGTAAAAGAGCTGTTCTACAGTAAGGTTGTGATCTGTATGGGTGCCGGCCCCGATGACAGTGGTACAGTCCTGTGACGTCCATTGTTTTGGTTCTGTCAGCAGCAGGAAGCGCACAGTCTGCTGCTGAGTGTACAGCTGCTGCAGCTCTGTACGTGGTGTCCCCTCTGTGCTGATACATGAGCACTGGCTGGTTCGTTGTCTGTCCTCTCGCTTTGTAAAAGGTGGGTAGACTGGCACTGTGCCATGGGGTCCCATGGTCTGCCCGCATGTCATCTTAACAATAACGTCACATGTAATTTAAGTGTTTAGATGTGTTGGCTGGTTTATATTATTTCTGTACATAATCATCATACCCTTAATGTGTGCATGTCAATAAGAGTATTCTGTTTGATATTGTGGATTCTGTGTTTTCTTCATTACAAGTTTATGTATATCAGAGATAGACCACCCATGCCTCCTCACATTTTTAATTGATCATTCTAAATTTGAATATGTTTTACTGACTTGATTATAACATGTACAAAATGAAGATAAAGCAGTAACATCTATAAAACAAACTAGGTCTGGTGTTTAATATAAGTTGTCCATAACCTTATTCATACTCAAATCTATTGGTGTCATGAATGTGTTAGAGTAATGACTACTTGTGGGTGGGAACGCCCCTCAAAGCCAGAGCTACTTACACTGACTTCGATTTGCAGGCAAGTGTGCAAAGAAGGACACACACACACACACACACACACACACACACACACACACACGTGTATGTATGTGTATATATATATATATGTTAACCCGTGCATGATACTCATGCATTCTAGTCAAATCAAGCTACTTAAGGGGGTATATTTACTAAACTGCGGATTTCAAAATGTGGAGATGTTGCCTATAGCAACCAATCAGATTCTAGCTGTCATTTTGTAGAATGTACTGAATAAATGATAGCTAGAATCTGATTGGTTGCTATAGGCAACATCTCAACTTTTTCAAACCCACAGTTTAGTAAATCTAGCCCAAGGTGTTAAAAAGGTTCTTGTCATGCATTTGGGGCTAGGCCAGGCCTCCTCAGGGGAAGAGCGTTACTTCCCAACGTAAGCGCCCTTTTTTAACGTGGTTTTGTCCACATGTCACCACCTAATCATTCTTCTCCATCACCTCATCCTTCATCGCCACATCCTTAATCTCCATTGTCTTACTGTTCTAAAACCTCTCGATACACAACGTTTCTGCTAAACACCTTATCGCTGTGCTCAATCAGTCTTCCTTGAAGAGCAGTATTCATAACCTGCACTTTCACATCACTGCTTCTCCGTACTCGTGAAAATGCGACATACAATTGTCCATGACCAAACACGGGCTCTGGTAAATAAATACCCACACGGTCAAGAGTTTGAGCCCTCAACTGGTAAATTTAGCCTTTACTACCCCTCCCACGGGGGGAAGGGGGGATAATGGAAGTTAACTGACTTCACTATTATAATTTTTTTGTCACATAGTGTCAGTATACCAAATTTCAGGTCAATTGGATGAGCCCTTTCTGAGAAAATAGTTTTTTCCACACACACACTAACACACGCCGCTAGGCATATATATATATATATATATATATACAAGATAACCCTTGCATGATACTCATGCATTCTAGTCAAATCAAGCTACTTAAGGTGTTAAAAAGGTTCTTGTCATGCATTTGAGCCATAGTCCAGGTCTCAACCACCAACCACTCCCCACTGTCACCCCCGGCAACCACCAACCACTCCCAACTGTCACTTCTCCTTCAAGAAATATATATATATATTTTTTTAAAATCCTTATAAACACTTAACAATTCACAAATTAAATTAACAAATTAAAAACATCTTAGTATACCAAATTTCAGCCCTTTCTGAATTTTTTTTTCCACACACACTAAGAATTTAGTAGGTCAGTGTATAACTCCGCCCAGCAGGTGGCGCTGCAGCTTGGTTTTATTTTTTCCACACACAGACAGACTAACACACGCCACTAGACATTTATATTATATATATATATATATATATATATATATATATATAATTCAGAGTTCAAGAGCATGCATATGTCAAGGATTTAACCTTTTTTATTAAATGCCGCTTCTCCTCCAGCAAATCAGACACTACCTTTCCCTGGAACCTACTTAATCAACCCCAAAATATATTATGCACTTTAAAAGGTGTTTTTTATTAATACATTTCTAAATCGGGCATGTAGAAACCTCTTCTTACCCCAGCTGAGGTCAAACTACATCTATCAACGTGTTATGCTCATATTAGTAATCAAGTAACAGCTCACACTGACCCTTAAAATGAAATATTGCAAGGAAGGAATGATTATTAAAATCGTGCAAACCCTATTTTTTATTTTCCCTTTGTATATCTGCAATGTAAATATTAAGCGTTGTATGTAAAATAAGGATGCTGCAGGACTGTGGCATCTTAATATAAGTTAATCCGGCTGAAAGTTGAGCAAAGGTTTGTGGTTTCAGTGCCTTGATTGTATTCTATTTTGTTTACAGGCAGGGCTGGGGATTTGTGCTACCTATTAAGTGACAATGAATTGCCGTTCAGAAGTATTGGAGGTGTCTGTGGAGGGCCGTCAGGTAGAGGAGGCAATGCTGGCAATCCTGCATTCCATACTTCTTCATCGCAGCACGGGCAAGTTCCACTATAAGAAGGAAGGAACCTATTCCATTGGCACTGTAGGAACTCAGGACATTGACTGTGACTTCATAGAGTTTACATACGTCAGGGTTTCCTCAGATGAACTGGACAGAGCACTGCGCAAAGCAGTTAGTGAATTTAAGGTGAGACATGTGGACATATTTTAAAAGGGAGAAATAATTAATCTCAAACTTCAGGCATTGCATGAATCTCTCAAACTAGAAAAACATTGGGAAATGTCTATACAGTGCTGACTCAAGAGATAATAAAATATAAAACATACCCATCGATGCCTATGTATATAGCAATTATTAATTAGGAAAAATAAATCTAAATAAACGGATTAAATCAATTTTATAAGTGAAATCCAGTTCTGATAGATCACTATGGTAGAATTATTAGGTAGAACGGCTCTCCATAAAAACAAAATCGGATTATTAACCCTAAGGGATAGATTGAATTAGCCGCGTTGTTCTTTAGAACAACACAGCCCATGCATTATTACCGTTACTGCGGTACTGTCCACACTGATTTCTGCTCAAGGCTCATAGAGCTGCGAGCGAAAATCAGTGGAGAAATTACCGTAGTAACAGTAATAATGCGCTGGCCACGTTGTTCTTTAATTGAATCTACCTCTAAGCATAATAACATACAAAGGATAACAATCAAAAATGAATCTACAAAATGAATAGACTGAAAACTAGAACCAGTTTTAGGACCAAACACTGGAACACTGAATTAATAAATCAATGACATACACATGATGTAAACACGCCTAAAACCAGACATGATTAGGGTTAAACACACTCTGCAACTCTGCTGAATGCGATCAGAAATGCATAATTAAAAAGTCTGTAATTTGTAATGCTGATGTTTATAAATGTTTAAAGAAGACACTAAATCCACACTCCAAATCCAGTGTTTATTTTTGGAATATGCTATACAAAGGCTGTTTAGGCCAATACAGTGTGATATGCAAGGTCACTGAAGTTGCATCTTGTGCATTTTTCTGTCTTCGCCTACAACAGAGACGGACTCTGGACAACAGCCCCATCTTCAGTACACCATCGCTGTGTCTGTAAGCTATAATGCAGCTTACCAATTCTAATGGTTCTGGGCATTTAATACTTCCAGACATGGGGCCTGATGCTGAGCTGAGCCTACACCAGTTTAGTTGTACATATCTTTTACTTACAACAGGAGATGGAAGCCGGAGGGAAGGGGTCGGGCAAACGCAACCCAAGTACAGTAAGGGCGTATTTATGCCAATGCAGCTTATGCAGATCTGCAGAAATACACAAATGACGTTTAGGAGACATATCTTTACACCTGCTAGATGTGTTTAATGTTTATGCAGGGGGGACAAAGCGTGGTGTGTAAAGAAGACAGAGATCCGTCTGAGACCGAAAGCAGGATAAACACAGAGGCTGTGCCAGCCCTGCACGATTTTGGAGAGGAGAGAGGGGGGTAACAGAAATGGTCCATGGCAAGTGTGAAACAGTAGTAGAACTAAGGCAAGGTAATAAAATGGGAGAAAGGAGGGAGGGGTTGTAGGGTTGGACATTGGAGGTTTAAATAAAGGAGCACACGGGTATGCAGGAGAATTTGTTGCACAAATCCCACCCACGCCAGAGAAGGTTATAAACTGTATTGTATGCTAACATGTTCTTCAATTGAAGACGAGGCACAACAAGGTGGGAAAAGTACTGCAATCAGCGGCCAGGGGGATACCCCCCCATTGAAAGGGTGGTGAATATGTTCAATACCACCCTTATTGGGGGTCCTGTAAGAAGCCAGAATAAGGGGTGGGGGATCCCCAGAGCCTGGAAGCGCCAGAGGGCATTGAGGGCCCCCTCTTATCAGTAGTGAATTATTGGTGATGGCTGCAGCTGATGGAGGCACTGCTCTTCTGGCCACCTTTGCAAAAGATTGTTGTTGAAATTAAGCTATGACCTCTTTTTTTTTTTTTTTTTCCCCTAAAACAATTCTCATGTCTTTATCTCAAGGGAATGGGGGGTAGGTAATAAGGAAGGGAGGCATCAGCTGTTAGGCAGTTTATAGTTATGCCGGAGGAACACAGCCTGGTGTGTGATGGTTATGCTGGGAGAGGGGGAGGGGGCACAGCCTGGTGTGTACCATGGGGTATTGTATCTTTGGTGATGATGATGATGAACCATATGGTATTGTATCACTAGTGGCTGCATACCATGGTGTATTAATACCAAAATTTGTCCCATAGATAATTATTTTAGAGGAAATCATTGCTTTGTTGATCGATAGGAATACTGGATAATCTTTCAAGTGAAAACACCCTTAAGTGTGTTTATACTGTAGATACATATGCACAAGATAGTCATTTTTATAGTATTTAACCCCTTCTCTGCTGAAGCGCTTCTCACCCCTGTGCTGAGCACTTTTGGGCTCATCACATATTTCTTTACATACTTAAAATCTGTGCACATTAAGCAATGGTGCTCAATGCAGTATTGTCAATGGTGAATAAATAATGTCCCTTCGCACCTTGAAACACTGCAAGGCCGCCGCCTTCCTTCAATGTGTCGGGTGGTAAATCCGAACAAGCGATATTCTAGGAAACGGGGGATAGAAGGACAAAGGGTGCCTAATAGTGTAGTAGTTTAGGAATGTATTCCAAAAACCAGCAGATGTCAATTAAAAGGGTACCAGATGTGGATATATCAAAAGGCTCATCAACGCATGGGTACCTCATGGAGGACCGTTTGTGTAGCCTACAATCATTCATGCCCATTGAAACAAAGACAAGGATACCGAAGATAGTGTAATACTTTTAACCAATTCAGTTAATTTCTTTGAGGGCTCTCACTAGTGTTAAAACCAAGAAGAGGTGGAGATGCAGTGGACACTTAGGAATAGATACTAGTATTGCCTTCCCCACTTTTCAATGAAACTTTATAACAAGTAATAGTTGTTCATGTGAAAGAATGTTGATATTCCATGCAGTCTCCTTCAACAGCTTGGTTAATAGTTATCCTTTATATAATGTATTACAAAGTGGTGAAGCATGTAAAGACTTAATACATTCAGTAAGACTTATTTCTGAGCAAAGGAAATTTAATAAGGTTATTAATGAAGGAGCTGAAAACTACATTTACAAAATACAAACATCAACGCCATGTGAGTATTAGAGTGCGGAAATAAAAAGGACTATGTAATTCCTACTCATAATAGTGTACTCATTACAATACGCAGCTAATTATTAGACAAAATATATTTGTACAACAAGGAGGTTAAGTTTCTAGGCCAAAAGTGGAGAATTACAATATTAATATAATTGTTTGCTTACTAATGTAGGAGGCTAGTCCTAGGAACCAATACTATACCCAGAAAAGCACTGCCTCCAATGTGTTTGTGAGCAATAGTAACACTGTAGGTCACAGTTAATACATAAAGGCTTTTATGTTTTTGCACTATTATGGCAGTGCTATCCTGCTGTTTGCTGTGCTACTCAATTTATCATTTTATAAATATCTGACAATCACCATAAAGCTTTTATGATATTCAATATGACCAAAATCATTGATTTTACAGGATGCATTGAGGAATTCTGGAAATGATGGTATCGGCCAGGTGTCTCTGGAATTCTATCAGAAGAAGAAGTCCCGCTGGCCGTTCTCGGATGAATGCATCCCATGGGAGGTTTGGACCATCAAAGTCAATATTGTATCATTGGCCACTGAACAGGAGCGGCAAATCTGCAGAGAAAAAGTGGGAGAGAAACTTGGGGAGAAGATCATTAACATCGTGGAGGTGATGAACAGACATGAATATCTACCAAAAATGCCAACACAATCAGAGGTGGACAATGTGTTTGACACAAGCCTGAAGGATGTTCAGCCATATCTGTATAAAATCTCTTATCAGATTACTGACTCTCTGGGTACATCTGTCACCACTACAATGCGGAGACTTATCAAAGACACTTTGGCTCTGTAAGGCTGCATGAACCCATTAAAGTATTTATAGGATGGACTAAGATAATTAATTTTATGCTCAATAATTAAATCATTTTTCTCAAAAGATTACTCTAAAACAGTGTCCGTTGTATATAGCCATTACACCTTTCTTTCAGGTCGTGTAAAGTACTGTTATTCTTACAAACAATAAACTGAATCCTGTACAGATGTTTGCCTTCTTATCGTATGCTTAATAATCATTACACTTTGGAGAATCATTTGTATATGCTAAAAACATATTGCCCTGGTTGATAGCTGTGTATGTGGTTTGTTTTCATTATTGTGGCTGAAGATAATGACAATGCATATAGTCTCTTTCACCAGGTTGTACAACCTGTTGGACACACATCCATAAGTATATATTTGTTTTTTTTCTACAAAAGAATATTTTTCTATAATCACATCAATATACTATTGAGGCACACATATTACCCATTTTTCCTTTTTTAGTCAAGTTCTTTGTTAAAAAAAAAAAAAAAAAGTGTTTAGGGTAGTGGCTTTGATGCTGGACTGCAGACACATACTCACACTGCTATACCAGTTTGTTATTTAAATCTACATTAATCAGAGTTCCCCACCCCGATAAGTATATTAAACACACTTTACTTGGCTTCCCAACATTTGGGAGTCCCGCGGAATCCCTGCTTCTTTGGATGATATATGCTGTACCATCTTAGCGATACAGGATGAAGCACACCTGACCTTCTGTAGAAGAAGCCTTACCTCTCCATCTCATCAGTCGAGAATCCATTGACTACGAAGCCCCCTGTTGCTGAGATGCCAGCCACCACAAAGATCCAAACTGTACTCCATGGCAACACCAGACTGGGTGGCAGTGTTCTATCTACCTTACCATCCTTCTGAGGTAAAAATAAAGCCTCCTGGGCAGAGCGGCACTTAAAGGAGTCCCCTGCTGTTCTGCTGCCATATCCATATATCCCCGATTGGCAGCAGTAAAACTTTACTATTCCTGGATTTCGAACAACATATTCTAAAAGCTGCTTCTGTATACATTTTAAGTGAACTTTTCTGCCCCCGAGTGGTTGCCCACAAAATTACTGCTTGACCAACACGTCAACAAGTGAAACCTTCAATATCTATACTCATAACTACCAGTGCAACAGCTCCACCATCAGGTACCAAATTTCATACTCCGTCTCGGTAGCTTGAGGATTGTAGATTGATAGCTAGGTCATATAACTCCGCAGATCACCTCTGATCTCAGACATGGGCACCAATTGCTGCCAAGTCAGGGGAAAAAAATGTTTTCTTAACTTCCTGATGTAGTAGATAATATGCCCTGAGCTCTGCAAATCTCTTCTTTCTTAACCTACCATGGAAAAGTCCAAAAACAAAACAGGAGAGACAGACATGTCTCAAAATCAATCCCTCAAAAATTGCCATACTCGGAATCTGAAATGGATAGAGATAACTTGCCACAAATACAAGATTACTCTGAATCTGGGGACTCGGACCACTCCTTGTTGACTTGCAAGGACCTTCAATCCCCATTTAGAGAAATTAAGGAGACTGTTGTCCGTGTACAGGTTGACATCCACAAAACTGTTAACTATCTTAAATCAGAATTGATTTACACGACAGAACTGAACACCTTGAAACCTGGTTGTACGAAGCTTCCACCTCTTACTAAACTATGGAAGAAGTTGTCCAACAACTCAAGCAAGATATGCTGCACCTTCAAGAAAGAAAAACGGGAGGATTAAGAGAATAGAGCAAGGCGCAATAATTTGCATATTAATGGCATCTCTGAGGAGATTGAGATGCCCTCTCTAAACTTGTATCTAAAGACACTATTTTTGCCATTATTGACAGAAATGCCAGAATATCACCTCCTCTTGAACAGAGCACATAGATCCATTGGCCAAGAATGCAGGATGTCTCACAGCCTCGAGATGTTATCTTATAGTGCTATTACTACACTATGAAGGATGCAATTTTGCATGAGTCTAGGAAACACCAAAAGGTTTCTCTTTCCATATTCTAGTTTGGCACCAATGCAAACTACTTTCAGCCAAGACATTGGAGGAAGCTCTCTTCTCCTCAAGAGGCTTTCTGTTCTAGATTTCCCCACTAAATCCTCCTCTTCAGGCGCTAATCCAACTTCTGTGGCTTTACCTACTACGTCTGAAGGACCACTTAAAACAGAATGGACCTCAGCGATCAGAACTGGCAAGCCTGCTCCTGCTAAAACCACAACTTGATGTGAGACCAAAACAATAAATTAATCGTTTTTATCAGAGTTCCTTTTCATTTAAGAGGACAGCTACTACTACTAGTCTGCCCATTTTTTAACTTATGGTAAACTCAAACCATATTTGATCCTTAGTTCTTTGTAAGGGGGTAGAACGGTGGCAAAGTGGTTAGCACTTCTGCCTCCCAGCGCTGGGGTCATGAGTTCAATTCCCGACCATGGCCTTATCTGTGTGGAGTTTGTATGTTCTCCCCGTGTTTGCGTGGGTTTCCTCCGGGTGCTCTGGTTTCCTCCCACACTCCAAAAACATACTAGTAGGTTAATTGGCTGCTATCAAAATTGACCCTAGTCTCTCACTCTCTCTCTCTGTATGTTAGGGAATTTAGACTGTAAGCTCCAATGGGGCATGCGGTACAGCGCTGCGCAATCAGTGGCACTATATAAATAAATAGTGATGATAATGATGATGATGATATCCTTATGTCTATCCCAAGCATGTTTAAATTGCTCTACAGTGTTAGCCTCTGCTACCTCTGATAGGGGGCTATTCCTCTTACCCACTACCCTTTCTGTGAAGTAGGTTTTCCTCACATATCCTCTGAACCTACTTCCCTCCAGTTTCAGTCCATGTCCTCGTGTTCTATTATTTATCTTCCTTTGAAGAATGTTTCCCTTCTGTACCTTGTTAAAACCCTTGATATATTTGACCGTTTCTATCATGTCCCCCCTTTCTCTTCTCTGCTTCAAACTATACATATTAAGATCTTTTAGTCTTTCCGGGTAAGTTTTGTGCTGTAGGCCAGGCACCATTATAGTTGCCCTTTTTTGTACAGTCTTTAATGTTTGGGTTTTTAAAACCCAAATGCATGATTTTGTATGCCACACTCTTGACCATTCCTGTAGTCTACCTAGATGTTTTACTTAAGATGTTTTGCTTACTATGTATTTTACTGTTGATGCCAAAAGTACAATTTTTGGTACCAAGGTTTGAGTATTAACAGTTTAAAACATCCAATTATTTAATTTCCCCTACATTTTTTCAAAGCTCCCAAGGTTATACATAGTGATTTTAATGCTAGTTTTACGAGTTACTAAAATGTAAATGTGGGACTTCGTCTTCTTGCAGGAAACACACTTCTTGCAACTCCACCTAGAATTGAAATCTAGATTATGCCCAAACATTTACCGGCAAGCGGTGCCAGTCAGAAAACAAGAGGAGTGGGAATCCTGATAGCCTCCCATGTAACCTCTGATCTCCTTGAATCTCATAAAGACAAGGAAGGTAGATATTTAATTCTTAATTTAATTAACCTCACCTGTACGCTAGTAAACTTGTATGCCCCTAATCAAAATCAACATCTATTTTTCAATAAAATAAACTCTTTCACAAATGCAGAAGGGAGAAGTAATCATGGCTGGGGACTTTAATGCGGTTGTATGTATTAAGTTAGGCAGATCATCTTCTGTGACCCTTTCTGCCAATAAGATGGAAATTCAGAAGTCGAGAGCCCTCACAAATCTTTTTAAAATATACCTTTTACTCAAAGTTCCATAACTCCTATTCCAGGATTAAAATGATCCTCCTCAGCCACAATCTCACCCTAAAATTAAATATGACTCAAATACAGCCTATAGTATGATCGGAACACACGCTGGTAACAGCAGACCTCTCAGGTATCGCTTCCTGACTCGCTACACCCACATGGCGGATAAACAACCTTCACAACTCCACAACCAATATGCACATTCAAACCCTCCTGATGTAATATTTCCTGCTGAATGAGCTTCCAGAAACCACCTTTATCATAGTATGGGAAGAACATAAAGTGGTTATAAGGGGTATTCTCATAAGTATGGCTTTTAGATATAAAAAAAGACAAATCACTTAAACGAATGTCTTTATCCATGCAACTACATATCTGGAACTTCACTATAAGCAGACCCTAGACCCAGCAACTTTGGAGAAAATCAGCTGGGTGAGGACAGACTTAAACCTTCTTCTCTCTGAACAAACAGCCCAAAAAAAATCAAATGGCTAAATCAATCTTTTTATGAAAAAGGAGACAAGGTGGATATATTCAGGCCTCTTAACTCAGGGCAAAGAGTTCCCAATTAGAACTTACAAAGGAGGCATATCATATAATCCTAAAATAATCAGACAAGAGTTTCAATCTTACTACTATAAATTATATCATCTAGACCAGGCGTGGACAACCTTTTTCCATCAGTCATACCCAGTTGTACAAACAAGAGGCCTGATTCATCAAGGAAAGTAGGAAAGGCAAGCAAAAAAGGAGTAACTTTGTACCTTTTCAAAACCCTTGTACATTGAAGGGGAGGTAAATTTAAAATGTTGGGACAGATTTATAATTGGTGTAAGGCATGTCCTAGATCAACTTTAAATTTCAGTGTAAAAATACAGATATCAAATATTTGTGTGCTACATGAATAAACAGCCAATATTTAATTTATGTGCAAAATAATAAACTAATTTGCACTCCTTCTATTGTAACATGGTTTGTCCCAGAGAAAATGTACTCTTTTTTTTTTTGCCTTACCTTCCTTAATGAATCAGACTCAATGTGTTTAAAGAACTACAATCAGCATTTCCTAGGTCTGGAACAATACATCACCTAGAACCTCTCTGTCTATACTTAAAAAGCCCAGACACAGGGATGGAAGAGGCTTTAATGTATCTGGCTCCACATCTAAGCCATGTAGGTGCAACATTTGTGCCACCCAATTCTATTGCTTGGGTAGATATTGAGACTAAATATATTGATGTAAGTTCCCTTGCATCTATATGGGGAATACCCAAATAGAAAAGGTCATCCAGACTGAACTCTAATCCTCTCTCAAATTTTGCTTATCAACTTGGTACAAAATTAAACCATACTTGCCAACTCTCCCGGATTGTCCGGGAGACTCCCGCATTTTGTGAGAGTCTCCCGGATGAGTGTGGCAATCTCCCTGATAGGACGTGGGAAAAATTCAGTTTAAACGCCGCGATTCACCCGGAATCGCGGCGTTTAGCTCTGCCCCCGCTGTAAAATGACGCGATTTGCGTCATTCCGTCACGGGGGCGGGGCCAAAATGACGTGATTTGGCCGCCCCGCCCCCTGCACGCCCACGTCCCAGCCGGCATCTCCCGGAAAAAGAAAAAGAAATGTTGGCAAGTATGAATTAAACTCCAACATAAATTATCTCCTATGGTTCCAATTTGGAATAACTCACATTCCCCCTTGGGATTCAACACTTTCCTTTTTAAGTTGTGGAAAGAACCAGGGATAAAAAAAGTGGTTAATTACCTTAATATACAAAATAATTTGGCATCCTTACACACAATTCAACAAAAATACCCTACTTTCAGATCCCTGCTCTTTTGAGTTTTTTTCAGGATAGACACTTTCTACGTCTCTTCCTCCAATGAATGTTCTGAGAGAGCTCATTTTATTTGAACGTATATGCCTAAAACCCCCAAACCAAAAATGTATGATTTGTATAATCTATAACTTATTTATTGATTTTACCCGTGACTCTCTGAGCCATCAAGAGGGTTTTGGGGTCCCAGATGATACATGTTAAGAAGAGGTGAGGAAAGCTATAACTATTAGTTCTATTTTGATCTGTATCAAAGAAACAGCATATATTATACATTAGAGGTGATGATACTATATTCCTGAGAAACTTTCTCAAAAAAATTTCCAACCTCAAACCCAAACTGCTGGCGGAACTGTGGTCATAAAGGCACATTTCTCCACATTCCATGGACCTGCCCTCGTATAATTCCCTTCTGGGATAGAGAAAGACCATTCAATTATTAACACAATGTCTGAGCAACCAGTACCCAAAGACCCATGGACCTTTTTGTTCTCCTGCCCCTTACAAGATGTGAGCAGTCAAACTAACATACTGACTTCTCACATCCTTACAGCTGCAAAATCATTAATAGCTATCACAGGTCTATTGCAGCTTTTATAAACAGTTTGCATGTATGGAGAACATTAGTTACTACTTACATGACAAACAATTCAAATTGTATGCTATATGGGCCCCTTGATATTTTAGGATGAGAGGGAGATGCCTGACTTCTGTAAAGGCCCCAATTCCTTCTTGAGATATAGACACAAATACTATTTATTGAGCAGACTTGTTGTCTTCTCTGGCCCTCCTGTGGGTCTGATCGGGATATAATTCTTCAACCTATATAAACAACCTTAACTTGGTCAAAGTGATTTTTAAATACTACTGTTGTTTAATTCATCCTCAATGTGGATTTTGATGTTGTAATATGCTATTTATCTGCCAACTCTTTTCCACTATCTCCTTCCTCTCTCCGCCTTCCTCCCATTTTTACTTGTGTAGTGCTGTAACTTCCAGAACTCATAGTATGGTAAGAACATAAAGTGGTTACAAGGGGTAATTACTTAAACAAATGTCTTTATCCATGCAACTACATATCTGGAACTTCACCATAAGCAGACCCTAGACCCAGCAACTTTGGAGAAAATCAGCTGGGTGAGGACAGACTTAAACCTCCCTCTCTCTGAACAAACAGCCCAAAAAAACTCAAATGGCTAAATCAATCTTTTTATGAAAAAGGAGACAAGGTGGATAGAATTCAGGTCTCTTAACTCAGGGCAAAGTTCCCAATTATAACTTACAAAGGAGGCATATCATATAATCCTAAAATAATCAGACAAGAGTTTCAATCTTACTACTATAAATTATATAATCTAGACCAGGCGTCAACAACCTTTTCCTATCAGTGTGCTGGCTAAAATCTAGTCATGAGTATCGAGTTAAAGGGGAAAGAGGGTTATGTCGCACCAGTAAACAAGAGTAACTCCTCACTTATTACCATGAAAATTAATATTTGAATCATATAGGTACAGAGGGTGCACCCACCATCAATAGATAATGTGAACCGAAAACAACAAGAAATGGCCCGGGTGCACAATACTCTCTACTATTTGAAAAAATTGGGAATAGAGAGAGATATGCATAAAACTTAACTTTTATTAGTACAAACAAAAAAAGCGAAATAAATCCGACTATCCTCATTTAAAAACCAATGTGTGTATTTAAAATCCACTGATAGAGTGGTTCAGCCTCTTGTAGTAAATATAAGGGATTAGTCCTAGGTAGTATAGTAGGGGATTGCTTTTATGATATCGTTGTGCTGCATAAGAGATTGTCTATCTATACACTGTGGTAAATAGATCCCGGTATAGTAACCGCTTTTAATGCAGCAAAATGCAGATATGAGTAGGTAGGTGTAGGCAGGTTCTGCTAGCGGATTGAGTGCTTGCCTTCTTATACTATAGGGATTGTTGTCCTATACTGCTCCAATAGATTCCAAGTTAGAAGGAGCTATAGTTAGGTAGTTAGCAAGACACGCTAGGGATTATTGCCGCATATCGCTCCATTCGATCCAAAGTGAGAAGGAGCAACAGATAGGTAGTTAGCAAGACACGGCGCTTTTTCTCTAGCAGCAAGGATGTAAACAATACTCAGGAAGCAGTAGTATATAGAACTGGACACCTGGAGAACACGGGAGAGTTGAGGCGGTCTAGCTGAGATGAAAGCAGCGGAGCGTTGATCCGATGCAGACAGGCGAGTTGACACAAGCAGGAACGCTGTAGAAGCACGGAGACAGCGGATCGGCTGGCTGCAGACACGATGAGTACTGGAGGGTTGCGATGAGCAGGACACTGCAGATACACGGAGGCAGCGGGTAGGAATCAGCTGGTGCAGTCACGATGAAACACGGAAGAGTTGAGGTGAGCAGGATACTGTAGAAGCACGGAGGCAGCGGATAGGAATCAGCTGGTGCAGTCACGATGAAACACAGGAGAGTTGAAGTGGTTTGGAAACCACAAACGAACAACAGGAATCAGCAGGAGCTGAATACACGAGGAAACACAGGAGAGTTGAAGTGGTTTGGAAACCACAAACGAACAACAGGAATCAGCAGGAGCTGAATACACGAGGAAACACAGGAACACCTTCAGAGGCTCATGGGGAATGAGACTCCAAGATCAGGCAACGAGGTATTGACCACAGGTGCTTTAAATAGGGAGTGTTGCCTGATCAGCCAATTAACTAAAAGGAACATGTACTGAAGGGTTGAAAGGGTTGAAAGAGCTGCACATGCGCAGACCCTCAGGATGGTGGACGGCCACGGTTCCTAAACACACTAGAAGTAGCACTCACAGTCCAGTGAGTGACAGTACCCCCCCTTTTAAAGGTGGGCACAGAACACCTGGAACCGGGTTTGTCCGGAAACTTGAAATAAAACTTCTTAAGAAGAGCTGGAGTGTTGAGATCTTCAGCCTTGATCCATGAACGCTCCTCAGGACCAAAGCCCTTCCAATGAACGAGGAAACGGAGAACTCCTCGCGAAATTTTTGCGTCCAATATATGAGTAATCTCAAAGTCTTCCTCTTGATGAATTTGAACTGGCCGAAGTGCTGAAGGAGGGGCCGAGAAACGGTTGATGATGAGAGGTTTGAGTAAGGACACATGGAAGGCATTGGAAATACGAAGATTCTTAGGAAGTAGAAGTTTGAAACAAACTGGATTTATCACTTGAATGATCCTATATGGACCAATAAAACGAGGAGCGAATTTCATAGATGGGACCTTCAAACGAATATTTTTGGTAGATAACCAGATACGATCTCCAATTTTCAGTGGTGGAATAGCCCGTCTCTTTTTATCTGCAAAAGACTTATATCTGGCAGATGTCTTCTTTAAACAGGTTTTGACCTGAGACCAAATATTTTTGAAAGTTTGACAAACAGTCTCTACAGCAGGAACTTGGGTGGGAGGGAGGGCAGGAAATTCCGGAAAAGACTGATGGTGACCGTAAACCACAAAGAATGGAGTTTTGGAAGATGACTCATGGTACATGTTATTATGAGCGAATTCAGCCCAAGGAAGCAATTCTACCCAGTTGTCTTGATTGGCTGACGAGAACATCCTTATAAAAGTCTCAAGATCTTGATTGACCCTTTCAGTTTGTCCGTTTGATTGAGGATGGAAGGAAGATGAGAGTGATAATCGTATGCCCAAGGTCTTACAAAGGGCCCGCCAGAATCTGGAAACGAATTGTACTCCTCTATCTGACACAATCTCGGACGGACATCCATGGATACGAAAGATTTCTTTGATGAAATATTCAGCCAGAGTAGAAGAAGAAGGCAAACCAGCCAAGGGAACAAAATGCGCCATCTTCGAAAATCTGTCCACCACTACCCAAATAGTATTGCAGTTTTTACTAGGCGGAAGATCAGTAACAAAGTCCATACTAATATGGGTCCATGGCTTGGACGGAATGGGTAGTGGTTGAAGCAAACCCGCTTGAGTTCTGCGGGGAGTCTTGAACTGAGAACACAATTCACATGCGGCTACAAACTCTTTGACATCTCTCCTCATAGAAGACCACCAGTAACTTCGAGAGAGGATCTCAAAGGTCTTGCATTCACCAGAGTGTCCAGAAAAACGAGAAGAGTGAAACCACGAAAGGATTTTCTTCCTAAGAGCAGGAGGCACGAGGGTTTTCCCAAATGGTAGCACCTTAGTGGAAGAAGCAGCCAGAGAAACACATTTGGAATGTAATATAGAGTGGTTGTGGATCTATTCAACGTCTGAGGACGTCACAAAGGCTCGAGATAGAGTGTCTGCTTTTTTATTCTTTGCAGCTGGTTTGAAGGTTATGATTAACTCAAAATGAGAAAAGAAAAGAGACCATCCTGCTTGACGAGGATTCAAACATTGAGCAGACTGTAGATATGACAAATTCTTATGATCCGTGAAAATTGTCACAGGATGACGAGCTCCCTCCAACAAGTATCTCCACTCCTCTAATGCTACTTTAATAGCCAGCAACTCCTTGTCCCCGATGGTGTAATTTTTCTCCGCAGGCAGAAGACCCCGAGAGTAAAAGGCACAAGGATAGAATTTTTGTTGCTCCGATCTTTGGGAGAATGGCTCCTAAACCAACATTAGAGGCATCTACCTCTAGGAAGAAGGGAAGCGTCACATCAGGCTGTCGAAGAATAGGAGCAGAGGAGAAGGACTCTTTAAGAAATTGAAAGGCTTGAAGAGCCTCAGATGACCATTGCTTAGTATTGGCCCCTTTACGAGTCAGGGTCACAATAGGAGATGCAATCGAAGAGAAATCTTGAATGAAGCGTCTATAGTAATTGGCAAAACCTAAAAAAACGCTGAATGGCACGAAGAGTAGTTGGCTGAGGCCAATGTAACACAGCATTCACCTTTTCTGGATCCATTTGCAGACCAACTCCGGAGACAATATAACCCAAAAAAGGAATCTGGGGCAACTCGAATGAACATTTTTTTAGTTTGCAGAATAATGAATTTCTCCGGAGTCTGGAAAGAACTTCTGCCACATGTTGGTTATTAGAAGGCAGGTCCTGTGAAAAGATCAATATGTCGTCCAGATAAACGACGACACATACATATAACAAGTCCCGGAATATCTCATTAATGAAGCCCTGGAAAACAGCGGGGGCATTACATAACCCGAAAGGCATGACTAAGTATTCATAATGCCCATCCCTGGTGTTGAAAGCTGTCTTCCATTCGTCACCGGACCTGATTCTAATTAAATTGTAGGCACCACGAAGATCCAACTTGGTAAAGATCCGAGCTCCCTTAATCCTATCAAATAGCTCAGTAATCAGTGGAATGGGATACCGATTTTTGATCGTAATGGCGTTAAGACCACGAAAGTCTATGCAGGGGCGTAGTGATCCATCCTTCTTTTTTACAAAGAAGAACCCGGCTACAGCGGGAGAAGTAGAAGGTCGAATAAATCCTCGCTGGAGATTCTCTTGGATGTATTCAGATGTAGCTTGAGTTTCAGGTAATGAAAGTGGATACACACGACCCCTAGGAGGAGTCTTGTCAGGTAGAAGATCAATCGGACAATCCCATGAACGATGAGGAGGAAGACGTTCAGACTGAGTTTTATCAAATACATCGGCAAATGAAGCATACTGAGGAGGGAGTCCCGGTGAGGAAGGTGAAATGGAGGATTGCTGTATTTTAAGGGGAACGACTTGGGAGAGACAATGATGATGACATTCAGCTCCCCAAGACGTAACTTGAGGAGTGCGCCAGTCAATCTGGGGAGAATGACATTGAAGCCATGGAAGGCCTAAAACAATCGGACTTGTAGTAACAGGAAGAATTAAAAACAAAATTTCTTCTTGGTGTAGCACACCAATCTGAAGAGTTACTGGAGACGTACTCTGGGTGATGAGACCATTAATAAGACGTGATCCATCAATAGCAGTCACAGTAATAGGTGTCTTCAGGGTAATCACTGGTAGGGACGATTGATTCACGAGGGATTTAGAAATAAAATTTCCCGCAGCTCCAGAATCAATAAGTGCTTGGGACTCAAAGGATTTGGAAGCGAAGGAAATTGTAACATCAAAAGCGCAGACTTTTAATTTCGTAGAACATGGAGAGGACTCCAGGGACCCTAACTTCACCTCTCCAGAACTAGTTAGGGCCTGGCATTTCCCGATTTTTTAGGGCATGAATTGAGCATATGTGTGGAATCAGCACAATAGATACAAAGTCTATTTTTTACTCTTCGGTTCCTCTCCTCAGTGGTTAATTTGGAGCGTCCTATCTCCATGGGTATCACAGGAGATGAAGCTGGACGAAATTGAGAAGTTGAGCGAAGAGGTGCTTTAACTGAAGTTGTTTTTTCAGACTCCCTTTCACGAAATCTCATGTCTACACGATGGCAAAGAGAAATCAAATCTTCTGAAGAAGTAGGTAGTTCTTGAGTAGTCAGTGCATCTTTAATTTTATCGGAGAGCCCCTGCCAGAAGGCGGCAATTAACGCTTCAGTGTTCCACTGAAGTTCAGAGGCTAGAATCCTAAATTCAATGACGTACTGGCCTACTGTACGAGAACCCTGACGTAGACGGAGGATGCTGGATGCAGCGGAGATGACACGACCTGGTTCATCGAATACACTTCGGAACGTGGAAATAAATTTGGCACTATCCTGTAATAATGGATCGTTTCTTTCCCACAGAGTAGAAGCCCATGCGAGAGCTTGTCCAGAAAACAATGAAATAAGATAGGCCACTCTGGAACGATGAGTAGAGAAATTTTGAGGTTGGAGCTCAAAATGAACTGAGCATTGATTGAGAAAACCCCTACATGTTTTGGGGTCTCCATCATACTTTGACGGAGTAGGCAGGTGAAGCGTAGACGCCGTAGACACCTGGGATGGCACTGGGGAAACGGAGGAAAGCACAGGAGCATCAACATTAGCTGTGATATTTGGCCCAGATGTTCCTTGGGAGGCTAACGCCTGGTAACATTGTAGTAACAGCTGTTGGCGAGCATCCTGTTGCTCCATACGGGTAACCAGATGCTGCAGCATCTCTTTAGCTGTAGGTTCCGAATCTGGATCTGTCATGGCCTGATCTTACTGTCACGGGCACTAGGAGTCTTTACCCAGGTATCACCAGATGATAGACTTACCAGAGCAGTATAGTTGGTAATATGGTACTCTGGTAGCGGGGTGATCACGGAACAGGAGACAGCAGGTGATAAGAGAATGCTCGAGGAAAGTCTATGACTAGCAGCACTGGTAATAGGTAGATAACTGTACACGAGGAACTGGATGGACAAGGAAACGTGAGGGTAGTCAGTGGTCTGCGTATAGCAAGTTGTACCACTGCTATAGTGAGGAGGAATGTCCAGGAGTAACGAGGAGGTGATGAGAGTCAGCGGTCTGCATATAGCAAGTTGTACCGCTGTCTGGGTGAAAGAATGGAATCCAGGTGAAGGTATCCGGGGAGTCAGTGGTCTGCGTTAGCAAGTTGTACCACTGCTATGTGAAAGGATACTGGAAACTGGTGACTCAGAAAACAGGGAACAGTGGTCTGCCTCTAGCAAGTTGTACCACTGAAATATATAAGTGAGGAGGAGCACGGGGAGATAAATGCAATGCAGAGTATACACGGGCACACTGAACTTGATCCCACGATGATATGCACACAATAATAATAACTGAGCAGCACTGCACAAATATGCAAAGTCACTAGAACTATCCAGGCTAAAAGGTAACACAGTCAAATGATAGCAATAGTCCCAGTGGATAGGAAACTCCGGAGGAGAACAACTCAGTCCAGCTAGATATGCAATACACCAGCACAGTCAATGAGAAGTATGCATACCGTGGTTCAGGAGAGCAGGCTGTCAGAGAGAGGTGCAGGGATACCTGAACGGCTGGAGGCCGGCAGGATGCGAAGTCCCAGGAGGGTGGAAGCGGTAACCAAGTAGGTGCAGCGCACGGTAGGTAGACCAGCAAGGATGTAAACAATACTCAGGAAGCAGTAGTATATAGAACTGGACACCTGGAGAACACGGGAGAGTTGAGGCGGTCTAGCTGAGATGAAAGCAGCGGAGCGTTGATCCGATGCAGACAGGCGAGTTGACACAAGCAGGAACGCTGTAGAAGCACGGAGACAGCGGAACGGCTGGCTGCAGACACGATGAGTACTGGAGGGTTGCGATGAGCAGGACACTGCAGATACACGGAGGCAGCGGATAGGAATCAGCTGGTGCAGTCACAATGAAACACGGAAGAGTTGAGGTGAGCAGGATACTGTAGAAGCACGGTGGCAGCGGATAGGAATCAGCTGGTGCAGTCACGATGAAACACAGGAGAGTTGAAGTGGTTTGGAAACCACAAACAAACAACAGGAATCAGCAGGAGCTGAATACACGAGGAAACACAGGAGAGTTGAAGTGGTTTGGAAACCACAAACGAACAACAGGAATCAGCAGGAGCTGAATACACGAGGAAACACAGGAACACCTTCAGAGGCTCATGGGGAATGAGACTCCAAGATCAGGCAACGAGGTATTGACCACAGGTGCTTTAAATAGGGAGTGTTGCCTGATCAGCCAATTAACTAAAAGGAACATGTACTGAAGGGTTGAAAGGGCTGCACATGCGCAGACCCTCAGGATGGTGGACGGCCACGGTTCCTAAACACACGAGAAGTAGCACTCACAGTCCGGTGAGTGACACAAAGTTAATATTGGCTATGATAGAAAGGTGTCAGAACACACAGTGCAATGCAGCTTGCTGTGTATAGGGATGTGTAGCCGCAGTCTGGTCAGAGTGCTCATGCTGACCTCTGTCCACTGCTGAAAGCGCCTACACACGAACGTCAGAACTGGACCATGGAGCAATGGAAGAAGGTACCCTCGTCTAACGACGTTTTCTTTGCCATCATGTGGATAGCTGGGTTTGTGTGCCTACTAGCTGGGAAAGAGATGACACCAGAATGCACTGTGGGAAGAAGGCAAGCCGGTGGAGGCAGTGTGATGCTGGGAAATCTTGGGTCCTGGCATTCATTTGGATGTTACTCTGACAGACTAAATACGCCCCTTCATAGCAACGGTATTCCCTTATGGCAGAGGCCTCTTTCAGCAGGATAACGTGCGCTGCACACAGAAAAAATTGTTCAGGAATGGTTTGAGGAACATGACAAAGAGTACAAGGTATTGACTTGGCCTCCAAATTCCCCAGATCTCAATCCGATCGAGCATCTGTGGGATGTGCTGGAAAAACAAGTCCAAGCTATGGAGGCCATACCTCGCAACGTGCAGGACTGATGATCTGCTGCTAACATCTTGGTGTCAGATACCACAGGACACCTTCAGAAGTCTTGTAGAGACCATGCCTCGACAGGTCAGAGCTGTTTTGGCGGCACAAGGGGGGATCTCCACAATATTAGGTAATGTTTAATGTGGCTGATTGGTGAATATTGCTGTTGGGTTTATCTCACTGTACTGAAAATCCTGTTTTATACACTATTTCACTTGACCCTTTAATGTACATATTCAAAGCAACCTTCTTTTGAAAAGTATATTTTTAAAATAAACGTTAATTCATTTAGTGGTCCCTACACTTTAGAAATAAACGTACTGGTGTGGTTTCAAAAGACCAGATTGAAGCACCACTATTTGAATTGTGTGTCTGAGGTCATAGATAGGAGGTGAGCAGAGGGTTCCCTTAGTTTCCCTCTGGTGTTGCAGTTTTCCTGGACATTGCCCAATGAAGATGCCACATGATACTGAGAACGGTGAAAGCTACTATTCTACTAAAAACACTTCTTCCATAGGCACACCTGGGAAAGGTGTTACACTTAAAAAAATCTAAGTGGGAACATTTTGTTTGATATTGGAAAATGTTTATTTGATTTATTTTTTTTGTTCCTTGCATTCTTCACTAAATGTAAGTCTTGCAACACACATGACAATTTTGATCTGAGGGCAGAAAGACATTTTTAGTGCATGCACAATGTAGAACAGTTGCAGGCTCACTAGATTTTAATTGCACAATTACAATACACATTTGACTTCAATCCAGATCTTTTGGACATTTATATTTGATCGCATTGGGTAAATTGTCACCCATACATATGCCAGTCTAAACAATTATATACAAAATGGTCAGACTGAATAGTCACCGTGTAATGTGTGTGGCCAACTTAAGACTCCTCTCCATTTGCCACATTAAGAGTCTAAGATTCCCTGCTGACCAATGACTGATCTCTATATGCCTGACCTTTATGTGAGCTGTAGATTTGATAAAATCTGAAGTAATACATCTATTACCATAAAACACCCTTGGTATAGTCATCATTGTTTTCATAATTGTAATCCTAATGAGCTAAACTTGCTGAATTTATTAGTAGCTGTTGAAAAAAACACTTTAAATGTATTGGTGTTAAAATGTGTTTCGATTCCCCAGGTAATTGTGTGGTTTCACTTTACCAAACCTTTTTCCTTTACAATCTAGCCTCTCAAGTGACTTATTTACATTGGTTGGTATGTTCTGACCTAGATACTTCTAGCTCAGCATTAAAGTTGGCTCGAGCCTCTTCATATAAACTCTTAGGAAATTCTATTACTACTGGGAGGATCCTACTATGGAGTTTGTTAGCGATCTAAAATTCCCTAAAGGCCCACTAAGGTTCAATCTGCGATTAAGGGAATATTCAGAAATTTTCAGTAGACAAGATATGGGAGAAAATACCTTCAAATATCGGTTGGTTCTTACCTAAAATCTTTAGAGATTTTAAAAACACAATATGCTGTATTAAATAATTATAATATCTTTAGTTATGCACAATTAAGGCATATGCCAAGGTCCAAATTTGACCCTGAGACCCAAGCCTAAAATATACCTGTTTGAAAAGCTTTGTATTGTCCAAAATGTGAGCAAATTTAGCATTTCATTCTGTGCAGTCTTGATGTGGTCTCAGTCACAACCCACTATTATAAGCTATCCTAGTTGGATGAAGGATCCCTGACCTGTCTGATGAGGACTTAGTGTATACATTATTGTCCTTTACTTATATAGTGCAAACATTTTTCTCTGCACTTTACAGTGAAAGTCACTCATTCACAGTCCTGGTGCAGTCTAAATTCTCAAACACATTCATTTTCCTGTATGTTTTTAGACTGTGGGAGGAAACCCACACAAATACAATATATACAAATTCCACACATTAATTATGAGCCCTGCATTATTAATGAGAAATCTACAGCACACCACAAGTGTTGTAAAAACTAGATAAAGCGTTTTAATATCCTAATTATGTGTGCATGTGATTTCAAATCCATGTACACATGCATTGGACATATAGCCACTTGCACACATATTTTTTTAGTCCTAATATCAAACAAATAAACTTTCTCATTACAAGTATGACTTTCATCCTAGAGCATACATAGATATTTTCAGTGTCGGACTGGGGCATGAAGGGCCCACCAGGGGACTGCAACACTAGGGGCCCACCAGAGGTGGTGTGGTCAGCCATCATAGAGGCACGACCTGACACTAGAGGGGGAGTGGTCAGTCCACGAAGGACAGCTAGCACCTTAGTGTAGTATATAAAGCATACAGTGTGTGTATAAAGAATACACAGTCTTGACCTGCTTCTTAGATTGGGCAGAACAGTCACCAAAAATCAGGATTGTCCCACTAGACCAGGCTTGGCTAACCTGTGGCACTCCAGGTGTTGTGAAACTACAAGCCCCAGCATGCTTTGCCAATATATAGCAGCTTATTGCTGTAAGGGTATGCTGGGACTTGTAGTTTCACAACACCTGGAGTACCACAGGTTAGCCAAACCTGCACTAGACTCAGAACATTTGACAGACTGTCCTACCTGTTGTTGTCACTTTTACCACCTGTGGCTGCTGGTTTCTTTAGTTGCGGCTTGTCTGGATCCTGGAATGTTGAGGGCCCTATTTGGAAAAAATAATGGGTACATTTAGAAACGCCAACCATCCCTGCCATTACATCAACAGCACCCACATTTAATAATTAGGCCTCTCTCCAGCCTCAACATTAAAGTAATAGTGCTCACATTTGATAAATAGATCTATTTCCCTTCAACAAACCCCAACATTAAATTAATAGTATTCCCATTTAATAAATAAACCTATTACCCTCCCTCCAAACAGCCCCAGCAATAAATTAATAGCATTTACGTTTAATACATCCATTTCCCACGACCATTCCTAGCATTAAATAATTATTATTCACATTTAATAGATAGCCCTCCTCCCCACACTCAGCCCCACATTCAATTATAGACCCAAACCACCTAAGCATTAAAGGTCCCATCACCCCCTCCCTATAGTGTTCTCTGTGCAGCCCCTCTCACTATAGTTTAGTATAGTCAGCCCCCCTATAGTTTAGTATAGATAGGCAGACCCCTATGCCACATAGTAGTGCCCCCAAAACAATGTTATGCCACACAGTAGTGCCTGCAAAACAATGTTATGCCACACAGTAGTGCCCCCAATGTTATGCCACACAGTAGTGCCCCAATGTTATGCCACACAGTAGTGCCCCCAAAACAATGTTATGCCACACAGTAGTGCCCCCAATGTTATGCCACACAGTAGTGCCCCCAAAACAATGTTATGCCACACAGTAGTGCCTCCAATGTTATGCCACACAGTAGTGTCCCAATGTTATGCCACACAGTAGTGCCCCCAAAACAATGTTATGCCACACAGTAGTGCCCCCAATGTTATGCCACACAGTAGTGCCCCCAATGTTATGCCACAAAGTAGTGCCCCCAATGTTATGCCACACAGTAGTGCCCCCAAAACAATGTTATGCCACACAGTAGTGCCCCCAATGTTATGCCACACAGTAGTGCCCCCAAAACAATGTTATGCCACACAGTAGTGCCCCCAATGTTATGCCACACAGTAGTGTCCCAATGTTATGCCACACAGTAGTGCCCCAATGTTATGCCACACAGTAGTGCCTCCAATGTTATGACGCACAGTAGTGCCCCCAATGTTATGCCACGTAAGTGTTCCCAATTCACACACACACACACATATACATACATATATATATATATATATATATATAGTGATAGCACAAACAATATAAACAAATGGTTAAAGAGTCTACTTACCCATATGTTGATTGTTGCAGCCTCTCTGCTCCTTCTCCCTTCAGCTGACAGGGGGAGGGGGCGGGTCACATGGTCGCAGCTGCGATCGCAATTGAGCAGCGGGGATGCCGGAGAGGACCCTGGTGAGGACAACGGGCCTCCAGGTAAGCTCCGCCCATGTGTAAAAGGGGGTGTGGCCGTAAGGTAGCCGGGCCTACCGTGATTTCACCGGTAGCCTGCTGGGCCAGTCCGACGCTGGATATTTTGTTTATGAATTAAATTATTTTAACCAAATTCAAGGCACAGCAATGGGGACTAGATTTGCACCCAGCTATGCAAACCTCTTCATGTCAACATGGGAAAAGGACAAAATCTGGTCTAACAATACATTCAGTGACTATTTGATTGTTTGGCAATATATCAACAACATTTTATTTATATGGAAAGGTGCAGACCCAAACCTTGATTTTTTCCTTCAACATATCAGGTCTGATTTATCAAGGCAACGTTTGTTTGTTTTAAAATGCACATAAATAGGCTCTGTGCACTCCCAAATTCATCAAGGAATGGATCGCAAGATACATGGGCAGCACGGTGGCTTAGTGGTTAGCACTTCTGCCTCACAGCACTGGGGTCATGAGTTCAATTCCTGACCATGGCCTTATCTGTGTGGAGTTTGTATGTTCTCCCCGTGTTTGTGTGGGTTTCTTCTGGGTGCTCCGGTTTCCTCCCACACTCCAAAAACATACTGCAAGGTTAATTGGCTACTATTAAATTGCCCTTAGTCTCTCTCGGTCTGTGTGTATATTAGGGGATTTAGATTGTAAGCTCCAATGGGGAAGGGACTGATGTGAATTAGTTCTCTGTACAGCGCTGCGAAATTAGTAGCGCTATATAAATAGATGATGATGATGAAGTGCGCTGTTATATTCAGGTGTAGTTCTACTGTGCTTTACTATACAAGATACTGCACGATACATCCAAAGCCTATGTGGATTATAAATTCGCAAAAGAATGCACAGAAAAAAGATACACTTAAAGCCACTGTTAATAATAAAGGCATCAATTATAAAACAATAAAAAATTGTTTGTCTCTTATGAAATACATTTATTAGGATGTTAATGTCTACTGAGCATAAACACATTTTTAGAGTTGCTCCTGTTTGCAAACACATGCTATAGCATGCATACAAGATTGTGATCACTATTACTCAGGACTTTATTTGCCCTGTAGTTGGAGCAAGAGATATGGCAGAAAAACAAGTAACTTTGCCGTGCCTAGAATGTGATTCGGACATGGCTATGTGCAATTGAGTTTGGCACGCCCTTACTGTAAATTGACTTTAACCAAACACTCCACTTGCAAATATACAGCTGAGACAAACCAGCACAAAGGGCAGGGCTGTCTTTTCCACTGGGCACAATGGGCAAGTGCCCAGGGGCCCCAAGTGCAAGGGGGCCCCATAGCCAGGGCTCTTTCTTAGTTTAGAATAAATAATCCTGAAAAAAAAAAAACGAACCTTTTGTGGTCATGAAGTCAGGTCAGGTGGCAATCCGGCATCGTCCCTGTTCCCCTCCTCCGTGCTGCACTCACACTGAATGTCGGGTGTGATATCATCACACCCAACATTTTCATTGAGGAGAGCAGCACGAAGGAGTCACGACGTGAGAAGCAACGGAGAAGCAAGCAAAATTCAAAGAAGCGAAAACAGAAAAAAAGAAAAAAGAAGGGGGTGCAATCGGAGAACAAGGCGACTGAAAGGTAAGTGAAGGGCGGATTTGATTTTTTTTAGTTGCTGTACGTCAAGGGTGGCAGAGCAAGTAATATATATATATATATATTCTGTGGTTGTGTAGGTAGGTGCCCCAGTGCACTGCTCTGCCTGGGGGCCCACAATGTTGGTAAGATGGCCCTGACAAAGGGGGGAATTCAATTCCCTTTGTTATTCTAAAGAACAATGCGGAGTGGGCACATAATTGCTGCGCATTATTACCATTACTAAATTATTATTATTTTTCCTCCCAGAGCTGCAGGGAATTGAATTCCCCCCAAAGAGTCATATATGGCTGTCAGGAGTTATATCTTCTGCATTTGCTAGATGGCTAGTGCAGATACACGCTGATGATGATGGTTGCCAGCACTAGCTAGATGAAAGACGCGCAGGTCCCTGCAGAGTGGTCGGAACTCTGACGCCTTTTGCTCCTGTTGTTAGCTGCCACTGGTTTGATAGGTGAAGACTCTTCCAGGCGATCAGCATGACAAAAATGTTCCATCCTGAAAATGTAGTGAAAATGATGACACATGTAAACTTTCATTCTGTGCTTTTTAGATGGTGCTGATACACACTTTTTAGGATTAGCTGATAACAACCAGAATAATAATGTTCTAGCATCTAAATTTAAATCATTAATAGAGATGCTCAAAGTGGTTTCCAAACCGGTTTGTCAAATCTAGTTTAAAAATTCTTTATAAAATTCTTGCACTTTAGACTGAAAAAAAAAATGCTAAATTCGTATTCGCATCTTCAAGCTGGTTTGAAGCATGTTGATGCCTAAACTAAAAATAAACATTAAAAAAACTACACAATTTAGCCATTTAAGCTGGAACAGACAACATTTAATAGTTAAATTAAACATATTTTTGTTTGAACTGGGAGCTGTGAACTCAAACTTTAATTTAAACTTTCAACCCAATTTCAAGATTTGCAAATCAAGGGCAAGGTGCCTGCGACATTTGAACCCAATCCCAACAGGCCCAACAGTAACAACTGTACCACAAAAAGATTTGAGGTCCTCAAGCTGGTCAAATTTGATTACATCTCTAATTGTTTATTGGTACATCAATATTAAAATGAAGGTAGGCATGAGTGACTGTACCATATTTAAACACTAGGTGGCAGTAGTTAACTGTATGTACTGGTGTGCAATTTTTCCACTTGACAAGGTAACGAAGATCAAAGTATCAAATAATATCTGCAATAAAACACATGTAAGATATATCTGTACATTTATTTGTTCACCTTTTCATGTGTAAACAGACAGAAGGGAACCTTTGTTTTCAAACACTTTATTTAGATTTATGTTAGGATACATCAAAATCAGCAAAACACTGATACATGCACATACCTTCCTTGTAAGGAGTATAACATCAGTAGAAATATGGGTATTGTGTTCTAGGGAACATTAATTAGGGTTTTCTCCCTTCCATTACAACAGCGTTAGCATCTTAGACAATGGAATAAATGGGATCAAAGGGCAAAACATTGAAATGATAAAGCATACTGCAACATGAGTGGTCATATCCATGTCTATGGATCTACCTGCACAGTTTTGTGATACTAAAAACTAATACATAGTACTGGACATAAGGTACAAAAGTTTGGTATACATGATACAAACAGGGTGGTTACCTCGGAGTCTGAAAATAAACTTTTCAGCATATTGAGCACGGACAGTTTTTCAAGCTCGCCTTGTGAACCAAGGGACAGGGGGATAGTAACCCCTACTGCTCAGATATTCCCCCGGCCCCCTTGTTGTGCTGGCTCCGGGCAGTCTAGATGAGAGTGGAGATGAATAGGTTCCAAATTTACCATACAAAAGACCTAATTGCTTTATGAGTTATTCCAGCCTCACCTGTTTTTAACCTGTTCTTGTCTTTTTAGGTGTTTTACATGTCTGTGGACAATTCAGCACTTCCTGGATATGCCAGCTGACGTCTAGTATGCATAATCTTTAGTTAGAGGTCAGTGTCATGGCTGATGGTGCCATTGGTTGCCTGGAGCCCTTAGCTCTTAGAACATAAGGAGATACATTGCAACCCCTACATTTACACCCCTGGCAATATTTAGGTATATTTCATATAAACCTGGTGTGGAAGGGACACCAAACGGGATGAGCTCTATTGAACTAGCCTAGCAATCTCAGTGTCACCACACTAGGAAGGCTGAAAGATGCGAACATATATTACAGTGGGGGATAAAGGTAATTACAGGGTAAGGGGAGGGTGGTGGTGGGGAAATGAATGTCTAGTGAGTGGGCTATGGTGGAAAAATAAAATGAGGTGAAGAGTGGTATTTGAGGAATAATTTACAGCAGGGATGAAATACAGAGGTGTGTGGTGGGAGATTAATAAACAGACTCCTGTGTAATTCAGCCTCACTGCAGCGACTGTCTGAAAGTATTTCCCATTTCATGCTGAGCAGCAGATAGAGAGCCACAAACACCTAACAGTGGGGAGAATGGATCTTCAGGGTTAGATGATGGACCACCATTCTATGTCATGGCCCTGAACCCTCTGGCGGCATTGTGAGTGGGTACGGGCTGGAGTACCTTAGCATCCTGAAAGTATCAATATTACTTATTCCTTTAGGCCCACTGCATAAAGGACTTCCCCTTCACTTGAAGTGATAAGGATTATTTAAAAAATTTGAGAGGTGTTCCTTGTTTTATAGATAGACTCACAGGACCTGGTTCATATTCAGCGAACATAAATTTGCGTGGCATATCTTGCATGAAAAGCTCTGCACATGCTCAGAAACGGACATTACAATAAGGGCATGACGACGCAGATGCGGCCAATTCAAGCCCTGGGTTTCTCAAAAGCACGCCTGGTTTGAGCCGTATCATTTGTGCCAGCTAAAGGGCAGGTGTAAGTGGCGACTGAGTGATGACTGACACGGCATAGTCTTTGTATTAAAAGCTACACATACACCTGCCACTAGCTAGCATAGAACATATGTATGTAAGGAAGACAGGCTTTAAAAACACATTGTATGTTCAGCACACATTAAAAGCGATTTATGTAAAAAAAAATTAAGCCATATTATTTTATAATTGATTATACTGTTAATAGTTGTTCATTTATTTTATAATTTACTTACTTTTATGTGACCTTATATTGCACGTACGCTTGTGTGTATACTTCAGTCTGTTCTGCCTGGCAAGTAATATTTAGGCTGGGCAGAGCATACTTACACCCAGATTCAAATCGAAACACATCTTAAGATCCGCTTCGGTTTGAATATGATCGCAACTATGCTCACGTTCTGAGCTTTGTTTTTAAAATGCAACTTGCGTGCAGATGTGCCTCCAAACATGAATCTGGCTCACAGTCTTTTGAGAGGTGCTTCCCATTCATGGATAGGAGTACAACCTTTTCCTACCCAAAAGAGGTTTTGAATTGAATTTTGAATGTAATTTTCTAGCTGGGAAAAGGTGCCAGAAGCTCTATACCTCATTCGTATACTTATAATGAGACACTTTTGGTAACACCCAGCTGCTTATTTTAGTAGCACATTTCTAGGTACTCTTTCGGCAATGTAATAAAAACATTCAAAATATAAAAGTGTCACATGTAATAATAAAGACAGTCCTGGCAGTACCCGTAAATGTAGATGCAGATTTTAAGTTGATGTGTCCACCGTTTGGGAAGTGATCGTGCACCTTGAAATATGCTAGCAGACCATTAGGCAACTTGTGCAGACAAAAAATAGAGCAAGCAGTTGGCTTGCATATAATCTACTAATGATACAAAGTGCCTACTCAATTGCATTGCAACGTATTGATGTTTCTTGAGTTGTACAGAGGTCTAATATGAAGAAATTGACAAGATTAACATGAGGAAGATGGAAACGTTCTTGAATTTTTTAAAATTCTGGGAGAAAATATGGGCAATGTCAGTCAGGAATTTTATATTTTGGGTAGTCCATAATTTAAAAGATTTATGGTCCCATCCAGGAGGGAAGCCTGGGTTGTCCACTTTAATATCCTAAAAAGAACAAACAGATATAAAGAGCGCAAATCTCTTATACCAAATAATTTATACCACCATAAATCCATCTAATGCCGTAAAAAACACTTTATTAAAAACATAATTAATATAATACATTGCACCACATATTTCATAGATAGAAAATAAAATAAAAAGTTAAAAAGTCCATATAAACTTACAATTATTTAAGGACTCAACATGGAATCGAGTGAAGAAGTAAAATGTAAATCAATATAGTCATTATTAGCATCCACTAAATGTCTCCTTTAATTTTGTCTGAGGAACTTATCCACTGCTGGTACACTGTCTGCAACAGCCTCACTAGACACCTCTCAGACAATTCCCTCCTTGACCCTCTCCAATCTGGCTTCCGCCCCCTCCACTCCACTGAAACCGCCCTGGCTAAAGTTACTAACAACCTTCTCTCAGCCAAATCTAACAGTCACTTCTCCTTCTACTAGACAGCCTTTGACCACCCCTTTCTGTTGCAAATGTTGTTGCCACTTTAAATTTGGATTGACAGACGTTGCGATGATGTCACCCTGCACTGCCGAAGACTTCTTCAATCGGAATACCTTGCTTTCAGCATTGTGCTTTCATCGCTCATCTACAGTGTTGGATTCAAAGTAAGTCTCTTTATTTTACAGTCGGATTTTAACTCTTTCGCATATTTTTGGGAGGAATTCACCAGGTTGGAATGGTGGTAATCATATAAACGATTACCACCGCTTGATCTAAATGGACTACAGCTGGGATAAAAGCAGCTAGCCTAATGGCTGATATTTTGTCAAATAGTTTATAGCTGACATTTAGGAGCGAGACAGGCCTGTAGTTAGCACACAGTGCTTGCTCCCAAATGTCAGAGGCAGAACTGTGTCTGATTTGTCCCCCCTCTCATAAAAGCTTTGCTGAAGCCATTAAAGGGTCTTAGCGGCTTTGAACAGTAAGAGTTGATCAGCCTGGACCATGTGTGCCAAGAGTTTTATATAAGTCTTATGTTTAAAGTCCACCTGGTTGTGAGTCAGATCCTTAATTTGAGTATCTAGGCCAGTGTTGGCTAACCTGTGACACTCCAGGTGTTGTGAAACTACAAGTCCCAGCATGCTTTGCCAATATATAGCAGCTTATTACTGGATGGGTATGCTGGGACTTGTAGTTTCACAACACCAGGAGTGTCACAGGTTAGCCAACACTGATCTAGGCTGTTAACAGATTTTGAAAAAGTTTTTCTTACATGGGATGTCAACCTAATAATGGCGCCCCTGATTGTCACTTAACTTCTAAGATTTTCATTGGGATTGAAAGATTCAAAATGGATATCTGATCAAACGTGTTTCTTCAAATCACTGATTTTTTTTTTTGAAGGAAATATTTAAAATGTAAACTGTTTGAAGGAAATATAGAGTATTTAAAGTGTAAATACTAAAATAAGATAGTGAAGATAAGTCTGAATGATGATTAAACCACATTTCAATTTTGAAAGCTTTACGCTGTAGCCTTAATTATATAATTATATATTCCAACATGTATGTTCTTGCTTTAAATCCCTGCCGATCTCAATCTAAGTAAAGGCCTATGACTGAATTGATTCCCAGGGCAATAAATGCAAGTTAACTTAACTCATGAAGACATTTCTTTATTCTAAGGGTTATTTAGGAACCAGATAACTGCAACATTTATGAAAATTCAAATTTTAAAGCTAAAAATTATTATAACTTAAAGGTGTAGAAAATGTACTTCTATTCCTTTAAACCACTGGGACCAAACACAGTAATAAAACAATACTGGGTAATACAGACAGACAGAGAGGTAAGAGAGCCTTGCTTGCAAGCTTGTAATCTATAGGAAATGTGTGTAAATAAACTGTTTACTCTGTGCATTTTTTACTGACACTTTATTATACCAAATTTAGTCCAAAAGCTAAAGTAGCATTTAGAAGAAAACGTGGGTCAAACACTGTACAAAAGGCCACAATGGGAGTCATATGCCCTCAGTGTATGTGGGCCAAGCCATAAAATGTCAAAGTTTGAAAAGGACGTAAGATTGAAAGTGGGGTTGAGGGTTATACAAAACAGTAGGCATGGTTTTATTACAATGGGTTTTCTAACATAAATATCCATTTTAGACAATGCAGATGCCAAGATGCCACCACGCACGCGCACGCGCACACACACACACACACACACACACACACACACACACACACACACACTTCAATCACATGATCCGCCAGCTTTTTAGAACTTCCCAGTTACTGCCTGCATTAAATGAACTAAACACATTGTCTATGGTCAAACAATTATTTTCAGGAGTATCTACTTATGTTTTAATGAATATTGGCCTCAACAAAATGGCCACCGATACCAATCTAATAGTTGTTGGATCTAGTGTATTATTTCCACTTATTTTTTTAAATATGTATATATATTTTTGTTCCTCTATGGATTCCTGATGTGAAGCACTGAGTAAGTAACTCTCTCTCTCTCTGTATGTATATATATATATATATATATATATATATATATATATATTATTAAAGTAATTTTATCGTTTTCAAATAAGCATTGTCTAAGCGATATCTTGTTTCCAAAGCACAAAGTAATTTATTTTAGCAGATGCAAAATTTAGCAGTTCAATACATAATTATAATACAGTACAGCCAATACCAAAAGATACATAAATACCACGCCTGTATGAGCTAAGCTGCGCTCCACTGGTACCAGCTACAGTACTTCACTCCAGAATACTGTGGTCAGATAATGACTGACTTAATACCAGCTAGAGCTGTATTATATACACTCAGTGTTACAGAGAAAACAATGCAGATAATGTGGCTTGCTTCTATTGGTCCAGGTTTCAGGAAGGTCAGTTCAAACCAAAATATCCAAAGGTGGGGGTCATCTCTCCAGGGGATGTGCTCCGACTTTCCCGCCAAGAATCCAGTTTCAACTAGTTTATTAGCATATTACAGTTGGTATCACTTTAAACATTTATTCCCTAACATCAATAACTAGAGTATGCAACGAGCGCTCTCTTCGGCGAATGAACCGGACAGCTGCTGATGAATAGGGGAATAAAAATGATACTAAGACAGCAGAATGGCTGTCCCTGGAATAAGGAGTTTGGTGTGTTGTGCTAAACGGGCTACTGGTGAATCAACCCTTGGAACCTGTTCCCAACGGTTGAGGTCCTCCTCCTGTAATGGATTCCTTTGCGGAACACTAAATATACGATCTGGCTGTGTAGAGGATGCTCACGCTATTTCTTTCAGTTCCACTAATGGAGAAAAGCGGATCGCACGTCTCCTAGCCTTTTTAAAGAGACTTTGATCTGATGTTCTAGTCTCTTCTAGATCCAGAATACCTAATGCCTGACGAACTGCTACCCCCAGGTCGTACCTTGATATCTGGAAGATTCTTCTGGGTCTATGACCTGTGCAGAATCAGAGTCTTTTATCAGCTCACCTTCCTCTTCTGAAGATCTCTCCGAATCAGATAGGGACAAAAGCGGGTTAGTAGATTGGTGTCGCTTATTCTTGGGTAAGGGTCTTGGTGCATCCAAGAAACGGTTCAACCGATCAAGTCCTCTAACTAGGAAAGTGGACCAAGCTGGTTCTCCTATAGGAGGGTCTTGTGTGGTGAGGACGGATGGAGCCCCAGCCTCTCCTAAGTCAATGGACTTGGCGGTTCCCGTAGTCATGCCTGTTGCGAAGGGGTCAATTGCTACTGATGTAGAAGGGAGAATCGCCACAACTGTTGGAATTCTGCTGGTTTAGAGAGCAGCTTTACTAATGTCTCAACCTCATGTGTCAGGGCATTTGCCCCTGCTGGTGTTTCCGCTAGTGGCGGTGCGCTAACCTGGGCCTGAATGGCTAGGGTATCCCCGCTGCAGTCAGTACCAAGCGCCCTCGGGTCCTGTAGTACAATGGGTTACTTATCTTTACACTTGGAACAAGTATAATATTTTGCCCAAGGTGCCTTTCCCTTATCAGACATTTTATTAGGGAACAGTATAACAGTAATAGAATGGAATACAGGCAAACACAAGCAAATAGAGAGATACTAACTAGTTTATGACAGAGTATCCCTGTTAAGATTATATGTTATGCAATTAGGATTCTATATTTTAATAAAAATGCTATTGCAACAACAATTTTGTTTCAATATACCCCTATCTATGTTATAGAGAGTATATAATAAAAAGTGGTACTTAGCCTTTCAATCACGCTAAGCTATCTGGAGCAGGAGAGGTCTGTCAGCAGCTCGGTGTCCCTGAGGAATGACTGCTGCTCTTTTTCCCAGGCAGTTGTTTTGGCGCCCTGGAATAGTTCAACTGCCTCAGACTGCGGGGGGAGGAGAACTTTGTCTTCTTAGTACCCTCCATGCTGCCCCTGTTTTTGCCCCTCTTGATATTCTCTGCTGACAAATGGCAATCTGCTACATCTATTATATGGAGCAGGCGCTCTAAATAAATTCTTGGTGGACGTTTTCGTTGGTGGACAAGTGCTCCCCCTCCTTTGCTGAGGAGGGGACTTGGTAGATTCCAAGATGGCAGCCCCCGGCGGTCCTATTACCGGCGCTCTTTCCTGTTTTTGGCAGCGCCGGTATAATGGTCCTATATCAGCGTGATAGCAGCTTATAAGCTGCCTGTCAGCGCTGAGTTCTAAGTGAAAGGAAAACTTTCGGGTGCTGTTAATGATAGCAATCCAGCTCTCACTATCTCACAGCTGCCATGCACTGAATAAGTGTGCTCTGTATTAGTAGAACAGAGTACAATGCTGCAAAAAATAAAAAGTTAAAATAAAGTAAAGTAAAAGAAAAAAATTCTTCCTAACATTAAAGTAAGCCTAACTCCCTTGGGAACTTAACTAAGACTGAAGAGGCTACAGGGGATTGCAGAGGTGAGGGGTTTGTCAGCATGATACATTAACAAGTTAACCTGTTAAGTGTCAACTCCACCTCCACTCTCACAACCCATGGTAGCAGTGTCCCCCAGATAGGATGAAAGAGAAATTAATTTTGCAGTTGTATTAAGTTGGTAAGTTTGGCAGATTTATATGAAGGGGATTAATATTAATATTGGGGTTTTACATTAATGTACAGTTTCCTTTAGGTCTCATTCTTTTTTTTATTTTACATTTTATTACAATAATGTACGTACGCCAGTGCCGTAACTAGACATTTCAGTGCCCTGGGCGAGACAGGACACCGGCGCCCCCCATCAAAGTGGGAGTGACATTTGCCAAGTGGGTGTGGCCAACCTAATGTGGGGGTGTGGCTAGCACTTTACTGTAAAGAATTCTGCTACACATATTTGCAAATGCATGATATATATATATCTATCAGAGCCAGATTTACACCTCATGGGGCCCTAGGCAAGATATTGGTTTGCCCCCCCCTTCACACACACAGTGGCCCCTCACACACACATAATACACACACACAGTGGCCCCTCACACACACATAATACACACACACACACAGTTGCCCCTCACACACATAATACACACACACACACAGTGGCCCCTCACACACACATAATCCCAGGGGCGGATTGGGAACTTAAAGTGGCCCTGGAAAAATTCTGAAAGTGGCCTCATGTAGGCGGGACCAATAAATGGTAGGCGGGGCAAATTGTAGGCGGAGTTAGCATTCCATTAGCTCGAGCCACATTGGTTTTTATACAAGGCAAATGCAATACGCTATGGTAAGCAGAGTCTGTCTATCACAGTTGACGGAGCTAACACACAAGTAGGCAAAGCATTGCACATGTAGGTGGAGCAGTCACAAGTAGACAGAGTCAGCACACCAGTGGATGGTGTATACACATTAGTTATGTAAGTGGAGCAACTTAATCCAGCAGCAGGGAGTTCCCAGGGTTAGCATTAATGTAATAATAGTTGGGTCACCTACCGGATCAAAAAGTCTCAGTAACAATATAAAATTTAAAAAATAAAAAGTAAATCACACTGCTTCTGCATACCTGTATGCAAAACTGTAGCATGTCGAAACCATGCTGGTGTGTGCCTTAACCCCGAAGCAGAGGTTCCAACCTCCCAATGTCCTCTATTCCTCCCAATCCCCTCTTCTTGGAGTTAGGGATTTCAAAGATAAAAACCACATACTTTTAAATAAAACTGTGATTACTTATACACACAAGCATGAACAATTAAAACATTTTTCTTTTTCAGATTAAATTAAAATACTCCCATGGATACATCATACATATTGAATTGCAAGGTTTATACTGTTCTGCATGATAATTTAGCCAGTATTAGTGATACAAATACAATATAAACAGCCTCCTAGTGACCGCCATACAAAATAAACAGCATCCTAGGGACTGCCATACAAAATAAACAGCATCCTAGGGATCGCCATACAATACAAAGAGCATCCTAGTGACTGCCATACAATACAAAGAGCATCCTAGTGACCATCATACAATACAGAAAGCATCCTAGTGACCGCCATACAATATAAACAGCATCCTAGTGACCGCCATACAATACAAAAGTGAATTCTAGTGACCATCATACAATGCAAAGAGTATCCTAGCAAACGTCATGCAATAGAGAGAGCATTCTTGTGTCAGCCATACAATGCAGAGGGCATTCTTGTGTCTGCAATACAGAGAGCATCTTAATGACACTATATAAAGTGCCCAGTGTGTCTGCCCCTGTATGAGTGCCTCCCTGTGTGTCTGCCCCTGGTATGAGTGCGCCCTGTGTGTCTGCCCCTGGTATGAGTGCGCCCTGTGTGTCTGCCCCTTTATGAGTGCGCCCTGTTGTCTGCCCCTTTATGAGTGCGCCCTGTGTGTCTGCCCCTGTATGAGTGCGCCCTGTGTGTCTGCCCCTGTATGAGTGCGCCCTGTGTGTCTGCCCCTGTATGAGTGCGCCCTGTGTGTCTGCCCCTGTATGAGTGTGCCCTGTGTGTCTGCCCCTGTATGAGTGTGCCCTGTGTGTCTGCCCCTTTATGAGTGCGCCCTGTGTGTCTGCCCCTTTATGAGTGCGCCCTGTGTGTCTGCCCCTTTATGAGTGCGCCCTGTGTGTCTGCCCCTTTATGAGTGCGCCGCATAAAAGTCTGTATCTGCAACAGTTTGTGTAGTGACAATATTGTTTTTTTTTTTTCTTCACTGATCAAGTGATTACTTAGGCTGACACTGGATATTCAGAGAGGAACTAGAGGTTTGTATATAATCTGCATTTATAGTGTACATATGGTGCTAGTGAATATGTGATTCTGTGAGTGTTAAAATACCTGCTATTTACTGCACAACTTCTTCATGTGAGTCAGTCAGGAAGTCAGAGGAGCCGTCCTCCACTCATCCCACCCCCCTGCGCTGTCACATTGGATCTGCAGCTGCGGTGATGTCATCACAGATGGACGCGTAGCTCTCTCCCAGTCAGCAATAGGATTTGATCCTTTCATCACCACCTACCCCCCCGCTCAAGTGCCAACCTCCCTCCCTGCTCACTCTACACCCCCCCCCCGCACAAGTCGCGGGGGGGGGGGGGGGGGTGCCGCGAGTCGGGGGAGGGGCCAAAAAAATATTTTTTTCCCTTTTAATGTGCCACAAAGGGGAGAGTAGCGGGCGGCTGCTGCGCCCTCTCGGGCTTGCGCCCTGGGCGACGGCACCGCCCGCACCACCCTAGTTATGGCTCTGACGTACGCCAAAAACATACTAGTAGGTTAATTGGCTGCTATCAAATTGACCGTAGTCTATCTGTGTGCGTTACGAAATTTAGACTGTAAGCTCCAATAGGGTAGGGACTTGATGTGAGTGAGTTCTTTGTACAGTGCTGCGGAATTAGTGGTGCAATATAAATAGCTGATGATGATGATGATTTTACTTTATCAAGTCTAGTTTTCATGTTCAACTGCTACACTACTGCCTACTTTCTGTTCTGCATCTAATTCTGAATCATTTTGTTATGCAGTGCATATATAAAACTGCACAGTAACACTTCTATTTATGTAATTTACAGAAATTTTTTTATGCATGAACACATCTACCTCCACTGTTCTGTGTGTAGTTTTTTATGTAGATTTGCAGCACTATGGGTGTCTCCTTACTTTGATATTTGCCCTGGACCACTTCTACAGAAAAAAGTTGGCATAATAGGATACAAGCAAAGATAATATATTGACCTGAGAGTAGCACTCTGGCTGCTACAACAGCTGGGATGGATCGTGCACCAGTAGGATACTGGTATGTGTGATGGAATATGTCAAGTAATATTTACATGATATAATATTCCAAACCCAATGTTATATGCCAGCAAAATGACCTGCACTCAGAAAAATGCCCTGTTGTCTACCCAAACAAGCGTCAGTGAATGAGCCCTGCAAGGTGACTCTGATGCCCTTATCAGTCACTTAATGATGGTTTCGGGTGTTCTGCTTCCTTCGTCTGTTCTGAGTCTCTCCATCAGGTTCCACTGAACACAGTTAAGTGGTTCCATATCACATAAATCGTCATGGTGTCACCATCTTTTAATTAGGTACTGGTGGTGTCCGACTAGAAGTAGGTGATGCCCTCATGCCTCCTCTGTGACATGTGACAAAGCGGTCATCACCAACCTCCCAACACACACCACACTCTACCATGTTTTCACCTCCACAGAGGAGTGGTAAGATAAATAAACAAAAGGTGTCCGGAAAAACATTGCCACGGACGTCTGTGTTCCCATTAATACAGATGTCCTTGGCAGACACAATAAAAACATTTGCATATGAAAATGCAGAATCATCTACTTCTGCAGATCAGCGCACACACAGATGCCCAGCCCCATTGAGTAAATCCATGACTGATCTGTGATCCTATACATAAGCACTATTGTATTAAAGGCAAGGATTCAACTGTACAAGACAATAACAAGTGAATGTATGGCCTACTATCAACCTTAGTTATTTAAACGTTTACATTTTTCTTTAAAACAGACTCTCATTTATGTTTCGGATAACTGCTAAAAGGGGTCACCAGGGCTGCTTTTATTTTAAATGATACATGTTGTAATTGTCTTTTCTTAATATATCTGTATTATGCCTCCTTTGTGGCTCTTTTGTACTTATGTGTAGCAAGGAACTTAATTGAAATTATTGGCAAAGTAGTGATATCCCCCAATACTGAAGTGATGTAAGTTTCATGTCTATTTGAACAGTGAAAACTGCCATTATAATATGGGTCACACATAGTAGAATATGTATTAATGTACTTTTGTGAAGATTCTATACATGCATTTAACTATCAATATATGTACAATATCTAATAAATGTGAGTACATGCTCCATTATCTGAGAATTTCACATGGTGTGATAAGGACATTGCAGCCTGATGATGTTGGGAAGCACAGTGGCTTAGTGGTTAGCACTTCTCCCTCACAGTAGATCATGAGTTCAATTCCTGACCATGGCCTTATCTGTGTGGAGTTTGTATGTTCTCCTGTGTTTGCTCGGCTTTACTCTGGGTGCTCTGGGTTTCCTCCCACACTCCAGAAACATACTGGTAGGTTAATTGGATGCTATCAATTTGACCCTAGTCTATCTGACTGTGTGTGTGTGTGTTTACTGTGTTAGGGAATTTAGATTGTAAGCAACAATGGAGCAGGGACTGATGCGAGTAACAAATATTCTCTGTACAGCGCTGCGGAATTAGTGGTACTATATAAATAAATGATAATGATGTATACTGAGCAATGTTGTCTTTAGAGGGATGAGGAAAGGGCAAGAGCATGCAGGCCATTCTGCCTGAAATGTATTTACATACAGATACAAACTTTAGATCCATTGACTGCTCCATAATACCAACATGAAATGGTCATTTCAATAATAATCTAAAAAAGACAATACACACCAATATTATGGCCAACACTGACTAAATATTTCAAGGGATACTTTGCTGCTGAGCAGATGCATATCAACATGTCACACATGATAAACTCTCTACAAACCTTGCTGCACTGCAACCCCAGTCATGACCTCTTCAATAAGTATACCTAAAAAAGGAATAAGAAAAGTAGTGAGAATAAGAGGATATATGTATGTCTGCACTGTAAAATGGGGACATATTCTTTAAACCTGGGATTCTTCTTGGAAATTAGGGACAGTTGGCATATATGCAATATGATAGCCATGTGTTTAATTTTTTTAATCTCTATTTCCAACGAGGATGCTTCAAATACATTTAAATTTCCTGCAATCAATTATATTTTATATTACTAAACTACATTCTCAATCCCATGCTGACTTCTGTAAAAACTTCCAACAAGACTTACTTCACTACACATACAGATCCAAATCATTTCAGGTATCTCATTGAACTATAAGGGAAACCACCTAAGTGCAAGTAGCCCCATATGACTATTGTACAGTAAATACATATACATTGCAGCTCTCCCAGTCTGAAGAGGGCAGACAGATGGTCCCTGGCACAGTACAGGTTACAATTGGGGCACGCCCCCCAGTGCCCGTCTCTGCCAATAGGCGTGCAGCTTGTTGAGGAGGCGGGGCCTTGGCGGCTCACGGCAGAAGCAGGGATGGTAACAGATTTTTGTTTATCTGGGTCCCGGTTACCGGGGGGGTATTAGCGCGCGGGGGGTCTGGTGATGTCATTATAAATGGGGAATGGAGCCTTGGTGTGGTGTATAGGGCGCTACAGGCTGGTGCTGTTGGGTGCACACAAGGTGCAATCTGGTGCGGTGTAGACCGGTATAGGATGAGACGGGGTTTGCAGGGGAGGGTTCGTGCTATGTGCAGGACTACTCTAGGAATACAGAGTAGTGTATTCTAGTGCTCATATCTGGAGCAGCAGTGTATGTACAGTCTGCTGGGGTATGTGAAGTGTTACAGCCTGGTCTATGTCACATACATTGTCATCATTATAGGGCTGATTAGGACAGCGTTTTAAAACGTGTGAAACTGACAGATAGTAATGTGATATTTTGTGATACTGTATATGAACCTATTTAAATGGCAGCTATGGTATGTTGTGGAAAAGTTATATATGTATATATGCATAATGTGTATTCTGTATATGGTGATCCTTGTGCTGAGGTGTTTGCACATAGAACATTTCACCTATAACTTGTATCCCTCAATTCTATACACTATTGTATTTATAGTTCTAGCATTTTATTTAAGTTCACTAAAGTAACTATGGCTTTATTTTTATACGGTTATATTTTATAATCAGTATCATTTGTTCAAACATCAGTTACTTTAATTGTGGGATAAAACGTTTTAGAAAGGTATTGTTGCATGTCCAGTTGTTAGATCTGGCTAGCTGATATAAACACACTGAAACACAATCCTTCCTTCACTTGTGGCTAGGATATGGGTTCCCTTTCAGAGACAAGCTGCAGGGTTGACATAGTTGAACCATTACATAATATTTGGAGGCTGCTATATATTGCCTCCATAGTCATCCCAGCTGATGTTATGATTGGGTAGTTTGGTTTACTATTTTAAGATGATAAAGATACATGCTTTGTGTTATAGTGGGGGTATTTATTTACAGTATATGGTACGGTACATTCTGAGTTCTGGCATATTTATATATTATGTCTTTTTTTTATTATTATTGCATTGTATATTGTATTATTTTATTGGTCTGTTTGTAAAATGTAAAATATCTGATATCTTCACTAATACTAAAAACTCATTGCTAGTCATGTAACTGTAGGACTAGCATTTGTGAGCTGTATGAAATGATAAAATCAGCTGTAAAGCATGTATACTTCAGGCTAGTGGTCAGGGGAGGGCTGGCAAATTTTTGTTCAGGGGCCAAGACTTTACTCAGCAGCCTTTTAGGAACATTTTAAAGGTAAAAAAATGCAGGTGACTCAACCTAGGTATCCCTCTATGGGACCAGCCCAGGGGGCAGATACCCCCTGTCCACCAGCCCAGCCTGCCCCTGCTCCTGCCCCTGCTAGTGGTTCTCGAAGTTTGTTTTAACTAGATTTATTCCAACAATTAGCTGCACAAATCAAGCTTTCCCTATATAAAAAAAAACATTGTATGAACTGATGGGTGTGTACCAATTACTATTTTATTTACATACTAGAACAAAATGTGTAGTTTTAAATTGAGCATCTTGTGACTGAGCTAAACTTATTAGTGGTATACGACAGTATGTTTATATTGGTGCCGGCTCTTTTAATCTTTTTATAAATGACCTTAGAAAGGGCCTAGAATGTATAGTGCCAAATTCGCTTATGGCACCAAGCTATGTAGAGTTTATTAACACAGATCAGGATAGTAGCTTGGTTCAGAAAGATTTAGAGACAATAACAGACTGGACCATGATGGGGCACATTGAATTTAATATAGATAAATGTTGTTCTGTACCAAGTCTTTGGTGCTATATAAATAGCTGCTGCTGCTGATGGCCTTAGTGTTACCTATGCTACTTATACATTAAATGGATAACAGTTGGGCAAAACATGAATTAGAAATACCAGCTGACAGAATGCTGAGCAGCAGCAGCTACAAAGGCGAATTAAATCCTTTGATTCATAAAAAGAGGGTACATGCATGTGATGCAAGCATAATATTACTATTGTGCAAACCACTAGATAGACCATATCTGGAATAAATATGGGGTACAGTTTGGGCACCACGTAAGAAGGACATAGGAGAATTAAGAGGTGGACAATTTCATCAATAAAGCTAGTAGAAGGATTTCAGCTATAAACCAGTGTTAGAAAAACTAGTTTTGTCTACTTTGTAAAAAAAAAAAAAAGGCACCTTAGAGGTTACCGAATTGTATGTATAAATACTATATATCATATTTAAAAGATTTGTCTAAGTAACTTTTCATAGCAAGGACCATACAGAGGACAGGGGGACATCAATTGCGAATGGGAGGAATATTTTAGTAAGGGTGGTAAAGCTGTGTAATTTCTTTACCACATAAGGCGGCGACAGCAATACATCAATGGCCTTCTCACCCAAAATATTATCTGTAGCTATAATTAGTAGAGGACAATGTGAAGGTAATTGATCCAGGGCAGTTATCCAATTGATCTTTTTGGGTTCAGGAGAGAATTGTATTTTAAATTGTGAGACTAACTCACACTATTGGTTTTGTTTTGATTTTCTCTGGATCAGTGCATTCAGTGTATTTTTTTTAATCTTACTAACTATGTAACTCGTCTACAAATAGTGTCTTTCTTCCAGTACCACTTGCTATATGGTTTACTGTTAACATGAACTTATTCAAATGATGACATGAGATGTAAAAACAGATATAATAATATTTCATATATTCATAGTAAATATATATATATATATATATATATATATATATATATATATATATATATATATATATATAATTACACACACACACTAAACACATATTTTAAGCTTCATGTGCATCTTTTATGCCTTGCCACACTCAACCCATTTCTGTTTTATTTGCTTCTTAGCCTGCTTACGTTTCCTTCTGATTCTTTCCATTTGGTCCCACCTAAATTGAAGCAAACATCACAGTTTGAGAATCACTCCCTTAAACAAAAGAAATAAGAAAATTGTGTAGATATATTAGAAAATGTTGCCGTTTTGTCACGTTTCTATAAACATTCTGTTTTGAAGATATTTTCGATATGTCTTTTTTTTGTATTCATTTTCAAAAATCTAAAGAAACTGTTAGGATTCAATACATTATACTGGTTCAATTGTAAATAGGGATTTTCTTTCTTTCTTTACTTGGGTTGAGCTGGTGATTCACACACATCTTACAAGCTTATTGTCTTCTCATTTTCAGTCAGCACCAGACTCAGGAACAGCTCCACCTGGTCAGCCTGCCCCTTTTCCCACTGCACCTCCTCTGATGCCTCCACCTTTTGTAAGTGTCTAAGCTGATGCTGCATTCTTTGAAGATTATCTTGTAGACACAATGGGCCTGAGTCATTAAGGAGAGCAAAGCATAAAAAGGGAGTAACTTTGCACCTGGGCAAATGTATGTTGCATTGGAGGGGGAGGTAAATTTAAAATGTGGGGACAGATTTATAGTTGGAATAGGGTATGTCCTAGATCAACTTTAAATTTCAGTGTAAAAATAATGCCATCAAGTATTTGAGTGCTAGATGAAAAAGCAGCCAGTATTTTCCTTGCGTGCAAAATAATAAACTAATTTGCATCTCTTGCATTGTAACATGGTTTTTCCAGGATCAAAGTTACTCCTTTTCTTGCCTTGCTCTCCTCAATGATTCAGGCCCAACGTGTTGTACAACAGCATTTTTTGGTATATCCTTCCCTTTTGTATTCAGACAACAAAAATGTGGAACATTTAAACATTCTGCACAATAATCTTTTTTTTTATAACTGTATGACAGTATTATGTTTTCATATACATGACTGAATAACGATGTTTTAATCATTAATTCATTTTAAGATTACTTTTCAAGCTTATTTTAATGTCTTTGGGCCTGAGTCATTAAAGAGAGCTAAGCAAAAAAAAGGAATACGTTTTTCTCCTGGACAAACCATGTAACATTGCAAGGGCTGCAAATTAGTTTATTACTTTGTACATAAGTTAAATACTTTCTGTTTTTTTCATCTAACATTCAAATACTTCCTAGATTTATTTTTTACACTGAAATTTAAAGTTGATTTAGGACATGCCCTACTCCAACTATAAATCTGTCCCCACATTTTAAATTTACCTTCCCCTCCAATGCAACATGGTCTTGCCCAGGTGCAAAGTCACTCCTTTTCTTATGCTTTGCTCTCCTTAATGACTAAGGCCCTTTATGTTTAATTACAAATTAAGCCCCCAAAAACTTTTCTTGCAAAACTTTAGAATAACCTGCTAGTCTAAGGAAAATGCTGATGATATTAAATAAATATATTGGCAAAATAAAAGTGAAATAAAGCAAAAAAAAATTGTTTTTACAAGAACCAGCAATTATATTTGCATTAATGACTGTCCTGCAATTCACAAATTTTGTGTATATAGTCAAACCCTGATTACATTTTCCAGGTGATCAAGAACTATTGTAAAATTCATGACAGTAGGCAGGGCAGTTTATGAGTAAAACTCCTTCTCCCCTATGCTAGCTCCTGCCACTGCCAGGCAAGGTCAGTTACAGGAGGCTCTATGATCTGTCTCTGCCCATCTTCCCTTGTTATTCCTCATATATTCTAGGTACAGGTAGTTTGTGTACACACTTTTCAACCTTATGAAGAGTGGTTTCCTGTGATACTGAAATGCTTACTAAACTTCTTGGGAATAACTCTTCTCATGCAGATGCTTCAACAGAGGAAGGTACAGAGTTAGCTGCTTTTTCTTTATTTTGTTGTTGGAAGCAATAGTATGCAGTAGACTGCCAGCATTGTTTATGTCTTTATCAGAGATGGAATTAATGCCACATATTGGATTCAGGCCTTGCTAAGCGGCATCTTATTCCCCTAGATTTGAACAATGGTAACAGGAAATGTGCATTGTCCTTTTAAATCCATTTTGTGATGGCCCAGGTAACCATTATGCAGGCTTATTCACTGGCGTATGAGGGGCGTCTTTATCTACTCATACTATTGAGCTGTAATGATATCCTAGACAACTGCCCTTGATGCTGTTGCCCCCACCTCTTCAGTCCCCCTTTGCCGCTCAATACCCCAACTTTGGCACTCCAAATTTACCCACTTCATTCAAAAGTGCTCTTGTGATGCTGAATGCCTCTGGAGGAAATCTCCCTCCCTGGCCGACTTCTTCACTTCAAATTTATCCTCTCTTCCTATAGCTCCGCCCTCTCCCTCACTAAACAATCCTTTTTTAAGTCCCTCATTTCTTCTCAGTCCTCTAATCCCCGCCGCCTCTTTACCACATTCAACTTTAACCTGCCCCCACCCCTCCCATCCCACTCCCCCTCTGCCACTGACTTTGCCTCCTTTTTCTTCACAATAATTGATGCAATCAGGCTTCATGTCTCATCCTCGCAACATTCTTCTGCTACCCCCACCACTCCCACTTCCTCTCCCTCCAACAACCAACTCTGGTTGTCCTTCCGCCCCACACCGGGTGAAGAAGTCCACTCATAGTATCCTCTCCCTGTCTACCTGCCACTTTAATGCCATTCCCTCTCACCTCCTTCGCTCCCTATCTCCCACTGTCTGCTCCTACCTTGCACACCTCTTCAATCTGTCACTCTCACTGGCATTGTCCCCTCATTATTTAAACACGTTCTCATCTCTCCCATAGAACCCCAAACTTGACCCCACCTCACTCTCTAACTACCGCCGCATTTCGCTTCTTCCCTTTGCATTTAAGCTACTGGAGCGGATTATCTGCAACCGCTTTACCAGGTACCTTTCGGACAACTCTCTCCTTGATCCTCTCCAATCTGGCTTCCATCCCTTCCACTCCACTGAAACCGACCTGGCCAAATCCAGGGGTAACTTCTCCCAACTTATCCTCCTGGACCTCTCTGTGGCCTTTGACACCTTGGACCACCCCCTCTTGGTGCAGACCCTTCTTTCTTTTGGCCTCACTGGCTTCATCCTTGCATGGTTTACCTCATACCTCACCAACTGCTCCTTCTCTGTTTCCACTTCTGGCTCCTCCTCCCCCTTTTCCTCCCTCCCCATTGGAGTTCTACAGGGCTCTGTTCTTGGTCCTCTGCTCGTCTCTCTATACACTACCTCCCTGGACAAACTCATCACTTCCTTTGGTCTCCAGTATGACATTTAACTCTACCTCTCTTCTCCTGATCATTCCTCTCCCTTGTGTACCTGTCTGCCTCTCCGCCATCTCCTCCTGGATGCCTTCACGTTTCCTTACAAATTAACATTGACAAAACCAAACTCATTGCTCCTCCCCCCTTCTAGATCTTCATCCCACCTTGACCTCTATATCACAGTTAACAATACCACCATCTCATTTGTTCCCCAACTCCGCTGCCTGGGTGTCATTATCGACTCCTACCTTTCCTTTACATCCCACATTCAATCTCTTGCCCAATTCTGTCGCTTCCAACTACGCAACATTGCCTGCATTAGACCCTTCCTATCTCAGGATGCAACCAAAACTATTATCCATGCTCTTATCATTTCCCGCCTTGACTAATGTAACCTTCTCCTGACCGGCCTCCCCTGCTTCCATCTTGCTCCCCTTCGCTCTATACCTAATGCAGCTGCTTGACTTATCTTCCTCTCACGCCGTTCTTCCTCTGCCTCCCCTGTCTGTCTTGCCTTACATTGGCTCCCCTTCCCCTACAGAATCGTCTTTAAACTCCTTACTCTCACTTAGAAAGCTCTTCTCTCTCCACCTCTTCTGACATTTCTAGCCTCCTCTCCATACACACTCCCTCCTGTCACTTGCGATCAGCCAATGACCGTCGCCTCTCTTCCACTCTGATCACCACATCCCATTCCCGAATCCATGACTTTTCCTGGTCTGCCCCCCTCCACTGGAATGACCTCCCTAATATCTGTCTCTCCCCTAGTCTGTGCACCTTCAAACAGGCACTGAAAACTCACCTGCTCTTAAAAGCCTACAAACCATCTGCCTAGCCATCTGTCTATGCTTTCTCACCTCGCCCATCCCTTCTATGCACTCCCCCTTACCTCGATCCCCTTCACGGACTCCCTGTTGTGCCTGATGTCTGTTTTCCCTACCTTTAGCTTGTAAGCTCTTGCGAAAAGGGCTCTCTTCTTTCCTGTCTCAATACTTATTTATTTTGCTCCAGTTACACTGGTACTGGTTTTGCTTGGAGTTTTTGAAGTTTTACTAGTACTTGTTTATTGTTCTGTGCTGTTATACCTTGTGAGGTCAACTTTCTGTTTGTAATCTGTATTGCACTGTGGAAATCTTGTGGCGCCTTTAAAATAAAGAATAATAGTCATGGTAGGGAAAGGTTTTCACTGAACAGGTATCATGGTGAACAAGGCTCATCCTTGCATACTTTCTTAAGTAAGTCTGCTGAATATTATTTTGTTAGTAGCAGCTTCTGAAGGAAGCTAATTCAAGTAGTGGGCCCCAAAGGTATTTTCTTTCACTTTCCATATAAAGGGCTTCAGAACATCAGCAGAGTAATGTCTATGTCCTCTATATGGCTGAAGGAGAAAATAAGATTTATTAATTTAACGTTAAATCCTTTTCTCTGAAGTTTATGGGGAACACATACCTACTCTTCTGGTATGTCCTTATTTGGACTTATGTTCTCTTGTGGTCTGTATGCTCTTTCTGGTTTTATGCTCCTAAATGTTTCACCTGTGTTCTCTTTTATTTAAGTAAATTGATCCTGTCAGGCAGTTGGGCGAAACTTAAACTAACCCCAGGAGTTCTATTCTTAAAGTGCTTTGCTTCCTGTGGATGAAGCTTAACCTCAGGGATATCTGTATCTAAGGATTTAACAAATAGTTATTAAATTCCATTTTCTGATTGACTAAGCGCTAGTTGGCCAGTTGAAAGTTGGTGTTATGTATGATGCTTTCTGCTCTCAAGATATGTTTGTCAGACTGACGGACCCTAGTCTGTCTGTGTGTGTTGGGGAATTTAGGCTGTAAGCTCCAATAGGGCAGGGAATTTCAAATACTTCAATAATAATTTCAATGCTCAAATACTCTTGTACAGCGCTATGTAATTGGTGGTGCTATATAAATAACATATGATAAAAATACTGCGGGTATAACTGCGCTACTCCCAAGTGCAGCTTTACTATTTAACCAAGGATATACACGTCCCAAATGAAATAAACAAAATAACAATAGAAGATGGTAAAACCTCAAGCGCTTATGGTGTTCTTGCATAACAAATGAATAAAAATGAATACTTAAATTCAATGGAGTTCAGATTCTTCTTTGTAGGAAATCACTCTCCATAAGGATAATCATGTGATTTCAGTATTCATTTTTATTCATTTGTTCTGTTCTTCTATTGCTATATAAATAAATGATGATGTATTTGACATTGGTTAAGAAGTTTTGGATACTATTTTTTTATTTTAGGACAATGTGCAACTATAATTTCTGATTGGCTAAGCAATCAGAAATGACTGGTGCTCTTTGGCCAACAGGAAGCTATCACCCGGTTTGCATCAGATTAATTAAAGCAAGGCATAGTATGGGACATCCAGTACAGGGAAAACACAGCAAGTGGCATACACTAGAACACAAATCCAGTATGGTGTGATCTTTGTATGTGTGTACTGTACTGTATAGAGTGCAATGGATGCAATAAAAAAAATTAAAATATGGTGTAAAATCGGGGAAAAACTCCCATTTAATACACTGGGGATTGAAAGGATAACAAGAAAGTTAACTCAGAGGGTTTGACTATATTTCAGTGGATGCCTGTTTTAAATTACAAACATTTGAAAGACGCAAGGGATTTATTATTTTAGTACATGAAGGTAAGAAGATAGTCGGGGAAGAAAATACAAGATTTTAGCTCATTAAAATATTTAGACTTTAACTTTTCTGCTCAGCTGGTTAGCAGTGGTTTTCAATGATAATGTCAGTTGAGGCCTACCCTCACCTCCTTCTTTTAATGTTATTCTTAATCAAGTTATATGGCAAAAGACACAGAAGGTGAAATAAAAAGCAGAGCTTATGTCAGTTGGGGATACACTACATGTAGCACATTTACCGTCTGATCTGTTTTCTGTTACATTTAAGTCCCTCTCACTGTCTGTGTTCTCTCTGTTCCAAACACAATGGAGAAACCTGCCCATGAAGCTAAGCCACCTTTTCCTGTGTATAGGCTTACATCTGCAGTGGGGGGAGGATCAGAATAACAAAGCCATCATCTCTTAAACACACACTCTGATCTCAACGAAGGTGTGCAAGGGACATGTGTCATGGCTAATTCCTGAGAGATACAGCATACTTAGTGCAAAGCAGCTGCATGCCTCTTCATTCTAAACACAGAGGGGTTTAAATAAAAAAAACATAGCAGGAATGATTGATGAGAAATGACTGTTCAGTTTATGTGAGTGAATAAAAAAAATGACCCCACAGAAAAATGCTAAATATAGAAAGATGGAAACACACAACTACACTAGCAGTTTTCACATATGCAAATCACTCCCAATATGCCAGACCTGCAGCACAACTGACATGTTTTTATGTTCTCTTATTCCTGTGTTAATGCACCTATTTATACGGGTAAACGCAAGACTTGGAACATCAGCAGCAGTTTTCGTAAAAGGGGCCAATGGTTTTCTTACTATAGCAAACTGTCCTTAAGTGTCATTGACACACATGTAAGTTTAAAACAACTTTATTCTTCAACATTTAATGATATCTTAATGTGTGTGCAGGTTAAAATTATAATTAGTCATATTTTTCCCTATTTAGAGGTTCTTTAATATATTTCCCTGCTTTTATCCAAGCATTTCAGTGAGTAATTTTCTATTCCTTCTGTATTATGTCTTAGATGCCACCACCTGGGCTTCCACCTCCCTTTCCACCTATTGGGTTGCCACCAATTGGACAGAGGCCTCCAGCAATGCCCCCAATTCCACATGCAATGATGCCTCCTATGATTCCACCCCTGGCAGGACCACCCCCTCTAACTCAGGTGAATTTTTTTATATATTTTCTGGGTCATACATAATATATTTATACAATACTTATGAGTATGAGGTGACCAGCAGTGTATTGATTCCTTTTGTTTCTAAATTATGTTTTGTCTCTGTGTTCCTGGTTTTTATTGATGGGGCAAAGCACTTCCACTCTGAAATAGATGATCACTTGACATGTATACAATATGAACTCTTCCTGAGTAGTCCACTGCTTAGTTTGTATTCTTACTTTTTTTTATTCACATAAAGGTGTAAGACCTTTGGTGATTTGTTTTAGTGAATTCCAATAGCAGGAGGAATATGCAGAAGTTTGTAGAAGTGTTTTATTGAGAATTTTTCAGATCATATAATGTAGTGTTTAATGGTGTAAATTGATGCACAAAACAAAATATAAAGTATTGCACCATTGGCACTGTACTGTCCACAATGATAGAAAAAGATGAGTAAATCCACAGAAATGCCAAGTGCAAATAAAGTTAGGAGTGTTATTGTCCGGAGCCAAGATAATGAAGAGCTGGGATATTACTCATACAAACCGAGATCAATAGACAGAAAACAATCCAGAGAGTAAGCCCAATAAACTGGCAATTATTATTATTATTATTATTATTAATATTATTTATTTATAAGGCGCCACAAGGTTTCCGTAGCGCCGAACACAGTACAAACAATGGACAGTACAGAGAATAACAGTACAGAACAATAAACAAGTAGTACCAAAACTTCAGAGGCTCCAGGCAAAGCAGATGTTATGGAGTAGGAGCAGAAGAGAAGGTAGAGAGACAGGAGGGAGAAGGGCCCTGCTCATAAGAGCTTACATCCTAAAGGGAGGGGAAACAGACGGCCGGCACAAAGGGAGTCAGAGGGGGGGAGCAAGCGAGCACCCCAACAGGAGGAACAAGGGGATGGGAGCGAGCATGGAGAGAGGGTTAAGTGGAAGGCTGGTAGGCTTTAAGGAAGAGATGGGATTTGAGTGCCCGTTTGAAGGCGCACAAGTTAGGGGACAAGCGGATGGAGCGTGGGAGGTCATTCCAGTGGAGGGGGGGCAGCTCGGGAGAAGTCTTGAATTCTAGAGTGGGATGAGGTGATCAGAGTGGACGAGAGGCGACGGTCATTGGCCGAATGCAGGGACCGGGCGGGAGTGTGGATGGAGAGGAGATTGGAGATATAGGGGGCAGTAGAGTGGGAGAGGGCATTGTAGGTAATTGCTTGTGTCCAGGAAGCAGTTTGTATGGGGCTGACCCTGAGGTAAATGGCTGCAAGTATTTGGCAACTATAACCAGCAGCAGATCAACAGTTCCGTCCCAGATGTGTGTTTGCATAGATGGAATGAACAACATGCTGCTGGTTTTGTTATTTGAGCTTGTGGCTCACCGCATAAGGGCTTCAGAGTTCGGAAAATTTGAATCCTGTAACTATCCGGTGGAATCTTGAGGTTTGGACTGCCTTCATTTAATGGTAATGGTTCGGGAGCAGTTTAGGTGTGTTACCAAGTATTCTGACTCTTTCATTTGCTGAAGATGCTCACTGCTTGCACCTCTAATTACTGTATTTGTAGCAGTCTGGAGAATTTTGGATTTTATCGTGACTTTGCCAAGACATCATTCACAGTTGATTGTTTTGCTCCCACAGCCATTTCAACATGCTGTCTTGCTGCCACCCAGAATTGTAGAGAATATGGCACTCATCAGAACAGAGAGTCACCAGCAGTTTTACTAGTGTTCTTGTGTGGCTTAGACAAGCCAAGAGAGATGGTAATGTGAAATAACTGATGTAATGTTTGTTATATAATAAAAACCAACATAGCCATGCAGGTCCCTCTACAACCATTTGTAGACATTTATATTAAGTTATGTCTGCAGGATATACAGAATAACAGGATCATGTCCCTATTAATGTTTGCTAATCTTAGATTCCCTCCTGATTATGGTAAATACTATATAAACATGTAGCAAGTATTGAACAAAGGATGAATGGATATTTGAGGTGTTTCAGTCAGTAATAGCTTGATCTACCTACATCACAAACTAAGTCATAACTAGTGGACAGTCCACCCTTCGAAAGATGTTGTAAGTTGACAGGAATTGCTGCCACAAACACTGTTTGTCCACAAACTTGGAACCCATTGTTGGTGACTCTAAGCTTTACAATTTGATGCTGCCCACTTAAAACATTGGTCAAGTATTTTTTTCCAGGCAGATAAGCCAGCGAGTTGTTGGCTCTCATTGTTTACGTGGAAACGGCTTGCAACTGGCTATAAAAACACTGCAGGTTACTACTGGAAATAACAGCAATTTAGTTAATTGCTTGTGAGTCCTTCCTCATTCCCTGCTGTTTTTAGACGGTGATCTGTTGCAGAAAATTTGTTGCAGCTACAAAGTCGCCTGTGTGTACCAGCCTTCACAGAAACTTAATCTGTGGTATTATTTATTAATATAACCTAATACATGTATGTTTGTGTCCTCCTGATTGCTCCATCAGTTTTTTTAATTGTTTAATGTTTTGAAAGATATAATGCATAAATACTTATTTGTATGCATCTATAAATGTAAGCTACTCTCTGGGGCGTGAAATGATTTGTTCAAAAGTTCTGATTCCGTAACGTCAAGCAAGAGTTTACAATATATTAGATGACTGAATGACACTCTTCACGAGTGTAACATATTTACATAAACCCTGAAAATAAAGTGTCACATATTACTAAGAATCAGTGGCACTGATGCAATTTGTGTTTCAAAGATGTCACTGGCCCCTAGAGACTTGATAGGCTGCATTATCATTCAACCAACAAAACGACTGATCGGTAGGGGAGGGGAGCACATTAATTAGAGGGTATGTTTCGTGTTCTTGTTCGGTACATGAATAAGAAGCCCCCATACTTATTTGCCCTTGTTTTTCCAGCTTACAGAAACTTACTTGTGATCTAGACATAGTTCTTCTTTTTAGTGGTAGGTATTTGTGTGCTTAATAATAGTTTATGAAGTGCAAAGTTACTAGACCTGATTATGTAAATGATTGGTTTAAGGTTTTCTCTTGTGTCTAGCGTGGAACACTACTTATATGAGGTGACTTTAATTGGTGTAATTTTCTTGGTATTTACTAGTGACTGATAATTTCTTACAACTATAGATACCCTTAAATAAGTGCCTCCCTCTTCTGTCACTCTTGTGTTTGCCTTGTAATTTTATTTAGAGTCTCTTTAATTTGTTTCCCCATAGCTTCCAAATCTGGTGCCTCCTTTAATGCCAACCATGATGCTACCCACGGTAACAACAAGTACTAGTACGGTAAGTATTTTCACTTTAGAAATGTTATATGGGAATTGTATTCGGTACTAAAGCTTCACTACCACCTAAGAGAATATTTCCTAAGGTGCCATCTACCCCCAGCCGGAACCCTCGGGCTACTCCGTGCAACCGTTTTTTGGGCACCTCTGTTTCTGTTGCAGCCCTAGCTGAAAACAGCAAGTAAAGGGGTGTGAGTGGGAGAACCAATCATAAGTTTAATTTATGAGACAGCGGCTTGTGATTTGTCCTCCTGCCCACTCCCCTCCTCTGCTGCTATTTAAAGATTGGGAGCTTTATTCATTTGCCAATTCTGTATTACAGAACAAGCACAGTGCTGGTAAAATGGCTGCATGTGGAAGCTACTGGGGCTCTGGATACAGGGTGGGGACACCTATATTTAACTATGTGGTAGTGCTGGTTTAATTTGAAAGAAACTGGATACTTAAGGTATATCAAGTTTAAGTGAATGTTTATTAAATAAAATAAGAAATAAGTATTTTTATGAAGCATTGATTTTCCATTTTTATTTCACCACCAAAACTGCTGACAGCAGCAAATATAAGTTTACCAGACATAAGTGCCCCTATTCTTCCAATTCTGATTAGATAACAATTAAACACAATGCAGTAGTTCACAGCTTCGAAAACTCTACTAAAAGTTAGTATGGTTTCCAAACATTGTTTGTGCTGAGTGTAGAAGCTTAAAGTCAATAAACATAGTTAAGGTAACATAAAACATCATGGCTGAATTTAACAGTAAGCATTCAACTATATGTCCCCTGATTTTTTTTTTTACTGGAAGGGGCACTATCATAAAATGTGTGAATATTTGATATAGGATGGTGTCCTGTAATCAATTTTGCAACGTTATAAAATGGCAATTTTGTTTTCTCTCACCTGTTATCATTTGGAATCACTGTCTGCAGGTCTCACTGTGAAAAACAACTTGCAGGATTTTAACATGTGTTCAACCCTGTGACTACCTGTTTTCCCCCTTTTTTAATCTTCTTTTTAAATACACGTGTGCAAAAACACACGTGTGACGTGTTTAAACAGAAATTCAAATTATACACAATATTCATTATAATGTGTAATTTGTATTAGTTTTAAGTTTTTGTTTGTTTAGTAAATGGTCTCTTTAATATCTGTTCCTATCCGCTATTTATGCAAATCGGCAGAGAATGCTTTGTAGTGATTGCTATAAAATATGTTGATGATTCTGCTGAGGCAAACACACAGATCTGTTCACTTTAACCAGCCAGGAATCTTCAATGAATGTGCTACGGTTCTTACTGCTGCTGACATGTGGTGATTTGGTTGGTCAATTTTTTTCTTGTTCTTTTTACATCCTAATTGGCTGAACTTTGTTCCATGTGACACCCAAACTGCCACCAACAATTTTAAACATGTGCAAGCCAAATATAAATAAACTCGCCAAAAACAATTCTAAAAAATGCTGAAACACAGTTTATATCAGTCTACAGTTTATATCATTAGTGCTTCTGGCCTGTTATAAAGTCTATAAATCAGGCAAACTGTATTGTACCCAATGCAAACTGAATATCGTAATTAGAACCTTACCAAACAATTGTCATTTATCACTTTCAGAGCAGAAAGTATTGGTAAGATGTGTCTCTAGTCTACCTACCAACCACTAGTCAGTTAAAAAGTGTCAATCTCCTTTTTTTATTCTTAGTTGCCATGGCTGATATTTAAATGATAAAATGCAGGATTTCTATGTATTCATCATAAGGACATTGTTGTTGGTCTCCAGTCAAATGATTTATTGATTAATTTTGATACCGCTTGTCTAAAATAGTGTTATCATGATGGCCAAGGATCTTGATTTAATTTAATTTCTGGTAAAAGCAAAAGATTTAGTTCAAAGAAATAGGGACCTCTTTATTATGATCAGCCCTTTTTTGGTCATCTGTAACATATGTAAAAAATACCTTATCACCACAGTTTCTAAGAATTTTTTTTTTGCCAAATTTAGGCTTTAATTTCCACTAAAGTATAGAAAATAAAATGTTTAAAAATATATATATATATATATTTTTTTTTTAACTCTAATAGTGTTTTTATTGTTTTTTTTTTCCAAGAGTTATGGGGTACAGAAAGTGGGGTAGGGGAAGGACATAAAAATAAGAGGGTAGAGGGGGTACATAGGGAGGAACACATTAGACACTACAATATCTGTGATACACTCTAGGTATGAAAAAGGTAGGCTACCTCACAATAAAATGTATTTCTTAAATAATGAAAAATATTTTAAAGTGTTTTTTTATATATAAATTCAAATAAGGCATTTGTTAACATATTAAAATCATTTAAATATTCATCTGTTAACAGAATGGATTTTGCAGCGGTACAAGTTCCGCCACAATAATTGTATAATTTTCGTGGGTAATCCTTTACTGGCAAAAGCAAAAATAATGAAAATTAGAAAATTGTGCTTACCGGCCACCTTCAGGTTCACTCACATGACTTCTGGTCAGCAGCCAGCAGTACTCCATGTACTGCAGCCGAAGAAGAGAAAGGTAAGGGGTTGAAGAGGACAGAAGTGGAAGAAGGGGGTGACAGAGAAGGTGCAGGACAAGAGGAATAGTTTTGTGTGTATAATCTGCAAATTTAACCTGCGCATGCCTGGAACCTGGACCATACGCAACTAAACACAGAAATGTTCAATTCATCGTCGTATGCAAAGGACACTTACTACAGCTTACAATTTTTGGGAGGGATGGGGTGGGGAAGGGGCACTCGGCAGTAATCAATGTACAATAGGGGCATGCCAAACTGGAGTGCATGCAGCCAGGGCCGGACTGGGACTAAAAATCAGCCCTGGCATTTATAGCACACAGGCCCACGTGTTGTGAGCTCCATGCACTATATTGTTGCGCACTGATGCTGGCGCAGTGCGCGTTGCTGCTGCTGTACAACATGATATAGTATGAGTGTGTGTGTGAGGGGGGTATTTATTTATCCTAATGACCCTCAACATTACATTGTTAGCACCCCAATTACATCAATAAATACCATGACAATACATTATTAGTGCCCAAATTACAGCAATAAATAACCCCGCACACACACTCATATTACATCAATCACCCCCACATTACAGCAACCGGCATCACACCCCACATTACAACAACCGGCATCACCCCCCACATCACAGCGTCCAGCATCACCCCCCACATTACAGCATCCAGTATGACCCCCTACATTACAGCATCCAGCATGACCCCCCACATTACAGCACCCAGCATCACCTCCCACATTACAGCATCCAGCATCACCTCCCACATTACAGCATCCAGCATGACCCCCCACATTACAGCATCCAGCATGACCCCCCACATTACAGCACCCAGCATCACCTCCCACATTACAGCATCCAGCATGACCCCCCACATTACAGCGTCCAGCATCACTCCCCACATTACAGCGTCCAGCATCACTCCCCACATAACAGCACCCAGCATCACCCCCCACATTACCGCAACCAGCATCACCCCCACATTACAGCGTCCAGCATCACCCCCCACATTACAGCAACCAGCATCACCCCCCACATTACAGCATCCAGCATCACCCCCCACATTACAGCATCCAGCATCACCCCCCACATTACAGCATCCGGCATCACCCCCCACATTACAGCATCCGGCATCACCCCCCACATTACAGCATCCGGCATCACCCCCCCACATTACAGCATCCGGCATCACCCCCCACATTACAGCATCCGGCATCACCCCCCACATTACAGCATCCGGCATCACCCCCCACATTACAGCATCCGGCATCACCCCCCACATTACAGCATCCGGCATCACCCCCCACATTACAGCATCCGGCATCACCCCCCACATTACAGCATCCGGCATCACCCCCCACATTACAGCATCCCGCATCACCCCCCACATTACAGCAACCAGCATCAACCCCACATTACAGAAATACCCTCTCCTACTTATTAACAATACTAAGCCCCAAACACACTAGAACATTGCCGTCACCACACCACCCCATACTACAGCAATACCACCAATTATACAGGCGCCACTGTAGGAAACCAATGTTTTGCTTTTTTCAAAACAACAGAATACATACACACATATAGGTAACAGGTACCCTTTTTCCTCAATTAAATAGTAATGGCAGAATTTTCATGAATCATTCCACATGAAATAAAACTCTAACATATATCTAACAAAAAAACCATAACTATTGAATGATCATTTGAACCCACACGGCCACATTAAAAGTATTTCCATCTACAGCAAAATGTCAGAGAAGATAATATGGCAGAAGTTCATATTATGCCACACCATAGTGCGCCCAGTTCATATTATGCCACATCGTAGTGCCCCAAGGTCATATTATGCCATAATAGTGTCCCCAAATAACATTATACCATAGTAGTGCCCACAAATCATTAGTAGTGCCCAGACAAAAACTCATTCACAAAAAAAAATTGTACAGCATATCAGATACTGAGTGTGTAAGTCCCAGGAGCAGCTTAATACACCATTTACAATGCAAACATAAATAGATATATTGACACAATCAGATAAAATTTATGACAAGCAATGTTTTTTCCTCTTAATTAAAAATCTTTGTACAGATAAATATGCAAGAAACATTACAGCGCAATAATGAGCAATACATAGTGTTTTAAACGTCATTGGATACACAGTAGTGCCCCCCGTTCAAGAAAGGATGGTTAAAAACACATTGCACACGAGAAAATATTTGAACTTACCTGATTATGGCATCCTGTGTTCTGTTCTCCTACTGGGTGCGCTGGGCGAGGAGGGATCAGCAGATGTCAGCTCACAGGCAGTCGGGAGCAGGAACAGAGGGCAGTGGTCGAAGCGGAAATTTAGAAGTGGGGGTATGGAAAATATAAGTGAATTGTCCCCTCTGTGCATTCCTATTCTTCATTACTACTTGTGTTTTATGATGGCTGTATCCCTGACATTCCCATTCTTAAGATGTCTCTCCCTTTACACTTTCTTTTACCTATGTCGCTGCACCATCTTCTCCTTTGTCCCTCTCACTTAACCCCCTGCACCACCTTCTCCCCTGGCTCTCTCACACGTCTTCCTGCACCACCTTCTCCCCTGGCACTCTCACACGTCTTCCTGCAACACCTTCTCCCCTGGCACTCTCACACGTCTTCCTGCACTGTCTACCCCCCTGGCACTCACACGTCTTCCTGCACCCTCTACCCCCTGGCTCTCTCACCCCTCTTCCTGCAACCCCTACCTCCCTGGCTCTCTCACCCCTCTTCCTGCACCCCCTACCTCCCTGGCTCTCTCACTCCCTCTTCCTGCACACCCTTCTCCCCTGGCTCTCTCACCCCTTCTTCCAGTGCCCCCTACCCCCTGGCTCTCTCACCCCTCTCCCAGCACTCCCTGGCTCTCTCACCCCCTCTCCCAGCACCCCCTACCCCCTGGCTCTCTCACCCCCTCTCCCAGCACCCCCTACCCCCTGGCTCTCTCACCCCCTCTCCCATCACACCCTACCCCCTGGCTCTCTCACCCCTCTCCCAGCACCCAATAGCTCTCTCACAGCACCCCCTTCCCCTTTGGCTTTCTCATCCCCTTTCCCAGCACCCCCTTCGGCTTTCTCATCCCCTCTCCCAGCACCCCCTTCCCCTTTGGATCTCTCATCCCCTCTCCCAGCACCCCCTTCCCCTTTGGATCTCTCATCCCCTCTCTCAGCCCCTCTCCCAGCACCCCCTTCCCCTTTGGCTTTCACCCCCTCTCCCAGCACCCTCTTGCTCTCTCACTCCCTCTCCTAGCACCCCTTTTGGATCTCTCATCCCCTCTCCCAGCACCCCTTTCGGATCTCTCATCCCCTCTCCCAGCACCCCTTTCCCCTTTGGATCTCTCATCCCCTCTCCCAGCAACCCCTTCCCCTTTGGATCTCTCATCCCCTCTCCCAGCAACCCCTTCCCCTTTGGATCTCTCATCCCCTCTCCCAGCAACCCCTTCCCCTTTGGGTCTCTCATCCCCTCTCCCAGCAACCCCTTCCCCTTTGGGTCTCTCATCCCCTCTCCCAGCAACCCCTTCCCCTTTGGGTCTCTCATCCCCTCTCCCAGCAACCCCTTCCCCTTTGGGTCTCTCACCCCCTCTCCCAGCAACCCCTTCCCCTTTGGGTCTCTCACCCCCTCTCCCAGCACCCCCCTCCCCTTTGGATCTCTCACCCCCTCTCCCAGCACCCCCTTCCCCTTTGGATCTCGCACCCCCTTGCTCTCTCACCCACTCCCCCAGCAGCCCCTACCCCCTGGCTCTCTCACACTGGTGATCCCCGAGCGCAACTCGCGGCACCCCCGCAGCTCCCCCTCCCCCAAAAATCGCGGCACCGCCGCGGGCCCCCTCCCCCGAAAATCGCGGCACCCCCGCGCCCCCCCTCCCCCAAAAATCGCGGCACCCCCGCGACCTCCATTCAGAAAAAAAAAATCTGGAAACTGATTGCTTTTAAGTGCAACGGGGGAGGGAGCGCAACAGAGGTAGCTGGTTCCCGGGGAGGAACCAGCTACCATGAAGACAGGAGTCGGGCCAGCCCATATAGCCATCGGCCCTCCATTTGCCAGATGGCCAGTCCGACCCTGCATGCAGCCACATCCAGTTCAGGCTCTGGGCATCTTCGAGGTACTTGTGTTTATGCTGTATCTCTTGCTTCAGCTACAAGGATAGTCTAAGTCCTTGTCCCTAGTGATAACATGCGTTTACCATCAGGAGCAACTGTAAAAATTTATTTTAGGTTCAGTAGACATTAAAAACATCCTAATAAATGTATTTAATGGGGGAAAAACACTTTTTTTTTTAAACTGTTTTATCATTAATGCCTATATTATTATATTAACAGGTGACATTAATTCAACAGGTTTTTTTTTTCTGTGCAGTCTTTTGCAAATTTATATTCCACATACGTATCCCATCAAAAAATGTGTTTGAAGCTTAAACCACATCAGATCAAACTTTGGTGCCACATCCATTTTGTTTGTAATATTATTATTATTATTATTATTATTATTGTTATTTAGTTTACTTTGCCAAAGACAAAAAAGGAACTGTTATGCGTAGTTGGTCTGTCTTTCTGCAATTGTGTATTCATTACACTCTACTCACCGGCTTGCAATATCCCACAATGGAATATTCACTATAATACAACTTGGACAATGTGAACTTATATTATCTACTTATTATTATATATATATATATACTATATACTTATTATTTCTTTTAAATATGTCACCTTTCTTTCAATTTCCAATGTCTTTCACTAAGGAAAACAGAAGGACTTGCTAGTAGTACCAGCAATCATATCTTGTTCACTCAATCAGGCTCAGGTATTGAAGGCTAATTCCACGCAATACTAAAATTGTAGTTTTGTGTGGAGTTACATGATCTAAAATAAAATGCTTTATATTACGTTATACCTGAAGATGCTTGCTAAATGTGGTGATTTGGTGGATACCCAGATGCGTGTACCTGATACTTCATTTGGCTTTGTTGGGAGTTGTCATAGTCCTTCCTCCATGCATGTCTCAATAGCATAGATGGGAAGTTCACAGGGAGGGTGCTTTGATGAAACAAACAAAATCCACCCGTGCAGTAGAGAGGATCTCCTGTTCTGACTGTCATATGCATGGTGCGAACCTGCCAAATTCCACCAAGCACCAGTAAATAAAGATTTGTATTTTATTTTAGGTCACCTAATTCCATCCAAATCTATTTTTTAGTTTTAGTTGGCGTTTGGTTTTACTAGTAAGGATATATCATACGTTGCAAAATATGTGACATGAACAATTTGAAATAGAATGAAAGATACAGGTACTGGAGTACACGCAGGAACCAAAGTACTACCATTTTTCTCACTGAGGTGAGAGCTATCCTATGAAGAAAAACAGGTTTTGACAGCTGTAATACGCTGCGAAATATGTTGTTCATATTTCTTTATCTTCATATGTTGGGATACCTTTTAATGTAGTTTATGTAAATGAGACACCTATCATTGAGTTATAATGCCTCATTTTTCTCATGCTTTCCTCACTTTTGCTTTTTATTGGATAACACATGTACTGTTGCCCCAACGTTTTGATATGTAGTTTAGGCGTAGTATGATATCTAAAGAGACTTGTTAATCTCCTTTGTAAATTATATGAGTAAGCATATAGTGCTGAATTGCCCATTTCTTTTTTTGCTTCTAAATTAAAATGACATCACTATATGAATCCTTTGAGCACCCATATGTCTAAAGCAGGTTGTGACTTCTATAAATGGCAAGTTCCTGCGTGCATGAATAATACTTCAATTTTTCTCTTAGCAGGCGACTGCTCCAGGAGCAGAGTCTGTGAGCTGTGAGTATACTGTTGTGGTGAGAGGGAAGGAGGGCCATACGGGAGACAGGGATCTCTGGAGTGTAGAACACTGTACATATTTCAGTTTTCCTGTTTAGCCTTTTACAACTTACATGTTAACATACCTTACTGCTTTGATTTCCCTTCCTTTGGAAGTTTTGTATTGTAAGCCCCGAAACGCTCATTTTCTTTTTTTTTCTCATGTGTTTTGATTGTTTTCAGCTCCGGTGACTCAGCCAGTTACCACCGTGAGTAGCTTAAATATTTCTCCTTAAATCTTTTCTGCTTTGTAAAACTTTGTGCAGAATTGATAGAATGTTGCAGAATCCAAATGATTTGTATCTATTATGATGATAAATGACTAGAAATTTCCATAAAAATAAAGTAAATTTTGTAATAAATCTTTGAATTTTGATGGCAGACATGTTCATAGAGTTCTCATAGACAAATTGGATCACTGTGGTTAGCAAACCTGCACTGCTGATAGTGTGGTCATGCTAAAATTATGTAAATAGAAAGTCAATCCTGTTACTATTTTATCCAATCTGAGGGACACTGCTACCCTGGGTTGTATAAGGACTCAAGAGTTGGCTCTTAGAACAGTTTCATTAACTATTTAACTGTTGACAGAAGCATCTTCCCTCTGCAACCCCAGTAGCTCCTCAGTGTTTTTTAAGTGGCAGGGGAGGAGCAGGCCCCTTCACATCAGGGCTGCACACTGGTAGCACATTTATGTGGCGGTAGGCACATCGCTGAGGCCCAAGCTATCTTAAGCTTGGGTGGCTAGAGAGATGGAGACTTGCTCAAACTAGCTTGCGAATGGTCTGCAAGACTCTGACTTGCTTCCTCTGGCACTGCATCTGAAGGAAGCCTCAGGGCATCTCTATGAGGCAGCTCAGAACACAGCCTCCATTTCTTCCTCTATCCCTGCATTAGCTGTTGCAGTCAGGAGGACTCTGGTTGCATTCCTGGGATGCTGATGCGGAATCCCAAGAAGTCCTTAAAATCCCTTCCCTATGCAGGCTCTGTTCTTTTTGGTTTGGAGCTGGATGACATCATATGTCAGGCTACAGGCGGTAAGAGCACCTTCACTCCCTGTAAATGCTCCCAAGCCCCAAGGACTCCGGTTTCAGACCTTTCGAGGTGGCTCTGCCCCCTGTGGACAGTCTACCAGAGGTTAGCCGCTTGTGTACAGGGATCACCCTCAGAGGGCCAGATCCTCCTTTTCTGCTGAGGCAACAGGGCCTAAAAACTCTGAAAAACCTGCAACCTGACAGGGTTCGTCCCCACCTTGTGACCACAGGAGTTGGGGGACTCCTGCTGTTGTTCAAGGACCAATGGGCAGCTTCCTCTCAAGATTGTTGGATGACAGGGATCATGCAGCAGGGTTAGATAAATGTTCAGTATCTACACCCCTGGCTGTTTCTTTTACACCACACTTCCGTGTAATAAAGTGAGAAGACTGACTTTGCTATAATCAATCGCTTCTTTCTGTGGGCGTTATTTGCCAGTTTCGAGAGGGGCAGCAAGGCCAATGTGTCTATTGAAACCTTTTTCTGGTTCCCAAGCCAGACAGCTCATTTCTCAACCTGAAACTGAATTTTCATCTGTGGATTGACAAATTTTGCATGGAGTCCTTAAGGTCAGTGATCAACGGGTTGGAACTCAATGAGTTTTTGGCCTCAGTCAAAGTCTGAGACATTTATCTCTATGTGCTAATGTGGGAGGGGCATCAGTGACTTCTCAGATTTGTGGTGGGGGACTCCTATTTTAAATTCAGGGTGCTTCCGATCAGCTTTGCCACGTTGACACATGACTTTACAAAGATCATAGCTGTGCTGTTGCATTCTATGGGAGTGTCTATCGTCCCCTTCCTGGGAGATTTGCTAATAAAGGCAGAATTGGCTCAGACCCTTAGTTTCCATCTGTCTCTGACAATCAAGGTCTGGATCCTGAACTTCCAGGAGTTCCCTCTCAGTGGATGGTGTTCCTTGGCCTTATCTTGGACACCAGAGCGCAGAAGTGTTCCCTCTGAACAGCAAGGTGCGCTCTTTTTAGGCTTGGCAAGGAGGGTCCTAGGCCGATTACCTCAGGAGACGAGCCACAATTCCAGGATAATGGTCTCTGCATTCAGAGGTTTTCTGCTGGTTAATCCAGAAGTGGGGTTTTCCAGACGTGGACCTCATGGCGTCTCGCCACAGCCCCTTAGGTACCCAGGTCCTGCTCCAGAACCAGGGAACCCTTGGCACTGCGCAGTGGATGTTTTTAGCATGCCATGGACATATATGCTTGAGGAATCTGTTCGTCCCCATTCCGATGCTTCTCAGAGTACTACATCGGGTCAAGCAGGAGGGGATTACAGTGATCTTGATTGGCCCTGTATAGCCTGGTACACAGGCATCCTGTGGGTTAGGGGTGTTGTCTGCCTCTTTGCAATGTCTTCCTGCTCCAGGTTCCCTTTCGGCACCAGGATCGGATGGCTTTACCAGTGTGATTGTTAAGGCCAGCCTCTGCACGTCCAGGGATCAGTCCTCCTGTGTAGTAGATACCATGTTGCGGGCCAGAAAATTCTGTCTCCATTCGCAATTACCACAGAGTATAGCGGAACTACGTTCGTGATATGAGCGGAGGGCCTGTCATATGGAGGCTTTTTGGCACTCCAGGATCCTGGCCTTCTTGCAGGATGGTTTACATGCCGGCCTTTGGCTCAGCTTCTTGAAGGTACCGGTGTCTGCCCTTTTGATATATTTTCAGAGGGAGCTGGCAGGGAATCTGGAGGTGCAGACCTTCCTCCGGCGAGGTCTCTACATCCAGCCCCCTTACGTGCCTTTCATGGCACCTTGGGACTGGAACTTGGTTTTTGGTGTCTTTCTGGCTTCTCCTTTTGAACCGTTGGAGATGAACTTGGAACGTGGTCTTTTTCCTTGCCATTGTTTCTGGCGAGGAGAGTTTCAGGACTTGGTGCTCTTTCTTGTTATTCACCCTTTCTGGTTTTCCATGATGATAGGGCTGTGTTGCACATAGTTCTCTCCTTTCCGCCCATGGTTGTTTCCAGATATCACCTCAATCAAGAGATTGAGGTCTCTGCCTTTCATTATGCAGCTACCTCTACTGGTCAGGGTTGCTTAGCACTAGTGGATGTTGTTCATGCTCTGTGGATTTACGTGAACAGAACGTACACTGTGAGGCAGACAGATTCCCTTTTTGTTTTGTATGAGGCTCACAAGAGGGGCTGGTCAGCTACAAAAGAAACCATCACATGGTGGATAACGTCCACTATCGGACAGGCTTATGCTAGTTCTGTCCCTGGATGGATAGCTGTGTATTCTACTTGCTCTGTGAGGTCTCTTGGGCTGCGCATATCGGGGCTTTGGCAGATTAGTTCTGCTGTGCGGGCCACCTGGTTATCTGTCTACACTTTTACCCGTTTTAATTGTTTTAATGTTTTTGAGTCTCTGGACACAAGTTGGGTTGATAATTCGTTCTCTTCCTTGGGTGACTACTTTTGAACGTCCACATGGTAGCAGTGTCCACAAGTTTGGATGAAAGAAGATTTTTATACTTACAATAGTTCTGTTTCTCTGATCCCATCTGGGGACACTGCGTTCCCTTCATTTCCACTCTTTCTGCTGTTCTCATGTTGGTAGTTTTTCTGGTTCCTTTCCATGGGTTTTTTGCATTACACTGTGGAACTTCAGTTAGGAGGAGCTTCTGTCAACAGTTTAATTAACTATTTAGGTTCCAACTCCTGAGTACCCTCATGCAACCCATGGTAGCACTGTTCGTCAAATGGAATCAAAGAAACTAATTTATTGTTTAAGTATAAAAATCCTCTTTTTAAATCTGAGTTTTTACAGATCATGTTATACTTAACAATCATCTACTCCTAACATGTAATCGATCTTGTGACAAATGGCACATAACAGATTTTACTTTGGCATGTTTTATTCAAAGAGCAATATAAGCCAATATGAAGTAGCCATGTGTGAAAAATTAAGTAGATCCGATTATTTAGTAACTGATTTTTAGCTGCAATAAGTTGAAGTAATAATTTTTGGTATGAGTTTATCAGTCTCTTAAAACATATTTGGCCCACTTCTCCTTACAACACTGCTTTGGTTTATTGATGTTTGAGTGCATTTTCTTATGTACACCTCTATTAGGGTCCTGCCACAACATCTCTATGGGGATCAGATCTAGACTGTGGCCATTCCAAAACCTTTTTCAGCCGTTCAGTTGTAGATATGATTGTGTGCTTAGGATGATTGTGCCGTTTTTATGATCCAGTTTTGGCTAACCTTAAGTTGTCAGACAGATGTCCTCTAGAATACATCAAAATAAAGAGGATAAAGTGGATAGTGATTGCTAGACAAGCAGATCTTGTGGCTGCAAATAACTCCAAATTATCACCCCTCTACTACTGTGCTTGATATGAGGTTCTTGTGGTGCATTAATTTTAAACAACTCCATTTTGGTCTCATCTGTCTAGAGAACTTTCTTCAAGAACTCTTGTGTTTCATTATTATTTTTTTTGCAAACCTAATCTATACTGCAGTGCTTTTGAACAAAAGTGTTTGCTTCTGATTTATTTAGCTAGAGACAGGTCAAACAAAACCCCCTCGCAGTGAGTATATAGCCAGCATCTTCCCTTCCTCCTTGTCTTTCTCTGTCTCTCCAAGCTAGACAGGTCAGGTGCAGAAAACTTTGTTTTTTAGGTAGTGCAGGGCTTACTTGAGGTGTAAGCTGAGGTAGGGATGGCAATCCAGGAACCTCCGCACTGCTACCTCTGGGATCAGCATTGGTTATGTATAGAGCATTTTTAAAAATTGCGCCACTGCAGGCTGGAACAGGCTTCTGCACGTGCGCGCACTGGATCATCAAAGGACGTCAGGAAGCGGCAGTTTGAACTCGGGACTACTACAAAAAGCGTTTCCTGTTTAGATGAATAGCACTGTAAATCAGGAGGACTGCAACATCATGTCATTCAGTAAGATGGAGCTACTTTGTTACTTAGTAATAGTGTTTCTATTTCCAGCACTCTTGAAATACCTGGGGACAGCAAGATAAAACACAAAATTTGTGCACCTTATGATAAAGCCTTTGTAATAGAATCTGAAGGGAAAGATCAGCCACCGCAGCAATTTAAAGAACTAATTGGATGAAAAAAATAATTTGTAACCCACGCAAACACAGAGAGAACATACAAACTCCACACAGATAAGGCCATGGTCGGGAATTGAACTCATGACCCCAGCGCTGTGAGGCAGAAGTGCTGAACACTTCGCCACAGTACTGCCCATGAGCGGTAGCTACATTTTTGGCAAAGAAGGCTCAGGATTCTGCTTCAGAGTTGTGCAAAGCAGCAGGATTGATATCCTTCCATACCTTTTCCAGTCATCACCTTGATGTTGGATCATTAGGAGATTCCCAGTATGGCAGACATGTTATTCAGTAAGCCACTAGATAATTCTTTATGCAGCATATATGGACTTATTGGTTCTTTGTAGCAACACCAGTGTATTGCTTTAGTACAGGCCTGTCCAACCTGCGGCCCTCCAGGTGTTGTGAAACTACAAGCCCCAGCATGCTTTGCCAGCAGACAACCAGTTGATAGCTGGAAGGGCATGCTATGACTTCACAACATCTGGAGGGCCGCAGGTTGGACAGGCCTGCTAGTACATCCCATGGTAAAGCTGCCAAGAAGTGTTTGTAAATGGCCTTGTAACACTTTCCAGACTGATGATCTACAACTTGTAATTTTCTACTAGGACAGTGAAACCAGGACCTCTGTGCATTTGGAGCAGGAGTTTTGTATTGTCTATCCCTATGTTGTATTGTGTTCACTGCCTCTTTCTTCTGCTCAAACCTATAGATTGCTGGCTCATTTTGTGGCTTCTTCATGTATCAATCCCCGCGTTAGATCTGTTTTGCTGACATGTGTATTGTTGTATTTCTGCTTGTCCTGGTTCTGTCTCAGTTCTTGTCTTAATCTGTGGCCTTGAGTCTTCTGTTTTGCTACTGTATGTGTTTTGCGTACCCTGGTTCCCTGTTACTAAGTGGGACTTGACCTGTTGTTGCTGCTGCACTCCCTACTTTTGCTGCGGTGGTCCATCGCCTTCAATTTGCCCTGCTGGAGTTCTAGCGTTCCTCATGAGACGCCAAGTCCTGTGGGCAACATGGTACCTGTAGGCAGACCTGAGAGGAAAGTCAGCTGCTATTATTGTGCCTGTGTCCTTTTTATGTTTATATTAACTGCAGGAATTGTCCCCAGTCTACCCCACTACCTGTTTCATTCAATTATCAGTAAGATCACAGTGCACTTGGATCCTAAACCGTGGTTTGTTTGAGCAGGCCTTAAGTAGGCCTGGAGATTGTGGGAAATCATTGCAGCTATGCTCGTATGGCAAAGAACACAGACGAGAAGGAGGAGATAGCGAAAATAATAGAACATAGGGAGAGAAATACCACAGCACCTGCTCAAAAAACCCAGAAGCTAAGAGCAGGAACCAATGCACAGATCTCCTGTGAACCTTACACAACAGGCGTGGTCGGGATTCGAACTCATGACCCCAGTGCTGAGGCAGAAGTGTTAACCACTAAGCCACCGTGCTGCCCATTTAGAAACAACAGCAGGAAGACCATGTGAAATCACAGAGCGGGGTCAACAACTGCTAAGGTGCATAAAGTTGCCATAACATAAAATTGTTAGGAGTTGTTGAGGACTAGATGATTGTTAATTTTGTCCCGATATGTAAAACACAGATTTTTTTTTTAAAAAAAGGCAATACTTTGTTTATTACTTGACTGTAGATGTGTCCTGTCTGAGGGTAGAATAACTATGGGCTTTTCTTTGTTTTTGTTTTTTTGTTACTTGTTTTGTAAATTATGAACATGATTGTTTAATATTTTCATTTTGTTTGTTTTAATATAGAAGATTTGGAATTTTAATCTCGCCCATTTTATATTTTACAATTTGTAATTACTTGTAATTACTAATTAAAGAGAATGTTTGTTCATTCCTGTCAGTGTTTAACTGAGCACCTATGTGAGAACATGTAGTGTATTTGAGATAAGAATGGGTACAAGCTCTATGTGTATTCTTTGTATGAGAGCAGTTCCTTAAGTGTCTGTATACTCTCACCTCCTTTTACACTGTCTACTTGCAGATACCGAAGATGACTGTGGATGACAGTTCACCCTCTCAGGACATTCCAAAAAAGGTTTCTCCTTGATTCTAGGAACATTTTTTCCGCCTTACTTCCAACCTGAAAAAAATACAAATTTCCACTGGCATATAGCAAGATGTCATGTTTCCTGGTTACTGCAAATATTTAACCTTTCCCACAAAACTTTTATTTTTAGTTGTAATTAATGCTTTCATGATTTAAGGTGTTTTAGATTTCCATGACCCGATTGGTTTTTCAATTTATGCAATGCGTCGTTTACTCCAGGAATTACATTTTTAATACTTGGTTGACACAGGTGATTATCATATATTTTCCAGATCAATAAGACTTTTGTGTTTGGAATGCATACAAATATATATTTTTATTTTCGTTGAATCATGGATAGAAATATGGGCACATATATGAAAAATACACTTTCCCATGATTTTACACCTAGTTATTATCATGCTGCCTTTTTTTCTCGTTGTGTAGTAAATGATGGCGAACAACAAAATGTAAAAAAAAGTGTATTAAAGCCAGTGGTGTAATGGATCATTACATGACACAACTTCTTCTATATGCAACCAGAACCTGAAGTCCATATTCTAATTGTTTTCCTAATTTATATTCAAGTCATCAAGCATTTATTTAAACAGTAGAATAATAGACAATGAGAATTGCATCATATTTACTGAAAAACAGGTTGTAGTGTGCAGTGGGTCAATAATGAAAAATAGGGACATTTCCTTGGACTGAAATGTGTTTTAACTGTCTTGGAAATTAAGGAGAGTTTAAATCCTCCTCTTCTACTACAAATCTAACCTTCCTATCTTGATGGTGACGCCATCATTCTTCTATCCGCAGTTGACCCCTTGTCCCCTGTCCTTGGTGTGAAACCTTAATTAGACAAATCTTTATTTTGATATGATATATATTTATACATGTTATTAGGTTACCTTTAAGATGTCTTTTTTTCTAAAGCAAGCAATCCTAGTTTTTCTAGCCTCTCAATAATTTAACTCCTCCATTCCCTTTATTAAAGAGGTTTCCTGCCCCTTAACCCTCTCAAGTTCTCCTATGTCCTCATTACAGTGAGGTGTCCAAAACTGTACTCCATATTTAACATGTGAACTATCTAGTGACATTTACAATTGTAATATTAATACTATGTTTGCATCAAATGCATGTATCCTTCTTTCTATCAACCCATGATTGTATTCACATTTGCAGACACTGCCCAGCACTTTGTCCTGCTAATCTGCTTTCTGTCACATAGTATTCCTAAGTCATTTTCTGTGTCAGTCTTCCCTAATTGTATTCCTTTAATAAGTCTATTACATTATTTGTGAGATTAATATGGCAGTTAAGAAAATCTCTCCCACTGCAGAGGGTCACATCAGTTTAAGGTTACATGATGTCTTATGCTACCTTCACACATAGTAATCCTGAGCCAAGAGCCAAATGACAGAGTAACTGCCCAATTTGGAAATACACATTATTGATCATTTAGTGCTTGAGCCCAGTGGTCAGACCACTTCAGGCTATTGGTGTGCTTGTAAGATGGCAGCAAATGCAGACCGGTAGAAGTCACCTTCACCACTTGCCTAGCATTGATGCAATAATTTCATTTACAACAGGCTAGGTTTGGGGCGACACAAATGTACACAGCAATTGTAGCCAATGTATGCTGTGATATTAGCTCATAGACTAGGGATAAGACTAGCCCTGCTATCTTCTTAAACTATGACTTGTTATCCTGAGATCATGTGAAGAATTGTTTCAGAAAACCAAATAAAATAATATTTTATTGCCTAATGTGCTTGTTGAAGTTACAAATGTATTTCTTAATCTATTTATTTTGTTCCACAGAAGTCTCTGTGGACTGAGCACAAAGCTCCAGATGGGCGTACCTATTACTACAACACAGACACCAAGCAATCTACCTGGGAAAAGCCAGATGAGCTGAAATCTAAAACAGAGGTAATAAGAAAGTGCCGAAATTTGGATGGTGGTAAAAAGCAACAGGCATGCTTCAGTCTGATGGTGGTCTTAGTGCATGCAGCATTATCTGCGCTTAGTCACTCCCATGTGATGGGGAAGATCATTCCCCCTGCAGCCAGTCACCACAGAAGAACAGTGGCGCTAGCACTCAGTGACACAATCAAAGTGCAAATGTGCAGTGACCCATACCAGCAAATCATTAAATAGCTTTCATTGATCTAGTGCAAGTTGGACAATGAAAGCAAATGTCTGATTGGTTGCTATGAATTACTTCTCATTTAAAGTTGTTTGTAACAAAACTCATATGTGTTTAAAACCTTTTCATTTCTCCCACTAAAATCACTATGGGGTGAGGGTGTCAACTTTATTTTTATACCACTGATCAACATAGTTTAATTGTATTTTCCCTCTTACTTACAATCAGTGTCAGTGGCACAGTAGGTGGATAAGGTAGAAATATATAGCTGCAACGAAATATAACCTGTTAATGACTGCTCATCAGTAACCTTATGTTGGTAGCCAAGGTCCGTTTTATTCATGGTACCTCCTATATGGCGTTCACACTTCAGAGAGTGCAGCTCCATACCATAACCCATAGTGCATGCTGGTACATATAGTAATTACAACATTGTTCTTAGTATAGCCAACACATAGGAATCCTGTGGTTTGGTCACAAAGTTATGGAACACAACCGGTCATGATGTGGTTAAATAGATTATAATATCTTATTATATATTGTTGAATTAGTAATTTAGCAAAACATTTCAGTCATTTGTGTTTGTTTAATTTACTCTTAAAGTATACTTCACGTAAATAAATAGAAGAAAGACATGCTCAATAAACAGGTAATAGAAATATGAAATAGCCCAAAAAAATTCCCCTGCAAACAGAAGCAACTGATAGGATTCTGCAGTACAGCTCAGTGCTGACACAGTGTTATTATGTACGTCTCACTAGCGTTTGAGCCCTTGTCTTTATCTCCTGGCTGTCAGTGTGTATACAGTTTTGACGTTAGCGGAGCTGCAACAAGCTTTAGAGAGCAGCAAAGAATATTTCAGGAGACAAATGTGTAGATCTTTTGGAAGGCTGCAATATTGTTTCCAGAACATTGTAGTGTATGCTAATCAACTTGAATCAAATTTGATACATCCAACTTGTGTGGCATTTTTAAATATTCACATATTTATGTGCAATAAGAATGATTTCTTACTGAAAGGCTGCATGCATATTTGTGGTTTTATTGTATTTATACTGTTAATGAAAAAAAGACACAAAGTATATCATGGCAGTGCGTGAAACAAACGACTTATTATTGAAGCGGATATCCAAGCTGTGAGGTGTCGGAAAAATTAAACAGACTGGCAAAAATGTTGTGCAGTCAACGGAGGGTCTTTTTGCATTTTTCTTTGCAGCTTCTCCTCTCACAGTGTTGCTGGAAGGAGTATAAATCTGATACAGGCAAACCATATTATTACAACTCTCAGACCAAGGAGTCACGCTGGACCAAACCCAAAGACTTAGAGGAATTAGAGGGTAAGCGATTTGCCGCAATATATGGTGGGCCAATGACATTTATACTAATAATTTTCAAGTACTTAATCATAAATACCTCCACATTGTTAGCATTGCTGGCTCATGCTTTTATGCTTATTTAAACTTGACCACACATACTGTACGATTGCCAAATGTCCAGATCTATGTCAAATTTGGGAAGACTAGTGCACTCGGCTGGTTATAGCACATTTACATAATGGTTACCAGCTGACTGCACTGTCAGCCATCAATTATTACAGCCCAGGTGGATTTTAATCACTCCCAATCATTGTTGGTGGTCAGGAGAGCCCGTACGTGCATCAATTTTGGGCTAATTTGGCCTATACTCACCACATGTGTTGTCATCTTAAAGATGAACTCTGCCCACAGATTATTTTTAAAGCCTATTGTTTGAGTGCAAACTTAACATTCCACCTTTTTTTTTTCCTGGCAACAAAATTTTGCCATTACACTAGTGAAAATATGGTGCCTGAAGGTTCCAAACACGTGAGCTCGGGCAACTGTTCAGCTTCAGTCAGGCAAGAGTTATCCACGCTGCATGCCCCCATAGCTTAAGTGATGACAGCATGACGTCAGAAGATCCAGGAGCTGTGGCAGGGCATAATGGGACATGTAGTTTTTGAGTAAAAGCAACCTACAGAGCCCATTGGGGAAAATAGTTTATCTACTGGCACCTGACCTGCTATACATGGAATTCAGACCATTGAAAAAGCTGTTTTGCAGGTTAAGGAGCAAAAACAGAGCAATATAATCCTATACCATCTAGATATTTGTACTATTTGTCTATTATTAACAGTGTTGACCGATCTTTAAGAGAAATCTGCTGCCAGCATATAGTGAGATGAAAGAGATATTTTTTTTTATTCATTTGATGCAAACCCATTTAGTCTGAATGGTTTAATCGTGAACTTTTCTTACACATAGGATCTGACCCAGTTTGCAAAACATAATCTGGGAAATGTTTATAATTGTATGATTTTTTTTCCAGGGGATAAACTAATAATTCAAATTTACAGTCTCAGTTATATTTAATTGTAGGACTAATGCCTGTGTTTTCTTTGCAGTTTTGATAAAGCAAGAGGAAGAAGCTGGGTGAGTGACCATAACTTACCACATGCATGGCAGGTGAACTTGTTAGTACAGATATTTGGGTTTTGCTGGGTAGCCAAAACACTTGTGTTATGCCTTGAATTGAGTATGTTGTATGTGCAATAATCTGTTGTTCATTCTGTATCTCTCTATTGTACACGTGTAAGCTTCTCTTTTAAGAACCGTTCTTTTGAGCAGAATGGTGTTCTCATTAAGGACATATTCAAATTGTATAATTTTTAACCCTGCAAGTAGATTCATAATCTGTTTTACTTTTAACAATCCTCAAGTTGTAAGACGGCAGGTGCAGCAAACATAGGGATCACTGATCCCAAAGTCGCAGACACTTGGGGGTAAATGTATCAATATGCGGGTTCTTCAACACCCGCGTGTTCAGCCTCTTCCGCGATTAAATTTCAAGCGGCGCTGCATTGTAAAGGGAAGTTAACCCTTTACAATGCAGCGCCGCTTGAAATTTAATCGCGGAAGAGGCTGAACACGCGGGTGTTGAAGAACCCGCATATTGATACATTTACCCCTTGGTGTAGTCTAGCATGAAGAGAAGAATAGGCTAAAAAAAATATTTTAAAAGTACATGCATTCTTCAGCAGAACATATCCAAATTGGTGTCTCTTACATACAATGTTTTAATCATGTATTCAATTTCAAGCATTATAGACTTACAGTTCATGTAATTGAAAACTACTTCATTCATTTCTTGTGGTTATGTGGCCCTCTGGCTTGCCTGAGAACCTCTATAGACTTATTTGTACTACAACTATTAAATTATATTTGTAGTGTCTCTTAGGCACTACAACAACATCTATTTTTATCCCCCCTCCCCCAAACCAAATCTCAGCTAATATTTAGTGTTCCAAAGTATTCTATACACTTAAACTTTATAACAAGACCTGTACACTAGACATAGGCTTTAAATGATGTACCCCCTTGAAGCAATAACTTCCAGTCACGGTAGGCTATAGCCAGATTTCCTTCCGCAAATTTAGCTTTTCCTCCTCAAACTCCCTGGCTACCCTCACACATGGGTTAACTCCTTGCTCAGCTGAACAGAGATAGGAACAGGAAACCGCTCACCAGGTATATAAAGTGACTCCTCTCTTCCTCATGTGTCTTTTTCCTGTGTCTTAAGCTGAACAAGGCAGAAGTTAGTGTAGAGAGGTTTGTTGGTTTTTACATGGTGTTTACTGGCATGTATTCCTGGGATGGATGCTGGAATGTCTCTGCGTTGCGCCACTAAGGTAACACTAGCCGAGAAGAGTGTGACTCCTGGGGACCTACCTGCTAATCAAGAGCAGTTAATGCGGGGTGTGTTTCTCCTTTCAAGAGCGGGAGTAGAGGATGCAACCCATTTAGGAGCGTCTGTCAGCCTGCGTGTACTTCAAGGTCGCTTGGCATAAACACTGAAGTGTTGAGCCACAGAACTGGATGTCAGTATACTGTTGTTGCCTTTTTCTACAACAGGATTGTCATTTCATGCAAAATGGACCCAGAGCTTGCCCCAAAGAAGCCAAAAAGCACCAGCTCAAGGTAAGCCTTTAGTAAGGGTGCATTGTTCTGTCTTTTTATTTAGATTATTTAGTATTATTACACCTCTGCATTACCCTTACAGAGCCTACAGGAAAGAAAACTAGGAATCCCACAATAGGGACTGTGGTGTGTGTGATAGGGTGTTAGTAGCAGATTATGAAACAAATCTGTGCATGGATTGTACAACACAAGACAATACAGATCAGCCTCCTGAGCAATTTAACGAATCTATAAACTGGATGATGAAGCCTCTACGTGGGTTGCAATTCCAAAAGTGGATACTGCTGTGGCTGGCCTATCAGCAAAGACTACCATACTATTAGATCATAGAGGACCTTTAAGATATCCGATGGATAGGAAAATGGAGATATGTTTAAAAAAGTTAAATATTTCTCCAGGAACAAAAATGAAAGCAGCAGTGGCATTGGCCTCAGTTTACAGAGCATTGAGGATCTGCTTGGATAGCTTGTGCAAAGATACTCCGGAGAAAATTTGTAGATAGTCTGCTTAAAAATATGGAAATATGGAAATCATGAGAAAGTGGATTGTTTTTTTTTTTATGTGACGCCTCTTTAGATATGATCATGTTCTCAGCCATAAGTATAGCATCAACTGTAGTAGCCAGAGATCCACATTTTATAAACCAGCTGACTACACTTCCATATGAAGGTTCATTTCTCTTTGGTGACATACTTGATCTAATTATACAGATTATAACAGGAGGTAAATCTAATTTGTTGCCTCAAGAAAATCTGCTTCCTCTTCTTTCTCCCATCATTGCTTTAAGAGAAACATATACAGACACACTTGTTGTCACTCTTCCAGTAAGGGGCAGGTCCTCAAGATACCTGAAATTTTGGACACTCACAAGTCATGATCGATGGTTGGTAGACATTGTGACAAGTGGTTACAGAATATAATTTCAAGAGGGTCCCAGGCAACATCTGTGTGGAATCCAAGACTCCAGTCTCCCCACAGCATCTTGAGGGTTTGTTCAACAGTTTACATACACTGCTGGAGAAAACAAGAATATCACCTGTCCCCACCAACCAACAAGGCAACAGAATCTATTGCAGACTATTTCTGATGGGGGGAAAAAAATCAGGAGGTTTCAGGATAATCCTGGATCTAAGAATACTCAACAAACATGTACAAACAAGACCGTTTCCTATAGAGCCAGTAAATTACTTATCAATCTATAATCTATAGATTCAATCAATGTATAGATCTATAGGATGCCTACCTACATAGTTCTATAGCAGATCAGTTTGTAATATTTTTCATTCTAGGTTGCCATTTTCAGTTCCTATGTTTACCTTGGCCTATGGCTTTCTATGTCTACCTTTTGACCATTACCTGGACAACATCTTAATGATGGGGAAATCAAGATTCAAGAAAGAACAATAATCTTTTTTCGCAAGATAATGGTTGAATCATAAATATAACCAAAAGCAAGCTGGTGCCCACACAACAGCTCCAGTTCCTGGAAGTGTATATAGATGTTTCAAGGGGCAAGGTTACAGTATTCAGAGAGAGGTTACACAAGATACAACATCTTTCATGCTGTATCCAAGTCAAAAGACAATTATAAGGGATTGTCAAACTTCTTAGGGTTTTTTAAGCTGCAGGCAAGATGGCACATTCAAGTTTGAATACACATTCCAGCTGCATGGGCTGTGGTGCACACATTTGCACTCAAATGTTTCAAGGTTTTTGGTAGCAAGACAAATGAGGCACCAGAAGCACAGCCCTGATGTCTGAACTATCAACAATGATGGTATGCGCAGAGAACAAGTTAATATCCTCAGAGCTTCATGTAGTGGGGAATAACAATGACAGCAGATTACATGGTCGCTGGACATTGCACAAAAACATGTTTCAGATGCTAACAGAGAAGTTTGGCTACCCCAAACTCCTCCGCTCCCTCTCTCTTGAAGCCTGCTCCCACCTTTCCTACCTCCTCAACCTATCCCTCTCCTCTGGTATCTTCCCCTCCTTTTTTAAACATGATCTTGTCTCCCCCATACTCAAAAAAACGTCCCTTGATCCCGCCTCTCTCTCTAATTACAGCCCCATTTCGCTTCTTTCTTTTGCCTCCTCCTTGAATGGGTTGTCTATAACCGTCTCACCTTCTTTCTCTCTTCTCAATCACTCCTTGACCCGCTCCAATCCGGTTTTCGCCCCCTCAACTCCAGTGAAACTGCCCTCACTAAGGTCACTAATGACCTCCTCCTCGCTAAATCCAAAAGACACTACACCCTTCTTATTATTCTTGACCTCTCTGCTGCCTTCGATACCATTGACCACGCACTCCTTTTGCAAACTCTCAATTCTATAGGCCTCTGTAACACTGCCCTCTCCTGGTTTTCCTCTTACCTCACTAACCGCTGCTTTTCAGTCTCTACACATGACACCACATGCCCTCCTTCCCTTACCTGTTGGCATTCCTCAATGTTCCGTTCTTGGCCCCCTGATTTTCTCCCTCTACACCTCCTCCCTAGGTGTCCTCATCCACTCCTTTGGCCTCCAGTACCACCTCTATGCTGATGATACCCAAATCTATCTTTCATCCCCTGACCTCTCCCCTTCCCTTCTGTCTCATGTCTTCTGCTGTCTCTCGGCCATCTCATCTTGGATGTCCCAATGCTTCCTTAAACTCAATATTTCCAAGACTGAACATATCGTCTTCCCCCCCCCCCTTCCAGGACTCTCCCACCCCCACCCCCCTCTCTATTTCTGTTAATAAGATTTCCCTTGTTTCTGTCCCTCAAGTCCGATGCCTTGGGGTCATCCTTGATTCCTCCCTCTCCTTCAAGCCTCACATTCTGTCCTTCTCAAAATCCTGCTACTTCCACCTTCGGAGTATATCCAAGATACGCACCTTTCTCACCACGGAAGCTAAGAAAACCCTCGTTCACTCGCTTGTAGTCTCTCGCCTTGACTACTATAACCTCCTTCTTTGTGGCCTACCCGATTCACGCTTTGCCCTCTTAAGTCTATCCTCAATGCTGCTGCCCGCCTCATTTTTCTCTCCCGACGCTCTACTTCTGTTTTCTCCCTCCAACAGTCACTACATTGGCTCCCCATGGCCTACAGAATTAAATTTAAACTCCTCACCCTCACCTTTAAAGCTCTTAATCAATCCTCCCCTCCCTACATCTCCAATCTCATCTCTACCTACACTCCTAACCGCCCCCTCCGCTCTGCCTGTGACCGTTGCCTCACTGCTTCACTGATCACCTCTTCTCACTCCCATCTCCAGGACTTTGCTCGGGCTGCTCCCCAGCTATGGAACAATCTTCCACGTTCCATCAGGTTAGCATCTACTCTCAAAGGCTTCTAGCGTGTCCTTAAGACTCACTTCTTTATTCAAGTTTATCAGTCCTCCTAACTCCCTTGTCCCAGCTCTCTCACCCAGTTTGTTCCACCATATTTGTGTCTCCCCGTTTCCTTTTAGGATGTAAGCTCTCAGGAGCAGGGCCCTCTTTCCTTGTGTGCTACTTCTACTATTCCATCACCCTCTGTACCTCTTGGCCTTAGCTATGTGTTCTTAAGCTTTGGCCTACTTCTCGCTGATTTCTACCATCATTTTCACTCATTGTCCCAGTAATAATTTGATTTGCATTACCATGTTACCTGTGTCTGTGTATATATTTTTAATCGTGTTTTATTCTTTCTGTATCATATTGTGTCATGTACAGCGAATGCAGACCCTTTGTGGCGCCTTATAAGTTAAAGATAATAATAATAATAATCCCCACAGATAGACTTAATGGTGACACATCAGAATTCCAGGCTAGATTGGTTTTATTTTTGTCACATGGATCCCAAAGCAGAGAGTATAGACCTTCTAACAAGGCCTTGGGTCTCACCCCATTTATCGAGAATTGAGGAAAATCATGAAGGAAGAAATGGAAGTAATAGCGGTTCGCCCTTTCTGGCCCTGCCAGCAATGGTTTTCAATAGCTTATGATATACTGCTAGAGCTGCTCAACCAGAAAGGAATTTACAGTAAGGTAATTGAAGTGCTTTTGCAAGAAAAGAAGAATTCATCCATGATTTATTACAGAATCTAGAAAAAAAATTATCTTTTGGAGTAAACAGAACCTAGCTAACCCAGGCACTACAGATCTGCCTCGGGTACTTCTTTCAGGAAGAATTTGAGAAAGGCCTTTTACGTAACACCTTGAAGTGTCAACAATGTTGTACTTATTGTCAAACAATCTTGTACTAAGATTCTTTCAAACAGAATTTTCCCTTGCATTAAGCCATTGGTGACTCCATGGGACCTCAATCTTGTCCTAGAAGCCTTGGTATCAAGTCCTTGCAAGAGGTTTCACTTAAGAGAACCATGTTTAAGATGATATTTTTATTGGCAATCACTTCCAATAGAAGGAGAGCTCCACACAGGTGTAAGCAACCTTTCTTGAATATCTATCATTACAAAGTAGTGATTTGGACAAATCCTGAATTCCTACATAAGTGGTGTCATCCTTCCACATCAACCAGGAGATTATTTTACCATCCTTTTGTATTCAACCATCAAGAAGAACATCTCTAGGACTAAGGAGCTTAGGAAAACTTACAAACTATTCATCCTTGAAGATGATATGCCCCATCTGAGGATACAATCACAATAAAGATTCAGGAAGTTATCATAGAGGCATATAAGGGGAAATGGTGCAAGGTGCCAGAAATCCTCAGTGCTCATTCAATCAGAGCAGTGGCGGCATCCTGGGCTTGCAAGGCTCTTGCTTTTAATAAATTACATCTCTAAAGTGTCACAATGGTCATCACTGCATACATTCCCTAAACATTATCTTCTTGATGCAGGGTTTCCCAAGTCCATACCTTGGGGAGCCCTAACCGTATATGTTTTCCAGGTCACAAGTGAATAATCATTTGTGGATTTTTAAAAACATTGTAATCAGTAATGAATACATATGTGCATCAGCAAGGAGATATGGAAAACTTATTAAAGTCATTTTATCGCTTACCAGTAAAACATTGTCCAATGCGATTATTGTGGTTCCAAAGCACAAAGATATTTAATTGCAAAATATAGCATGATTTACAGCAAGCCATTATTACGCATAAAATATATTACAATAAAGCAGGAAAGTCTAAAAACACAGAATACATTACATTTTCTAATGAGCTTCACCCAGGATAATATAACGTCATATTGTCTGTGTAGTCAGGATCAGAGAGAGCCAGAACAATGGGCCAGCGTGCTTATATGCAGCTTCAGTTTAAAATAAAACTACTGATGATTTCACTATGTACACAAGCAAAATGTCTAGGTTCTTCTTTGGCTCAAGGTTTAATGATGTTCCAGTTGCCTGCTGGTCATAGGCTAATTTAAAGGATTTCTCTGGGAAGGTGTGATCACCTTCCCCCAACAGCTGAAAACATGTGGTTCTCAAGGAAACTGACCCAAACCAGTTCTAAACAAACTTAAAACACAATGTCATTTTGATAATTCAATCTTTAATCTTTCATAACTATTGATCGCAGGAAACAATCGCAAAGCTGAAAGTAGCAGATTAGAGATGGTAATGTCTAGATCAAAATGACACTAAACATGATACATTTCCTATATCCTGAGCTTTAGATACTTTTAATATTTATCATTTATGTATAAATAATCTAATACATTTTGCTAATAAATAAATGTGGATTGTAACCTTAATAAATGTGCTGTATTTACAAGTGTAAGTGCGAATGTAAATGTGTGTGTTATGAATCCGTGCGATTGTGTCATAACACATGACGTATTAATTGCAATCTCACGGTAAAACAATATTAATCAATTTGGTTTACTTCTTTTACCAGCTGCGGCGGGCACCGCCGCGACTCTCCATCCTCTGCAGCTGGCGTCCCGGCCATCTCCATGACGACCGGGACGTCAATTTCGGCTCCCTCATCCCGGTTGCCTAGGCAACGGCCGGGACGCTGGTGGCTACCTGCCACCGCAACCGGCCAGCTGTCAAACAGCCGGGCACGCACGCATAGGTCAGTTTAGAATCAGCCATATATGACTGATTAGGTTTATAGTAATCTGCCCTGATTTATTATGCAGCTGGGCACTGCATCTCCATTGGCCACCAGCACTACTATCATTAGGCAAAACCTGGGCATACTTTGAGGGCTTTGCCCTGATCGGCTCTTAGTACTATTTAAGGCAGTGAGGACTGAGCCACACTGCCGGTTATAGAGTTCTGTTCCACTTTGCTACCTGCTTCTGTGCTGTGTTGGTGTTTAAACCTTGGATTGCTTTCTCGTGTATGACCTCTGCCTGTTCCTGGACTCTGAACCTTTGCCTATGACCCTGACGCCCAGCCTGTACCCGGACTCTGATCCTTTGCTTGTGGCCCTGACCCAGCTTGTACCAGATATCTCCACCTGTGCTCTGTCAGGCCAGTCAGACATTATCATCTCTGTCCAATCTGCAGACCTCGGGCCTGTCCCTACTCCGTGTATTATCTCCTGTACCGGAGTGCTGCTGTGTGACCATAAACTTGTACTACACTGAGTGTAAGTCCTGGGGGCATCCGAGTACCTGTGAGCATATCCAGTCTCTACGGGAAAGGCGGCTACTATAGGTGAAGACCTCTTCTGCTAAGTTTATGTCACACTGGTTGCCATAACAACTTCATTCAATTATTTGACTTCCACAAAGCAATGACTGTTAGAGCTCGCCAAGGACTGTATTTGGGAAACCCTATCTTGATGTGATCTAATCGAAGGAGGGTCAATTCAAAAGACAGATTCTTCAGACATTAGATCGATAAAAATCTTTTTTTTTTTTTTTTTTTTTTTTTTTGCATCTATACTGGGGGGTTTTTCCACCCTCCATTATTGCTTTACCATTCGTGAGGGCTACTGCATATCTGAGAAGGAACTTATCAAATTATGTAATGTTAACTTATTTTCCTTGAAGGACACCATGGCAGTCTTAATATTTCCCACTGATGTTGGGCATTATATTTTTAGGGCCAGCTTGGGAAGTTTCTCAAATACACATGAGGGAAGATGGAGTTACATTATTTGCCTCGTGGTTTCATTTTCCTGTGTCTGTTCAGCTTAGCAAGAAATTAAGCCATTTGTGTAGGCCACCATGAGGTTCTTCAAGGAAAAGAAATACATGGTACATAATTTGGTAATTTCAACATGTAACAGCTAGAGACTAGACTAGAAAGAAACTAGTATTCTTTGACTGCAATTGTTTTCCAAATTGGTCACACAACTTAAATTGGCCCTCACTTAGTATAGCTGCTAAATTTTGTACTTGTTTAGCAGCCATAAATGATGGTTACAGAGCTAAGAAAAAATAAGGCAGGTTGGAATTACCCAAGATAAGAGCAGGCCCGGCGCTCCCATTAGGCAAGGTTAGGCACTTGCCTAGGGCGCCGGGCTCTGGAGGGCGCCACAGAATGGTAAATGACTTTAAAACTGTGCGGCGACCGCTGCCCATACCTGTCACGGCCGCCGCACAGCATTCAGATGCACGGGAAGGGGGGAAGAGGCTGATTTGTCACCACCGCCGCCTCTCTGCTCCTTCTCCTCCCCTCCACTTACTAGTGTCAGTGAGTGGAGGGGCGGAGACGGAGCAGAGAGGCGGCGGTGGTGAGACAAGGTAAGGAGAGGAGGGCGGCGATTTTTGCGGGGGGGCGCCGATTTTGTAAGAATGCCTAGAGCGCCATGGACCCTAGCACCGGCCCTGGATAAGCTTCATAGGAGACCACTGAGCAGGCTCAGTAGCATATCTAATCACAGCTTCTCTCTCTAAGCATAAATGTCAGAGCATAATTAACAATCATCAAATCCTCACCAAGTCCTAAAATTTAATCTCATGTGACAACACTTAACAAATTTTACTTTGTCATTGTTT